>NC_039487.1:2957209-3291412 GCF_003590095.1 Trichoplusia ni
AATCCATATGCCATAAATTTCTCTAATTCTTGAGGATCTTTATGAAAGAATAGACTTTCTCGCGTCTAGCAGAAAACCGTTCTTCATCATGTTCTAACAAATAGCCTCGCGTAGTTCCACATGCAAGAATGCAAACAAGGAGGCTGCCTTTTCTCCATCTGAAACATAAGTAGGTGTAACTTGTATATTTTTGCTTACTAAAGTCCATTTATTAATTTTAATCCACTCGTACAAGTACTCAGCAAACCAACAATCTTACCTTTATATTTCATTTCTTTAACTCCTTTATCAAAATTTATATCGCCGGATGAATTTTGAGAGTTGGATATAGACTTAAACCGCAACCTTTTAGTTTGTTCTTGTACATCCTCATTTTTTATTATCATGTTGTAACGATTCTAATTAAATAAAACTGCTAATCACAATCACATTTGTATTGATTTTGTAATAATTTATCATATAACGCGGTAACTAAAGCCTCTAAAATTTATTTATTGACAGAATTGAATGACACAACATTGCTTCTGACAAGACATCCAGCTGACAAATGTTATGTTTTGACATTTTATCAAAGAAAACTCCAACACGTTATCTGTCTATGGTAAACCCTGCCAACGCCTGCCAAGGATGAAATTAATCTAAAATGAGACGACAAATTAATGTATTATGTATCGGCTGGCTACACTCAGGCTATCTTGTTCAGGATTTCTGTTTATGAAGGCATTGAAGACAATATATTGCATGGTAGTGAAAAAAGAAACACGTCACATGGAGTTCTCTTTTTTTAGAAACACGCTTCGTAACGTATGGAAAAGAGGGTATCAGGAAACTGCTTATTTTTAAATATTGCAAATCCTAGTTACTAAGTCACACTCTTAAAATCGACTATTTTTTTTACTTTTTGGTCAATTCAACTTTGGCATTGGCACGCCATCTCCGTTCATGTCCGTCAAGCTGCAATCCGTTGCCTACGTTAGCGTTTTAGCTTATTTTAATGCTAATACCCTATTTAGATGTGGTAAAACCTAGTATTATCTGATAATTTGTTTCTCTAAAATATATATAATTGAGCGAATAAGTTCGCTTAAACTTCAATTATGGCTTCGAGTGAAGGGCGAAGTGCTCAGTCAAACTTGCATCAGCAAGACCTAACCAAATTGGTAAGTTTCAATGATCCAAATATCATACTTAAACTATTTTAATGAGTCTCTTTAGGATGTACATAAATAACGAATCTGTATATGTATTACTGCTGCAAGTTTTTCACATAACCTTTACATGTTTTACACATGTACCTTCTACTTATAGTAAGAGTAAATCCCTGCTGAAAATTTAAATTTAAAGGTGTTTATTTACATAACCAACTTGCGTGAAACAGCATTAACCTTGTTTTTACTTTATAGAACTCATATTTTTTTTGTTTATTTTCATTGAAACTCAATTAGTTTTAATAATATGTATAGAAATTGATTGAGCTTATTGATATGATTGCAGGATGTTACCAAACTATCTGCCTTATCCCCTGAAGTAATATCAAGGCAAGCAACAATAAACATTGGTACCATTGGGCATGTAGCCCATGGAAAGTCCACTGTTGTAAAGGCTATCTCTGGAGTGCAGACTGTACGATTTAAAAATGAACTGGAGAGGAACATTACCATCAAGTTAGGTATGTATCAGAGTAACTGATGTTTCAAAACACTAACATTTTTTTGTTTACTATGATTTTTTCATTTCAATCGTTTTGACTTTTGTAACCTGTTCTCAATATCAAAATACACGGATATTGTCTGCATTGTTGCATTGCAGAGCAAAGCGTCTTTCTCATTTATTTATTTGATTATTAAATATAAATTAACAAAAAAAATGTCTTCTAATGCCTCAATTAGCCATATTTAACAAATGGTAATGGAAAGTTATTATTTTAACTAATAACACACTTACAATCGTGGTTTCATCATTGATTTGGTAGTGGATTATTACCATAACACAAAACAAAGATTCCAAAATTATTTTATTACTAAAACTATACTCTTAAGTCTTTTGGTCATAACAAAAAAATAAACATTTTAAAACAACTATAGTCATTTAGATGCTATGCAATGTACCATGTGAAAATTGAAGCACCACAAAATTAAATTGAATGTTTCTAAATTTGTAAGATCAATGTAGATAATCTAAATTAATCAAAACACATGGTATGTTGCAGAGCGCCTGTCCGACTCAGTTGTTAAAATGTATCGTGAAAGAGCTGATGAAAGAGATGAAAATGTATTCTTTGAGAAATTGAAGAAATCAAAGAAGAGGAACTTATCAGTAGATTCCGAAGATGAAGAGGTCCCTGCTGCCAAAAAACAGAAAAAAAGCAAACAAGAAGCAGAAGAATACATTATTGAAAAAATTCTAGACTTTAAATTTAATTCTGGTAAAGAATACTTCTACATAAAATGGAAAGGATGGCCAGACAGTGAAAATACATGGGAACCAATTGAACATCTAGATAATTGTCCTAGTGTACTGAAGGAATTTTTAGTTAATGAAGAACTAAAATATTGCAATAAATTGGAAACACTTAAGGAAGAGATCTCATTTGGAAATCTATTGAGTGAAGAACAACTAATAAAGAGATTTTCTGAAATAGAAGACAGTAATATTTCTAAATTAAAAGAAGCCCTCACATTAAAATTGCTATCAATGATTATTTTGTCTGAAGAACAAGAGCTTTACGCTACAGATCTTGTCCAGGAAGCAAGAGACATCTTACAATTATATGTAGTAACAAGAAAAGATGTCGGCAGTTAATGAAACTAAAGCATTGGGAGCTACATTTAAATCAGGTTGATAAATCTAAAAAGCTTGTAGTGGAAAATAATTTTGATTTGGCAGGTCCACCTGAAAACTTTACCTATATTAACCAATGTATACCTGGTAGTAGTGTCACAATTCCTAGTGATCCCCCAATTGGGTGTGAGTGCCAGGCATGCAACTGTCGTTCTAAAAGCTGCTGTGGTATGCAGGGCGGATTTTTTGCTTATACTGCCAAGAAAAGACTGAGAGTTTCTCCAGGAACACCAATCTATGAATGTAACAAAGCTTGCAAATGTTCAACAGAATGCTGTAATCGTGTTGTACAAGGAGGGCGAAATATTAAGTTGAGTATATTTCGAACATCAAATGGTTGTGGATGGGGAGTTAAAACAGAACAACCCATTAAACAAGGTCAATTTCTTTGTCAATATGTTGGCGAAGTTATAACATTTGAAGAAGCTGAAAAACGTGGACGAGAATATGACGCTAATGGCCTGACATATTTATTCGATCTCGACTTTAATTCTGTAGAGAATCCCTATGTAGTGGATGCAGCTCATTTAGGAAATGTATCACATTTCATTAATCATTCCTGTGATCCTAATCTTGGTGTGTGGGCAGTATGGGCGGATTGCCTCGATCCTAACCTACCTATGTTAGCTTTATTTGCAACGCGAGATATTGAAATGGGTGAGGAAGTATGTTTTGATTACTTGCAAAAAGCCTCAGAGAATGATGAAGCAGAAGCTAATGGTACAAGTGTTGATAAAGATAGTTCTTTCGACACTGAAATACCGAGTGGATCAGAAGCTACTGCTGGTGTGGCTCCAGTGTCGCCAGTTAAGTCTCGATTTGAAATTCAGCAGCAAAATAGAACAATGCTCAGAAATCTTACTGAATGTAGATGTGGTGCATTAAAATGCCGAAAATACTTGTTTTAAATGTTAATATTGTTGTTATAAATAATATTTACAATTAGATACATCAGACTTATTGAAATGACACTGTTTTGTAAAATGTTACTAAAATGGGTTGTTCAATTTAGGAGAATCTCATTTGGGACAATATTGATATTGACTAACTTGTTTTTGAAAATGAGAAATCCACAACATAGTATGAATTAACACAAAATATTTTTGTAATGCGTTTTTATTACAATTGCCTTGGCAAATATTCCTGATAAATTTATAATTGTTGATACCACACTTAAAAATATTATGAAATATTTTTGGTGCGTCACTCGCCTTTTACTCGCGACTTTAAACAGAACTGTACCTAAAGTAGGTAAACAGATAAATTGTCCTCGACTTATGTCAATTCGATATAAGAGGGTTTTGACAAAAAATAATAATGAGGTGCTAAAATTGCCTTATGTAAATATAATGAAAGTATTATTAGAAACAATGGATTTGTTACTGTTAGTGAATTGTTGTATTTGGAATTATCGTTTGTGTTCCGGTGTTTATGCTCATAATTTAGTATTACACATTAGTCTCTCAAAACCCTGAATGGGTCGGGCGAACGATTATTAGAAGGTTATGAAACTCATGTTTGAGAAGCCCCTTATAAAAATTACGTAGCAAACCTATGGTCAGTGAGACAAACTCAAATGTTGTTTAAGCCTTTTTAAAGGCATATTTTAGATAGACATTACTGTATTGATTAATTATATTACTATGCCTTATTGTAGTACCTTTCTAAAATTTTACATTTTTAATATAATTTAGTTTAATAAAAGTGTTAATTTACCTGAATATATTTTTATTTCTACCTAATCTACTATAGCCAATTCTTCAATAACTCGTTAAATAAACTCTAAATCCGCAATATAATAGATTGCTTTTTAAAAAAACCACCGAACGAAACCTCACTGAATATGCCTATCTTATTAATATTAATAAGTTTAGTAAGTTCATGGTCCTCATTATTAATCTCAACATAAGTCTAATGAAAAACGATGATCATGATTCAAGGTTACGCTAACGCGAAAATCTACAAATGTGACAACCCAAAATGTCCGCGACCCACGAGCTTCATATCGGGCGGTTCATCGAAGGACGACAGCTTCCCGTGCCTGAGACCTGCTTGCACTGGCCGGTTCCAGTTGGTCCGTCATGTGAGCTTTGTCGACTGCCCTGGGCACGACATTCTTATGGCCACCATGCTTAACGGAGCTGCGGTTATGGACGCCGCATTACTTCTTATCGCAGGTATAGTACAAAATCAATACAGATAAACATATAAACATATTTTATTCCCATTATCAGCAACTCATATTCACTTTGATTATTTTTAATATAAATAACTGCAGATACGATATTGCGTTGTCTTTAATTAACCATGTTCTACAATCAGGGGAACGAATCCTGCCCCCAGCCGCAGACAAGTGAACACTTGGCTGCCATCGAGATTATGAAACTTAAACATATACTCATATTGCAAAACAAGATTGATTTGGTAAAGGAAGGCCAGGCAAAGGAGCAACATGAAACAAATCGTCAAATTCGTGCAGGGCACTGTAGCTGAGGGCGCTCCTATCATACCTATTTCAGCTCAGTTGAAGTATAATATTGAGGTACATAAACTTCATAATAATGTTATCGTTAATTTCACGAGAAGGTATCTCTGGCATTTTTTGCACCAAAATAATTAATTTAAACCGCGTTATTAAATCCCAAAATAAATATTAGAAAGAATTTGCTCATTCTTAGTGTAATTTTAGGTGTTATGTGAGTACATCACAAAGAAGATCCCGGTACCGTTGAGAGACTTCTCGTCGCCTCCTCGGATGATAGTCATTCGTTCGTTTGACGTCAACAAACCTGGTTGTGAGGTCCGATGATCTGAGGGGAGGTGTCGCCGGTGGCTCCATTCTGCAGGGAGTGCTTACAGTTGGCATGGAAATTGAGGTGAGCATTAATTTCGAGCACCTTTGATAATTAATCATTCAGAAAATTCTTAGTATAATTTTAAATATGTTTTCTTTTTTGTTTAACACAGGTTCGACCAGGTTTAGTGAGCAAGGATGCTGACGGTAAACTTACATGCCGTCCCATTTTCTCCCGTATGTATCGCTATTCGCTGAACAGAACGAGCTTCAATATGCTGTACCTGGAGGTCTTATTGGTGTCGGTACTAAAATTGAACCTACTTTATGTCGTGCTGATCGTCTTGTTGGTCAGGTATGTATTTACGAATGTTTTCTTGTATGTCAGAAAAAATTAAAATCAGATTAAAATTAATGTCAGATGTGATTGTTTTTAAGAAATTAATTTAAACTTTGCAATATTACTAGTGAACCATGTTCTGTTATATCAAGATTGTGAAAACACAGGATGGGTTCAGTTGCGTATATGTATTTAGAGTTTACATAATTTCACAGATTAACTGTGCCTAATTATGTTTTTTGATACTAGGTACTTGGCGCTGTTGGAGCTCTGCCGGGAATTTTCGTAAAGCTTGAAGTTTCGTACTACCTATTGAAACGTTTACTCGGAGTGCGCACTGAAGGTGACAAGAAAGCAGCCAAAGTCCAGAAATTGACTAAGAACGAGGTTGGTACTATATTCTAGTACTCACTCAGAATTATAGTAACCATTGCTATAAGAATGTAACGTAATGCAGATAAGGCGGACCTTTGAAAGTGTGTTGCTATAGCGATTTCTTCAAGTTCTCTTAAAACAACATGTTGTCTCTAATCCTGCACTTAGCAGGTTTCCCGTGATCCTGTCTTTCTATTTTGAGTGGAGTGTTATGAATGGCTCATTAGGTTAAATTAGCTTTTACCGATATACAAAATATACATTTATCGAAAATCTTTGGCAAATTGCTTTTTCCACGAAGATACCTAATATAATTTTTTGCTTAACTTTTCTTTCTCACCAAAATTGGGGTCAAGTGTAGCAAACTATTTACAACTTAATTTTTTCAGGTGTTACTGGTTAACATTGGATCTTTGAGTACTGGAGGCAGAGTAATTGCTACTAAGGCTGATTTGGCTAAAATAGCTCTTACCAACCCTGTGTGCACAGAAATCGGAGAGAAAGTTGCCCTCAGCAGAAGAGTAGAAAATCACTGGAGGTAAAGACATACACATAATAATTGTCTGCTACTACAGAACAAAAAATATTTTAACTGAATTGTAACAAAATTTCTGTGTAATTTTCTTTTCAACCTTGTGTAGATTGAAGTCTTTAATTATTTTTTTGTTTGCAGATTGATTGGCTGGGGTCAAATTCAAGGTGGAGAAACAATCGAACCAGCGAAGAATTAATGTTATGTATTTTACTTTTATACATTGAACTATTATATGTATTTAATAAAAGCAAATATAAATGTAAATAAAATTCTTATTTAATTTCAATTAAACTTGACTACCTATAAAAAAAATCAAAAGCTAGATCAATTATCGAGAACATTTCCTGGGTAAACAATTTATTTGATTTTGTTCATTTACGCTTGCAATAATAGATTTTAGGCCATATATATAAAAGTGTTGATATCTTCGTCGTCCCGGCGCATGTATTTATGTTCAATTAGCCACTCTAGCTGCTCCTTTATCATCTTCTTTGATGGCAAGAACATGTTCTTCAAAATTTCGACCAGTTCACTCTGCAAAAATTTAAATACTATTAACTGACTTTTCGCTGTTTGCGCGACGTCAAGGGACCCATATGCTAATTACGGATTCTTTATCGACGTCGCTCTCTAATGTATTTAGAACAAGAGTAACTGCAAAACTATGGCTTCTTCTTCACAAAGTAAGTAGTTTTCGAACATTAGGTCAAAACAACGCAAAAAAGAACCGAGGTCAAGCTTTTTCTGTATACATTGATTGTAATATAAAAACACATATATTAATAGGCTGATTTCGAAAAATGATTTACTAAGGTATTGGCTAACAATAGTAACATAAAAGATTACCAAAAATGTTCAGACTCAGGGCCAAAAGAAAAAGAATATGTATTACCTGTAGAGCAGTATTTGTGATCCGCTTTCTCATTTTAAGAATCTTTATAATGGCCTCTTGAGTCCTTAATATCCGAAGTTGAACAATGGAATGATTATCTTCTATTTGAGATCGCTCAGTGCTCAGTTGAAGTCTACCAATCAAATTAATTTTACCTCTTCGCTGAGGTTTTCCATTCTTAACAAGTGCAAATTCTTGATTAACCCAGAATGTTGTATTTTCTGCAAAATCTTTAGGATTTTGCACTGCTGGAGCATAGCATAGTAACTGCCTTTTGAGTTTGGGAAAAGCAACAAGAGACCATAGAGTCCTCCTTAATTCTGGATCAGGAAGTTCAGTGGCCAGTCTCAAATTTTCGTAACTTATCTTTTCCATAGGTCTTTGATTCCATGCAAACAAGACCGCCATTTGAAATGTAGTGACATCCAAATCGAATCTACCAACGGAATTCGCAAATGTTATAGTACCATTGCTCATATGATGGTACCACTGCAGCTTTCTCCCAGAATGTTTCTTCTTATAAAAGTCTTCAACTTCAGGTATGTAGTCTTCTAATTCTAATGGAAGGCTTACAGTTACTCTTTCAGATCCACGGGCCCAAGCACCAGCATTGAGTATTTTTATATTTATAGCATCATGGCGGGTAGTATCAGTTCTAAATTGAGTGTTAAGGTCTTCACTGACTTTAATATCCTGAAACATTCTTGCCAGTTTGTTAACATAATCAGCAGGCATACCCACCTCTCTGAGCCACTCCACCATATCTTCTTCTTTTTCAGAGTCTGCACTAGAGTCTAATATTAATCTTCTGGTTAAATGAGCCTTGTGATATCTCATAAAAACATCTTTGTTTTCTATATATTTTAGAACTAACAAAACATCTTTTAATCTTGATTCTATTTGCTCACTTGTCAAACGCTTACTGAGAGGTGTCTTTCGTAGTAACATATCACAGTAATTAGCAAGGAGCTCAGGACATTTACTTTCGGGAGCAGTGCCTTTGGTTCCTCTTAGTAGAGCTGAAGATGGCAATTCCAACTTGAACACAGTTGTGTCATTGACCACACATTTGTAAGCTTTATCTCTGGCTGTCAAAAATCGAGGGTCATCCATAAAGGCATCTTTAGCTAAAGAACTAAACCGCTTGAACAAGTCTAATAAACGTTCTACATACTTTTCTGAATCAGAAGTAATTATATCAGCAGAAGCTACCATGTCTGCCAGCCCAGCAGAAACTATATGTGCCTCTAAATCTCTAAGTATGGGTGTAACTCCTTCTGGCACCCTATCAAGCAGACGGAACATAAGTTGTAACTTTTCAGTTTCTCCAGCCTTGATGAGAGGTGCACTCTCTGCAAGTAAAGTAGGTAGATGTTCTCCAATGAGTACTTTCTCACAACACTGAGTTAGTGCTGCCACACTCCCACTGCCGGGCTCTAGGTACCTATGAGCTCGAGCTTCTTCTTCCTTTAGACGCTGATCAGCATACTTCATATATGACTGGACTCCATTTGCCAACAACTGTTCACTAGCTTTAAGTTTGTAAAACTCTTCTGTTGCCTGCATATAAGCAGCTTCAAAATTTTCTCTGTATATCTGAAGCTTATCCACAGAGTTCGAGCACAAATTAACTGCAAAGTAATTATTAACATTTAGTGACAGAAATTAACAATAAATCCTTAAAACATATTTATCAACATAACAAAGGTTTTTATTTACTAGGTACACTTACCATAAGATTCCCTTACACCAATTACTAGTTGTGAATCAAATGATTCACCATTACGTTCAGCTTGTACCAGCTTCATAGCAGAATCTTGTAACCTCTGCTTGATATCCACAAAAATACTTTGATTCCAAGAATCTAACATAAGTTTCCTTACTAAACTATCTTCTATGTTATTGTTGTTATTCTTTTTCTGTGCACTGGATGTATTGGAAGTTGCCACTTTGCTTACACTATTGATAGAATTTTCTAACTGTCGAAAGGGAGTTGGTAAATAGTTGCACTGTGTAAAAAACTTGCCCCATTCTGCGATATAAGCTTTTAGCAGAGCTTGGTCCTCCCGCTGAGCTAGTACACGATTTTGGGCCTGCTTAATATACATCATTATATCCTGCTGTAAAGCATCTCTTAATTTGTATGGTCCTCTTTCGTCCCAAAGGCAGACAGAGTGAACAGCTCCAAAGAGATCTTGCCATTCTGTTTGCGTTACCGGTTCTTGCTTCAGAAGCTTCAAAACTATAGGGCGCATAGCAGGCCATTTATCCTCAAAAGTGACTTGTCCTTTATCCTGCGAAATAGCACACGAAACATTTATAAAATCATTACTCATTTTTCAAGCATATCATTACTCGTAAAAGCATGAAAATACACCTTTAACATGACTTCAATCAAAATATATACTCTTCACACGAATACACTTTTCATAATGAATTAACTCGGTTATATTTTACGATGGTTGGTATTGGTTTGGTTCATGGTTGAGTAGACTAGCTTATTTCTACGTCAATATACGTGAAAATATCAAGCACTCTTTAATGAATTGACTAAAATTGCGTTTATAGTCGAATGAACAAATAGATCATTTTCTAAAAAGACCAAATTATTAATTATTTTTGGATCTAGTTATTTATCACAATTGAAACAAAATATTGCTTGAACCTGAATTAATTATATTGATCATAGATTCATTGGTGCATCACTATCCGAATTTTAGCTTTACTCACATACAACATTATATGGGCGTAGTCTATGGCTTTGCAGTGGATTTATGTGACACTGACAACTCCGTTCCATGACATTTCACAAAAAAAACATATAGTCATTCCTAAAGCAACATACCGTATTTTCAAAATTCGATGATAAATTTCTGCTACACAATAAATATTTAGTAAAATGAGTAGTTTTGGTGAGATAAATGAACCCTCGAGTAGGACTGCTTGGGAAGATTGGGACGATGGTCTTTACAGCGAAAATCTAACAGAGTGAGATTTCGGCGTTTTAAATGCCTGCCAAATTTTATACAACAGATCCTATTAAAGTCTAATTAAACTATTTAATTAATAAATTATTTCTATTATAGTACTTGGACTTACTCAAAACTCAGAACTTTGTCGCCTATCCGCCAATATTTGACTTTTTTTATTTTATATCTTATTTTTCCAGGTTGCGCTTTGACAGAGAAATGGAAGTTCCTCGAGATATTAATACATTCATCATATTAGAAGGCAGATACATCTATGACAGCATTAGAACTCAGCATAACTTAGAGCTCATAAATACTATTGCAGATGTTAATTTACGCTTGTATAAAACTAAAAAGCTGGGCAACTACGTTTGCGTGATCAGGAATTATAGTTTAGTGTTAAGCAGTGAAATAGTTGAGCTATTAAAGAAATATATAAATATCAGTACAAATGTTGTTGCAATGTTAACAAAACCACTTGTGGAATACCAAGTTGCTGAGCTTGTAACTAAGGACTATATACTCAGGAGTCTATGCACAAGTAAACAGTTATCAAAACCTATTAACATAGTATTCCCTAATTTGGAGCAACCAAATATTATTTCAGGTATTTCTGCAGGAGGTAAGAAAATAATTTGTTAATAACATTTAGTTTCAAAAATTTTGATTATATAAAAATTAAACTTAATTTTTATTATTTTCAGTACTTTGTTGGAGGGAAACCATGGACCAGCCTGCAATTGCTGTAGTCTGTTACATAGAACATCCAGAAGAACAACAAATAAAAGAATTGTATGATTTATTGGAGAAACTAGATGTTATACCACATGTGGAAAACATACACAGAACCAATTTAATGAACTCAAACTTATACATTTGATTAAACTTTTACTATATTCATATGCTTTATTATTCACTATACCACCTATCTTATGAAATAAAATATCTTTATTTTTAACATATAATTTCGTATCAACCCATTTTCAACCTTACTTTGAAAAAGATAAACCAAAATAAAACATTTGTGAAAAACATTCCATGATTTATTTTTCCTCATAAAATATAATTTGAAGTCTAATATTTAAGTTTAGTATAATACACATAGGTTCAAATATAGGTTAGCTTGACTACAAGTTATTTTTGTTTAAAAACAAGTGCGAGTTGAACTCGTGTGAAGAGGGTTCCGTACGATGTTACCTATCATGTTTTTGGAGTTAAAAAATATGTTCTCCCACACATTCCACCTGCAAATGTAAGTTGGTACGCACAATATTGAGTGATTTACCATGTTATTTTAATATCATGGACTTCTTGCAGGTTTTCCTATAATCTAATCTGAATACATTTAAGATCTTCTCAACAAGACCTTTCATTTTACATGCCACACGATGCAGTTTTTAATTTTCCCCTTCCCCCCCAAAATGACCCCCCATATACAGATTTCATCTGCTCACGTCACACCTCTGTGTTTGGGTCACAGGAATTGATATGTGTACCAAATTTCAACTTAATCGGTCTAATAGATTCGGAGATAATTGACTGTAAGCGACGGACGGACAGACACACGAGTGATCCTATAAGGGTTCCGTTTTTGTATTCAGACGTACAGAACCCTAAAAACGACTGTCGTTAGAGTCCAAGCCTGTCGCGAGGGATTTCACCAACATTCCAAGTAACATGCACAGAGATACCCAGACTCAGGACAAGAATTCGTGGATCACAAATGCTTGTGCTATGCAGGAATTGAGCCTGTGATAAGTCACGCTCAATGGGTTTGGCGTGGTGACCTAACCAGTCGATTAAAATATCCTGCTGTTATAAAACTAGTTCTTTGTATTGCTGGTGTATTTCAAATATGGCTAACTTTGGACTTAAAATAAGGCAGGGTAAGAAATAACGACACATTTCTTTCTAAAAGTAATACTTAATATCGTAAAAGTTTATTCAACATTAATACATTAACATAAATTTGACAATCAATTAAAAATATTTAATAAAGTAAATAATTAAAAGTAACAGAAAACTTATGAATTATACAAATAACCACAGCCTATTGGATCGCAGACCAGTTTGAGTTTGGTTTTATGTAACACAAATATGCTAACAAATAAATTTATAGATAGATACGCCATGTAAAAAAAACACTGCTTTTGTTATAACACACAAGAATCTGTAAATTTAAATCAACAATGACAACAGATTGACGAAAATCAACAAGCCAACAAACCAAGTATATGTTTATAATCGTCTCTAGTAGAGGTATTTTGTCAGCAGTTGTAGCTGACCTTACTAAGATAGGACACATATTTATTATACTTCCAATTCGATCTCAAACCTCGGCTATCCCTATAGGGGTATCTTTCTACAATGTTGTACTTGGCGACTTTCTGACATGGCCTTTAGGTTCCTATTTATTGTTTGTACTAGGCCTTACAATAACACCTCCATCAAAACATTTGGCTGTACTATAAGTCGATAGTTGACGTCTTCATATTCAACAATTAATAATTCTCTACAAACTTGAATAAATAATTTTGTCTGAATAAAAAATTGTACTTGACTGGCCTTGATCAAGAAAACTTTAACAATATACTATTCATTTTATGTGATATCATATGAATGGTCTCTGCAAGTATGCCATAGTACCGTCGACAATATCTACAGTAGCACTTCGATATTGAAACCCTTGTTAGTTGTTAATTCTTGCATACCCTCGACCGTAGAACATATTATATTTCATGTTTTTAAACAATAAACAAAAGATAACAAGGATCTATTTACAACTAGACTAAATACAACTATTAACGACGATATAAAATCCGAAATACGATCACAAAATATATATAATTGGAGTACATGTATACTTAACTAACACTAAAGAAGCATTATGATTGGAGCTTCAAAATGCGTAATGATAAATTAAAAATATTCTGATAAGCTTACAAAGATAGATTAGCTCCTATCCTGATTATATTTGAGGTATCGTATGAAGTGGATAACATTGTGGATGTAGTCTACCATAGATCTAAATACAGAAAGTGATATTTTGATTATTAAAGAAGGTCATTTGAAAATTGTTAGTAACTATATTTAAGTTATATTATAAGTCAACTATTTTAGTAATTTACGTATACAATTTCGAAATTCACTGTATTTTGCTGATATAGAGTTCATATTTCATTACGTTTACGGCGCAACATTAAAATGTTCCAAAATAGCTTTGTAATTAACGTCTATTTCAGACTATTTCACAATGTTATTCACTTATAAGCCTGATTATCGGTATATGGCGATCTAAAACTGATATTGCATAGTACATAACTAAATTAATTAAATGAATGAATAAATTCGTTTAATTTGCAGTAGATTGATATGAAGGACTTAAAAATAACATACTTCTTATTTAAACGATTTTTACGACTAAATATATAATATTCTATAAGTATAGGTATTGCAGATCGTTTGTAATATTAATAGAAATTATAACAAAAATAAATATATTCTTTTATTCACAAAATATATATAATAGGGGTATATTCCCTTCTAACATGGTATGTAATTGAATTTTCTAGTTTGCTTTTTAATTGATTTGTGTTAACGTCATAAACTCAGCAGTATATGACAAAGTAGCCATTACATTGCCCTTTAATATTTCAATAAGTAAAAAATATATAATAGCTAAGCCATTAGTTCTTATCTATCTTTTGAATACATCTAAGAATTTATATTGTGCCATCATTATTTACTTATTAAATGTTATCATCTAACGATTTTATATACGATTTCGTAAACCGATTATAAATATGATTTTATTTTCAAACTGACAAAAAATTACCTTTAGAGATTTAAATTTTTATGAAAAATATTTTAAGAACTATTTCATACACATATAAATCACCACTTTCCCATTCATATAAATATATATTTACAGGAAAATAATAAATGATAATGAGAATTATAAAATGTTTTAAATATAATAACATGTAAATGTTATTAAAGCATGACAACACAAAAAAACAGTATCTGTTTATGCAATGACTATGTGTTTTGCAATCTTTTGCAAAGCATATGCATTACTATTTGGTTTTTGGTCTAGACAGCTAAAATATTTTATTTATATCTATTAGATTCATACAACAGTGTTCTATTGTATACAAAGAAGTTATGAAAGAACTTCCGACTAGCTAAAACTAAACAGAATATACCTCTTTTTAATTTTGTTTAGCTATTAGCATTTACCAGATAGAATTACTTTTATAGAAATGATTTGAAGAAGGAATGTAGTATTAGTTTTTGCTGCTTATAAATATTTATAGTGTCTGACTAGATTCACTTTCAAATTGTCATACAATTATGTAACTTGATGATAGTACAACATCCTTGTAAATAGTATGGGATTGGTACACATGTGATTTATTTGTGTAGATTACCTTAATGTTAGTAAGCACTAAAAGCACAGCATGCTATCTAAGCATTTGAGTGCTGATAGTGTTTACTAAAAACCTCGATCCCTATGAATAATATTAACTTACATATTAGACATGACACTGACACCTAACTTATGGCATAATAATAATAAATGAGGATTACATTAATATTCCCCCTAGTTGCCTTGTAAAGCTTCTAGTGACTAAATCTACTCTTGTTACCATAAAAAAATAAAATTGTCTTGGACAATTGATTAAGCTTTTATATGATAGACAAACTCTCTTCTCTAAATAACTTTGGAGGTACATTGAACAGCCTTTCGTTTTGTTACTCACAAATCTGTAGTTTGAAGAAATTAAATGTCATTTAACCCACCATTATTCTGTCCTGCTCTGACTTTGTCCAGTACTTTATTGACGAATTCTGAAGTTAGGCCTCCTATTTTAATCTCTGCAATACAGAAAAACATTGTTAATGACATCAAAAGCCTTTTTAACATAATACAGTTTTTCCACATATTAAGCTATAGGTAGAATATTACCTGTGGCTGTGTTAACTATGTTTGTGACATGTGCATTCCAGTCGACATTGTTTTGAGAATTAGTGACTCGGCTGCTCAGTACTTGCTTCATTTGTGCTATTCCATTCAGGAGGCGCCCTAGAATTTGAAAAATAAATATATTTATTCACAGACTTTTTTTTTGTGCAAAATTGAATGCCGATTTGTTTTTATTTCAAAAGCAATATTGTACTTTATATCTTAATGATACTTACTGTGCTCCTGTTCCAACCCATGCAGTTTTAGTTTATTTGCCTCATGCTGAGCTTTTTTCTTCAGCCTGCAAGCCCGAGATGCCAGTTTGTTCTTCTCTTTTCTAGTTTTAGGTCTCACATTGAATGGCAGTTCGCTAACTGGTATCATGTCATTAATCACTTTGCCTAAATTATCCAGTTCCTTTCCAATCAGGTACAATTTCCTGGGGTTTGGTGTTAGATCATTGCCATCACCTTTTCTTGCTTTTCCACTGAGAACAAGTGTATTTTTAATTAGATTGAAGAAATAGATAAAAATAACAAAAAACTCAAATAAGTGGAACACAATATACCAACAACAACCTATTAATTCAGTCTGAGTTATTATTAGTATGCAATTCTTTTGACAAACAGGTTCTGTGTCTGATACAATTGTTGATTATCTTACCTGTGCTTTATACCCCTGACACTGCAACTAGGACTGAACACAGGATCAGTAACAGAGTTCAGAACATGAGGATCTTCAGATTTGTTCTTCAAAATGAGCCTTTGACCCTTGGGACCTTTTGCTTGAACATTGTATTGCCAAAAGAATCTTTCCTTCTTAGCATTGTGGCGAGCTTGCTTACTCTCTGATTCATCATTTGATTCTGAAATAGTGTTTACAAAACTACTTTATATGCAAATTAAAACAAGTTATATTATTTACACTACAATGTCTCCTAAACTAGGCCCCATTGGTTATTAGTTGGGTAGCAAATGTAGCAATGTAAAAAATGTTGTATGGTAAACTTGCAAATAGTATTTTCTGTGCAGTGTACAATAGTAAAGTAAACAAAGATACTAAGTAAGTAATAAAGCTAATACCATCAGAAGAGAGGTCTTCATATCTGTCACTGTCTTCATCAGATTCAATGTCTCTGTCATCTTCATCCTGTGAGAAGTCTCCAGTGCCAGGGCTAAGGAGACCTCCCGAGAGAGAAGATGCTGACCCAGCCTCAGCCAAAGAACTAGTAGACAACAAATGCTTGCGAGGCTCTCGGCGTTGCCAAATCTATTAAGCAATAGAACATGAAAAGTTTAAGGTTAATTTCATCATTTACATGACTAATGATTTAAAAATATCTTTGCTTAACTGTCACAATAATATAGTTCAAAATTAACAACCTGTTCCATAGTGAGGTGAGTTGGTGCCGAAGAGGAGAGCTGAGACTGTTGGGGCTTCACACTTGTTGGGTATGGAAGTAACACCGATGATGCTGGAACTGACTGCCCCAGAGCTATTTCCCCACTATATCCATCCATACGCAGCAAGAGCTCTGGCAGCTGGTTCATAGGCTGAGCAAAACTTGATGAAGCTGAGCTATGCTGACTTGTAGGAGAAAATGCAAGCTGCGCATGTCCATATGGGCTGCAGGGACTCTCAGAAGCCATTATGTTATGAGCCTGAATAGCATTAGGTCCTCGACGAGAACCGCTCATTGCACCTCCTATCTGAACACAATAGCCACTTTCTTCCGGTAACAACAGATCATCGAAATTCAAATCATCCAACAGCGCATCTGGGTTTGCATTCAGTTCCGCGAGAGTAGGTCCCAGTATTAAATCAGCTTTGTCAACTTGAAAAATATCGTCATCATCCATTTTAAAGTTTTCTGCTTTAGAAGAGCTGTCCATCTCAAACGCCAGCTTATTGTACTGAAGAGTGGGCATGTTGTGATAGGAGCCAACCAAGTTGTCTTGTAAACACAGATCTAGATCTGTATTAAAGTCCCCCAGATCCACTCGCCGTTGCGGGATCGGCACGGAAGCAGACATCGTTCCGTCTAATGGCGACTCCTGTTTTATCTCTATACCTGGCTCGAGAAGAAAGTCATGTGTGTAAATAGAATCCGACATCGCACGTGTTTGTAACCAGTGACCTTGACGTATAATAGTCTTGTTGATAGAGATTGGCGCACGCGTCTTACGTCTCTATCGATTTATTCACAGTGAAACCCACGTGTTATACTTATTTATCTTCGTTTATTTATTTCCTGAACCAACATAAAAGTTGGATTTTAATGTATCGTACCCTTTTATCAGGATAAAACTGATTAATCTCATCATTCGATTACATAAGTCTAACAAACACAACCCTAAACAAAATTCGTAAGCACTTGTTAGTCACAATGACTTTCGATATTGAATTTAGACAAACAATAGTTTTATTAGATTTATATGTAATCCACGATTATTCCTATCACAAATACTTTTTATTCATGTTATATGTGTTAATATTAACGAAAATAACAAGTAATTCAATATATTCAATGGATAGAATTGCCACAATAACAAAAACACTGCTCAGCTATACGAAGTAAACAAAGATAATAATATTATTAATCAGCAAATTCAAAGGTCACTAAAATGAGCAAAACCTATTGGAAACTGCATAAGAAGAAAAGAGACAAATGATATTGCTTTGAAATATCTAGGCGGAAGTAGAATGGATCCGCAAACCCAGTTTTCATACTATTTGAGGACTCAAAACATCTTTGTCTATGGCTATAGAAATGTTCACAAGTAACTTGTTACTAAATGCAAAAAGTAACTAATGTTATTGGGTAATGATAAGAGGATGAAATTAGTTTTAGGACAAAGAACCACGTCCATAAATTTAAAATTTTCAAAATGAGCATATAATAATTTACATTATTTCAAAAGTAAACTGATGGTCTAATATTTTTACGGAAGGAAACCTTTTATTATTTATTTGGCAACATTGTTTTTTTAAATGATTGAGCTTTTGTCACTAGTTTACAATTTTGCCACAGACAAAACATTTTGTAGTTTTGTACTGAAGGACAAAGATGTCGTAACCAGCTGAACGTCAAAAGTGCAGTGACAATACTGACAAAATAATACAAGTATTCTTCAATTTTCAATATTATGGGTGACGAAAATTTAAATTCTAGTAAAAAATGTGATACTAATAAGTGCAATGTCTTAATTATTGGTGCCGGCATGGCTGGCCTTGCTGCCGCCAATTACCTTCATAAAAATGGCATGCAAGACTTTATAATTTTAGAAGCTAGAAAACGAATAGGAGGACGTATAATTTCAATACCAATGAAAAGTTTAAACGTTGAACTTGGAGCCAATTGGATTCATGGAGTACTGGGTAATCCAATTTTCGAAATTGCTATGGCTAACGGTCTTGTAAATATTATAAACATACCCAAACCGCATAAGGTTATAGCAGCAACAGAAGACGGAAAACAAGTACCCTTCGGAGTACTACACGAGATTCATGAAGCTTATGTATGTTTCCTAAGACGCTGTGAGGAGTACTTCTTGTGTCAATATTTACCCCCACCTGACATCCATAGTGTTGGTGAACACATCAATTTAGAGGCAACTATATATCTAGAACGACTTCCATCCTCTGAAGAGAAGAAATTAAGAAGATTGATATTTGACTGCTTGTTAAAAAGAGAAACCTGCATATCCGGGTGTAACAGTATGGATGAAATAGATCTCCTAGAGTTAGGTAGCTACACAGAATTGCAAGGTGGAAATATAATGATACCAACTGGATATAGTTCAATTTTGGGACCTCTGACTAAGAACATTGATTCTGAGAGAGTATTGAAGGAACATGCTGTACAAAAAATAATTTGGGATTCAGGGGATCATAGCTCTACAAGACCTCTTGAAGATTTGGGAGAAGAGTCTGAGGATTCTGATCAAACTGTTATTGAGGACATTTCTAAAACATCATCTTCTGATAAAACTGTGAATCCCGGAGAAGGCACTTCCTTAACAGATATCACAAGAAAACCAAAGAAAAAGAATTCTAATTATGTTGAAGTAGTTTGTGAAAATGGACAGACTTTCTATGCTAATCATGTGATATGTACAATCCCCCTAGGTGTTCTAAAAGAAAATGCTTCAGCTTTGTTTGAACCTCCTTTGCCACAATACAAAATGGAATCACTTGAAAGATTATTATTTAGTACTGTAGATAAAATCTTTTTAGAATATGACAGACCATTTTTAAATCCTGAAATTACTGAGATTATGCTTTTGTGGGAGAATCAATCTACACCTGAAGATATATCTGATTCATGGTATAAAAAAATATATTCATTTAGCAAAGTATCAGAAACTTTGCTTTTAGGATGGTTGTCAGGCAAAGAGGCTGAATATATGGAGTCATTGTCTAATGAGGAAGTAGCAACTACTTGCACAAAGATACTTAGAAAATTTTTGAATGATCCCTTTGTTCCAGAACCACAGAAATGTGTTTGGTAAGTTTACTTAACAGATTGATAAGTAGTTATGATGTTACATGTATTTATTAATATTTATGTTATAGCACAAGTTGGAGGAAACAGACATTTACCAGAGGCTCATACACTGCTATAGCTGTTGGAGCCAGTCAGAGTGATATTGAGAGTTTAGCTCAACCACTATTCAGAAATGTTCATGACAAAAAGGTATGCTTTATCATACACACATTCTAATGGCACCTCTAAAATATATTTTAGTTTTATGTTGGCTCATACATTATTTATCTTTTGATAAATTGTTGTTGATAATAAAAATAATCTATATTGATTATATATTATAATTACTAAATTGCCCATTAAGCTTTTATAGTTAATAGGTAAATATTTAATTTTCTTATTATTAATCATATGATAAGAGGAGAGTTGGCATATTTGCCTTAAATTGAAATGACAAATTACCTATAGGTATTTATTTACAGTCACACACTTTGGTCAGAAGATTGACTAACTTGGGATTTTCTTTCTCTTTTCCCCTTCCCCTTTTTCCTTTTCCAATGTGACCCAATTTGGGTCTTAAAAATAGTTGACTATACATTTGACTAGGGCACGTCTAACGAAATATTATTTCATTTTACAAACAAAGATCGTCATTTTAATTTTTGTTATTATATGATTTCAGCCTGTTCTGCTCTTTGCTGGAGAGCACACACACAGCAACTTCTACTCTACAGCTCATGGTGCATATGTTTCGGGGCAATCGGCGGCCCGGCGCCTGCTAGCCCCAGACGAACCTGAAGAGAACTTCCTTGAATGTCCTGGTTCAGCTGACTTGACTTCGTGGATACAAGGCATACAACTCGAAGGCTAATAATTCTTCAATGGTATGTAGACAGGTTCAGTACACAGTGCATACCTAGACACTAACCCTCATTGTATTTATTCATTATACATGACAGAGGCTTTGCCTAATTTACTCATAAGAATTGTGATTTTGTTCAATATTACTGTTAATAGGAAATAGTTTATCCATTAATGTATTATGTTCTGCTATTTGAATGAACTAAGTGGTTAAATTATTTATTTCTTGCATATACCTATTTAAATTATTATAATTTATTTCAAAATACTGTAACTGATATACCTACATATAAAATTGTTAGCTTACGCCTGAATATAATTAAAAAAATACGGTTTTTTTAAGCTCTTAACTGATCGGCCTAGCCTTTTCCCAACTATGTTGGGGTCGGCTACCTGACGGCTAACTGAAGGACTATAACGAAATTTAAAATTATGTAAATCTTTTCAAACATGCTCAAGTACAAAAACTAATTTAAAAATGGGAGCCTAGTCTTATAAGGTCCTTGCTTGAGTTTCCCCCAGAAACAATTTGGTTTGCGGTGGTCTCACTGCCAAGAGTGCCTTATCCAACATAATCAGGCCAATGCTCATAATATAGGTACAGTGAAAAAAATCTTTCATGATAGATTTTTTAATAATTCTCTACATTTAACGACTCTCTTGCGGAATATTTAAATCGATGAAGCATAGCATAGTGATCCATAAAGTACATAAAACAAGATACCGGGTAAAGCTCTCTGTATGATTTTTTTTGGAATGGTCTTTAAGCACAATTCTGAAACAGGCGGTCTAAGGCGTATGTAGTGAATGGTAATCCTAGTGATTAAATATAAGGTACTTTTCAGTTAGTTTCAAAGAATTTCGTTCATTGTGATGCCACTATTCATGGAAAGTAGTAATTGATTTATTACCCGCGTTCGCTTCAAGTCAAAACCGCTTTGTCTACGCGCCAGTTATGATTTAGTTTTCAAAGAAGTATTTCTACTATAATGTAGAAAGTATACATAATGATTACTTAGATACCATTTATTTTATTAGAAAGTTAAAGATTTTGGCTGTTAAAATTTAAATAAGTATTTTTCAGCTACAGAAATTGATCAAGTAGTTAAATAGTATAGGTACTTACATTATACATATTAAAAAAGTATTGATACAGTTCCTAATGAATGATTTAAGGAAGTGATTTTTGTTGTTTGTTAACCTCATGAAATTGAAATTATATTTCAATTTGTTTTTCGAAGATTTCCGTTTGTAGGCTGGATAACAAAAACCTACATTTAAAAAATTCAAAACTCTCCAACAAAATTATGTACCCTGATTTGTGAAATCAATTTTTGCATTTTAATTTTACTATCTGTATATCAATTTTTCTTTATGGTAGTCTGCCCTAGGTTAAGACTCTGATCCTCTGCACAAAAACATACAAGTATGAACTCTGAAATGAGATAATCAATGTAGTTTTTAGTCAATGTACCCAATTCAATTTTTTAAAGAGCCCTTGTAATAATATCAAAATGTTGTGATTGCATACCATTGAGAAATTATAATTATGTTGTAAACTTCTTAGGTTTTTCATAAAGTATGACTATTATGTATACCTTCAAATTTTAGTTCCAACATATTGTGTAAATAGATGAAATACAAAAATGTGTTGTTTTTATAGTAAACCAGTCCAAAATGTTATGCATTAGAGTTAAAGACATCTTGTAAGCAATGGTTAATTTGGATTTGGGTTTACTTACGCGCTATTTATGTGTATAGCATGCTAAATTAGCACCTTTAAATAGTAGATTTAATTGCAATTATGGTTATATAATGCATTTCCAGATTTTAGACTTATTAAATATAATTAGGTTACATATTCGATTTTTCTAGTCAATGCAATGTTTTTTTTGTATCGCTTTAAATAAATCATCAAATACAAATATGTTTTAATGACCTCTCACTATTTTTATATGTACTTACACTATAATCAGACAATTTTGAAAGTAAAGAGAAACAAAAGTTTTGAATAATAATTTATTGGAGGATAAACAAGTCAAGCAAAAGTAAAAAAAATCAAGTATCAGTATATTTTATACAAATAACAGAAATAAAACATTTCATATAAAAAAATATATCAATATTAAAACTACAGGCTACTTTCGCATTAATAATAAGCCCTTAAAATGATTATTCTCTTTGTCTAGAATCAATTGGATAATAGTTCTATTTGGTCATGTAATAAATAAGTTATAATAATTATAATACAATATATTCAAATACTGATTAACAGCATCTATAAACTAAATAGTGGATAATTCTTTGATGTCATTTGTTTTATGTTTTTGTTTCTTTTACACTCCTTCAATATAGAGAGCTCTTTGTGGTATTCTATTGAAAAATATAAACCTAAATTCCTTAACTGCAATCAAAGTGATCTAAAGATTAATTGGCCAAACAGATCTTTTACCCAATAACAGGTACTGTTCAGTAAGTTTTATATAAATAATACTTTACATCTTTTTTTAATTATATTACAATATAATACTATGTTAAAACCATGGAATGCCTCCAATCTCAGACTATAATGATAAAGAATACTTGAGTTATACATTTTTCTTTTTTTTTCAGAGTACATGTTATTGTTATTAGTAAAAGTACACTATGAAAAAAATGTCAATATAGTTAAGTTTAAACCTTAACCCAGTGTTAGTGTATTGATTTTATGTTCAACGAGTACATTATTATCTGTATGTCTACTCATAGAACAAAAGTGATATATTCAAAATTCCTGAAATCAAAACATTTTCGAAGCATAAAAACATAATTTACACCAATATCAGATCTGTAGTAGTTAAAAATGGCAAGATTTTTAACATGATATAAAGTGAATTTCGAATTTTGTTCTGTAATAATAAGTTAGAAACATTTTATGGTATGATTACTATCAATATCAGATCTAAACCTAGGAACCACCTACTCCAACTGACAATAACATTAATGGACGGAGTAATTAATCACTTCATAATAACAATGGAAGCTGTATATTGAGTATTTATCATATGATAATCTAATACTATGTTTGTCTTTAAAGCATATTAACGCACAACATGTAATTCTACAGATGAGTTTTTTGTTGTAATGATTGTTAGTAATCTGTCCTCAACATCTCGTTCAAGTTCTTGCCACACACACTTACCAATAAGTGGAACCTCTTCTAGAGGTGCTCTGAAAGCTACAAGGAGAGTCAGGCAGCAGCCATCAGCTGTTGGATCATGTTCCAAATTCAACAATCCCAAGGGCCTGTGTTGCCCTACATCAGCACCAAACATCTCTACCATAAACCTTCTTAATGTGGAATGAAGGCTTTTAGCAGGATTAATTTCACATGTTGGAAAATGTAAAGCAGTTTTCTCACTTAGCAACACATGCAACTTGTTTGTACTTCTCTTCTTGATGACAACTATCAACCTCAATAAATCTTTAACATGTGGTGCTAGTGCAGGTAATATAGTTTTATGCCACTGACTGTCACGGTTCCTGTTGTGGTATAATTGAGCTTTTTCAATAAGATGAAGAATATCATTAGATCTCAATGTTATTTCTTGTAGATTAGAGATCCATTTAGCTTGTAATGATTCTTTGTCTGCTCTTGCAGGTGTCTTTAGTTCACCACCAACTACTTCACCAGTTAAGACAAATCTGTACCACATTCCGCCTGCAGTCTCCACCACTAGAAGGGTCGTAGGATTGCATTCAAGTCCTGTTTCTTCTAGAACCTCTCTTGCTGCAGCCTGCACGATGGTCTCATTCTTCTCCATGCGTCCAGCCGGTAAATACCACTTGCCTGCGCAACTCTCTTTAGCCTCTTGCATCATCAAGACCTCGTTAGATTCATTTATAATGACACAAGCAACAACATAAGTGACGTTGCTGCCTAATACCGGTTTGAAATTTGACGAAGTGGTAGGTGTAATACCTTGAGATTCAGCAACGCAATTTTGATCAGCAATAGTAAAATCACAAATAGTATTTTCGTCGCCATCTAAAGCTAAGCCATCTAGTAATTTGGTAATATTAGAATTAGAATCCACTTGGCGCGACATATTTACCCAAATTCTTTTCCTATGTTCTTATTAATGAAAGGCACCTGCTATTACAATTGCCAAATTAATATATCCAGATTTTGCTATTTTTATAACGTTTATTAACCGAATATTGTGGTATGTACGAACTTGAATAGAATTAAATTTATTTAATGAGAATTTGAGCGTGATTTGTGTTGTAATTTTGTAGTACGGTACGGTAGTGTTATTTTTTTCCACCTACTTTATTTTTAGGCCTTGGGTACATTGTTATTTATCCATAAGAAATATTGCCAGGTAAGAATGATCGCACGTCTTCTGAATAACTTCAAGTAACGTTTAGATAATTTTTTATGTCATTGAAATCGTAACTTGTCTCAGCAATTGTAAGCTACAAAAGTACAAATACAGAGTCTAGAGATAAAAAATAATTACTTGTGCATGTATAACTTTCAAGAACGTAGATATTAAGTAGTCTCAGTTTTTTCTCTATCAATGAACTTCTACTTTCCGTGGTTCCGAAGTTTGCCGGATCAGTTAGTTTCTTGTAAAACGTAAAATCACTGATTTCATGATTAATTAGTTGGTTACCCATGCGTATATGTCATTTCAATATCATAATTGTCAAATACTCGATTTGACACTTGACAGATACTTGCTGCAGCAGCGACTCTGCTGCCGATGAAATAGCCGATCGAAACTAACCACCCTAAGGTTTTATCTTAAGTGCATAACCATCTCATCAAGCCTTACAAGATGTCGTTCGCAAAAGGAAATATGCTGGTGATTTAAACTATCATTTTAGTATTTTGTATTAATATTGTATGTTTTTGATGATGTAAGTTACGTAATAATAATTTGTAGGTTCGTTCCTTGAGCACGTCGGCCGCAGTTGGTCAGCTTGTCAAAGCTCCTGTCCAAGTTTTTGGTTTGGAAGGCAGATACGCGTCAGCTTTATATTCTGCCGCTTCCAAAAATAAGACCTTGGATACAGTTGAAAAGGAATTGACCAATTTCCAAAAGTCAATCAAAACTGATCCTAAACTTAAGGAGTTCCTTGTGAACCCAACACTCAAGAGGAATCTGAAGGCTGAAGCTCTGAAGAATGTTGCTAGCCAGGTAACTCACATTTGAACCACACATTTCTAAAATAAGCCTTAATATGTTTACATCTTAAACATCTTACAAGTATAATAAAATTGTGGCACCTAATTTGATTACCATTGCTATTCCACTTTTTCTTTTAATCAATTCTTGATCAACAGAACATATTTTACTACAATAACTCCTACAGTTCTGTTAATAAACTGTTCTTTGAATTTTCTAACCTATTCTTAATAATTTAATGAATTTTCAATTTCAGTATTATTGTAACAATGTATTGTATGGATAATTATGTAATAATAAGAAACTCAAAGCATTTAAGACATAGAAGACCAAAAGTCTTCATGATAAGCTTTGCAAATACTTATACAAAATACGAAGTTAGTGGTTGGTAGTCCTTACTAACAGGAAATATATTTTGTTTTAATGTAATTTTAGAATCTACATAGAATCTTTTTGAGAAAGGGAATTAAAAACATTGTAGATCATAGCTTAAGGTTTGAAGGTAATGGAGTTTTATAGTCTGATAAATTAGTTTAGCTACTGTAATATACCTGTAACTATTCAGTAGTTTATATTTCTTTTCATACTTCGTTTTTTACATAGTAGGTAAAAAAATAAATGCAATGAGGATACTAAAATGTAGAGCGGTGGTACAACATACACCCTTATTCTTGAACTAGATTATAAATAAAGATATGTTTAATGATTAATATATTTTATCTGAAGCTAATTACTTATTCCCTAGATTAAACTGTCCCCCACCACTGGTAACTTGCTTGCTCTCATGGCTGAAAATGGCCGCCTGGGAAAATTGGAAGTAGTCATCAATGCATTCAAGATCATGATGGCCGCCCACCGTGGAGAGGTAACCTGTGAGGTTGTTACTGCCAAGCCCCTTGATCAGGCCCAGAGACAAAACTTGGAAGCTGCTCTCAAGGTATCATTTTAACTTACATGGATTAAAACATTTACAATATACATTTTTAAATCTCTTTTCATCTGTTATCTATATTTTATTGTGCAGTATATATTTTTAAAGGGTAAAGGGTAACCATTATCATATAATCCTTAAAAATGAAGATAATAATCCATGCAATGTTTTTTACAGAAATTCTTGAAATCCAATGAAACTCTTCAGCTTACTGCTAAAGTCGACCCTGCTTTGATTGGAGGTATGGTTGTCTCTATTGGAGACAAGTATGTTGACATGAGTGTCGCCAGCAAAGTGAAGAAATACACTGAGCTCATCAGTGCTGCAGTTTAAATTTTGATCATGAAGTACTGTATGTCTTTAGAGAAGAATAACCTTAATATTTAAATCAGTTACACATTAGAAATCGTTCTTTTATTTTACCCTTGACATTATATTCAACCCTAAGGCTATTTTCACACTACCCCGCATCATGCTGCATATTGCGTGTCGCACCTAAGCGCGTTCCGGCGGGAGTGCAGATCTGAATCATCGTGCGGGGTTTTTGCGCACTTACGCGCGTAAGTGCGTTTTGTACATTCAAGCACAGCGGCTCTCATTTATTTATTCGCTGTTCTCTGTGGTGGTCGTCCAGTACAAAATTACGCGCGGCACTGCGGGATTCGGTGTGCCATACCTTGTGTCTCGCCCCTCACCTACGCGCGGGAGTCCATGTTTCTCCGCGTGTATGCGCGTGATCCGCATGAAAGCGCGTGGATGCATTTTCTGTGTGTTAGACTGTGCTTGTTTTCCATACAAACGAAGATACTTACAAGCAACGGAAGAACACGCATCCACGCGCAACGCTGCATCATGCGGGGCAGTGTGAGAATCACCTAAATATTATAGAAAAGGCATAGGTAATTGAAACAGCTGAGTAAGTAATTCAAACAAAAAATTTAATAGTGCTTCCTGCACTGCCAAATAAGATATACTTATAACAAAAATAATACTCTCACAGTAATCATAACACTAAGTTATATATTTCTCTAGAATTAACAAGAATATTATAATCTGAGATCATTATTGAGATCTTTCAATTGAACATGTATCATTATGCATGTAGGTAAGTAATAATAATAGTAAATTATGAGCAAAATTTTATCCTTCTGTGGGTGCTGTTTCACCCTTGAGCAACGCATTTTCGGCTTCGAGTTCCGCAATGCGCGCCCTTGCAGCTTCCAACTCGTCATCACCACCGTCTGTGCCGAGATGTTTTCTTACATATTCAAGGGCATCTTCGGGCTTATCTGGTTCCTCATACAAGCTAACGAGAACTTTTGTTAGAGCGTCCATAACGCCGGCTCGTTCGAGGTATCTTCGAAACTCCTCTCTTTTGGAATCAATGGGCTGTAAAATATTATTTAAATATAAAATAACTAACAAAAAAAATTGCAACGTCGCTTAGGTGGCCTTATAAGTGGGTATTTGGAAAAGCATTATACATGAATTAGATTTTTCTTTAATCTAATAAGAATATATTAACTGGTTTGTTTACAAGAAACATTTTGCATTTTAACATGAAAGGCATGAGGCAAATTTAATACAATTGTACTTACTTTATACGACGACATACTTAAGTAAGTATTACTTCAATAGAACACAAATTGCAGGGAGAATACTAATATAAATAACACAATCTCCAAGAATTACAAGACGCCATAAGAAGAGCCAGTTTCAAGTTTGACAACCACAAATCTTATTTGTCTTGTCTATTACGTTTTTCAGTTGTCTATTTTAGTTTTATTTTACGATATATTTTTCCAACCATAAATCTGACGAATTCAGATATAGAAAAGAATTAAAGAAATTATAACTGACCCAAAATCATGTTTATTCACAGCGTTAATTGTTTAATGCTTTAACCTACGTCAAGAGAAAAAAGAAAAATTAAACTAAATGTTTTTTTCATGTTGGGAGAAAACACTTACTATAAAGAGCAACAAACGATAATCGATTTGATTTTTTGCCAAGCTAAAGGGCCGAAGTACGTTAGGACGTTAGGTTTGAATAGTATTTTATATCTTTTACTCGACGACAGTACTTAGATAGATAGATAGAATACTCTTTATTGTACACCATAAGGAAAAAACAATACATACATAAGACGCGGAATATTTAAAATGGGGTCACGTGATCAGATTTGTCACTGCAAACGAGCGACTATGAGGCTACGCCTTAAAACCCTGTAGTTGTCGATGTAGACATCGATGCCTATCGATTTAGAGCAAGAAGGCGATAGCAATATGGGTAGTTTTCCATGTGCTCTGCTTTGCGTTTCCACGTGAAGGCATAAAACGCCGTTGACGTCACCTGGCGGTTAGATTAATTCATTAGGGTCGGGTCAGGCACTACTCATTTCGTACGCCGAAGGAGCCGGTGTTCATGTGGATTTTAACGCCAGAACAAAGAAGGGCCTTCCCCTTCCATCATAATTTTCAGTAAATTTTTATCTTTGGTGGGTTTTTGGATTATTAAACAACTTTTTTTTTTATAATATATGTCCTTGTACTTCATATGTAGTTTAAATAGAGTTGCAAAAATGGGTGCAATTGAACGTTCATTATTATTGGTTTCTTTTATGTATAAATAAAAACAAGTTTTGTGTTAAATATTTATTAGTACTTAATGTTTTGCGACGGAGAATTATCGTTCCAGAAAAAAACGTATATTTTGCAAGCATTTCAGTCTCGTTTTCACTATGAAAACCACACTAAAAAGGAATACAGATACAACAGAAACTAAGTACGAAGCATAGATTTAAAACATAATGGTGTAACAAAGAAAATTATTTTCATTTAAAATTAAATGCAATTATTTAGCTTTATCCTGAGACCTAATAAGGTAGTATACTATTAGTTCTCAGTAATACTTATATTTTAAACTAAAATCTTTAGCGAAATTAACATTAGTATAATCTATTGCGTTAAATTTAGGATTCATCATCACTTCCTGCTGGGGCTTTCGGTTTTGGGCCTCCTGCTCTCTTAGCCATGATGATTTGGTCGACTTTGAGGATGGTTGTGGCAGCGCCTACTGCGTATTTGAGTCCCCAGTTCTTTAAAACAAACAAGTCCAAAATGTTCTTTTCTTTTGCGTCGATAATTCCATTGTTTTCAGATTCAATGTCATATCCAGCGTTTTTGTTGCCCTCCTGTAATGAAAACAATCTCGGTAATTTACGTTGCTTATCAATAATCACATATTTATTTTAAGTAAGTTGTTTGTTTAAGTCTATTTTAAAAAATCTTAATCTATACTAATACTAGCTGACCCAGCAAACATTGTTTTACCAGATTTTTCTTTTATAGTTGTATGTATTTTTTAATGCCACTTTATAAAAAAATCGTAAGAAAAAATAAAAACCACACGCTGTGACTAATAGGAGCAAAGATACTTCTAACCACGCGGACGAAGTTGCAGGCAACAGCTAGTAGGTCTATACAAATTGATTCCTTACTAAATTGTGGATGCATATGGTTTTAAAGTTACCTTGTGAGCTTTGTAGATGTTGTTTATGACTTCTGTAGCATTTGCTCCAGAATTGTCTGCTAAGGCACGAGGAATGCTCTCAAGAGCAACAGCAAATTTCCTGACAGCATACTGTTCTAATCCTGGTAAAGTGTCTGCATAAGTTAGGAGCTGCTGGGCTAATTCTATTTCTGTTGCTCCAGCACCAGGTACAAACCTGAAAATTTATGTTTATTTCATTGTTATATCATTTAATTTGCATTTGAATAAAAATATTGTAGGCTTGAGTAATGTTATGTAATTTGTAAATGTTATTTTTAATTACCTTCCATCTCTAGCAATTCCCTTGAATGTGTTAACACCATCATCAATAGCCCTTTCAATGTCATCCATGTAGTTGTCTGTTGAGCCCCTAATGACAACAGTGGAAAGACGAGACTCAGAGCTCTCCATACGGAAGTAAACAATGCGCGTGTCACCAAGCTCCTCAACACCAACTGAGTCACAGTAGCCCAATTCTTCAGCTGTTGGGGTAATAAATCTGGGCAATACCTAAAATGTATATTTTGGTTAAGATAAGTTATTGTAGGGAATAGAACTTATTACTGCAGCATACGATTGATTAAAATCTGGTAATAGTTGTTGTTCTATTTCTATACAAGTAGAATATAGCTATTTCATAATTACTTACAGTGGCATTCACTGTTTTAGCAAGACGACGGATGTCAAACTTAGAGTTGAGACGGACTGCCATTAAATTATATTTGTTCAAGAAGTGCAGAGCCATATCACCAAACTTAGCACCAGCTACTACAACTTTGACACCAGTATCAGCAAGCTCTTTGATTTGCTTCTCAAGAAGGGACTCTTCTCCCCTACTGAAGTTTAGAAGTTCATCAGCAGATTTAATCAGTACTGTTCCTTTAGTTTCAGTTTGTGTTATGTCAACAGGGCATGAGAAGACAGCCACTTTGGCCTTGTTGGCAACTGTTACATCTCCTTCAATTTCACGCTTGAAGACCATGCCAGATAGGACTTCAGACTGTAGCAGTCCTGATCCAAGAATCTAAAACAAACAAATAAAAAATTTAGCCTTCTTGCCCCAACATGTTTATAAAAACAAAAATTTTACACACTTTTGTTTTTAAGTACATACCTTGCATATTCTCACATTATCAACATTAAATGTTGTCTTTTCCGGCAGAATGGCAATGCAAGCCTTAGATACAAGAGCGGCAATGAAATCTTCATAGCCATACTGCTTGGACATGATTGAAGGTGTGATTCCTTTAGTTACTGCCTCTACATTTTTACAATCTTTGATTTCTTCACAAACAAGGCTGGGCAAAATTTCAATAGCCTTTTCAAGAGCCTGTTCATATCCATCTGCAATTTCACTAGGTGTTACACCTAACCGCAGCAGTTCTTCAGCGGCCTCTAAGAGTGCACCAGAAAAGACAATGACAAAGTTGGTGCCATCACCAACTTCAGAATCTTGCATCTGACTTGCCAACACCATTAACTTGGCAGCAGGATGTTCAACATCAAGTTCTCTAATGATGGTACCAGCATCACTAGTTACAAATTGCTTGTCAATATGGTTTATAATCATTTTATTCATGCCATTTGGACCATATGCTGAACGCACGCTTTGGGCGAATTGTTTGCATGCATTTATGTTACGGTAAACTGCTTCTTCTAATCCAGAGTACATCTAAAATAATTAGAAATAAAGATTAGTCAGAGCATCTTTACATGTGTTTATTCGAAAGATGCTTTGTTACTTATACTATAACACTAATAGTATTAAATGGGTTAAACTGTAAGGCACCAATAATATCTCTTGCAGAACAAATGAATGCATGCAACAGGATGAGTTAACTCATTCACACATACAAAACTAAGGTGGATGATAGACTGATTATGTATAAAAGTATACTGAAAACAAGTATAATAATAAAATTTATGTGTGTAAATGTTTTTATAATATGTAATGCTGATAAATACGATAAATTTTCTATAGTCAGTTCCGTACGTACAAGTAGCCGCAATTTAACTTTTTAAATGGTATACCTACAAAATACTAGGTAATAACTTAGTTTCCAATGGTTAAATTAAGTTGAAATAAATATTGTGCTTGTTTATTGAAAAGTAAAGGAGTTATTAGATTTTTTTAAAACATATGAAGTGCACGAAGTGGGTGCACGAATTGTTGGTTATGAATTAGTAAACTTACCCGTGCCCCCTCTTTTAACATTTGGGGTACCCCCGGAGCTTTAGGTACGTGAAGAGCCATGTTTTTACAATTATTAATGCACTTTCAAAACAAAGAAATTATCGCGATTTCCTCGTGATCTGCTGAAATCCGGCGTAAAGAAACGAAATCACGAATTCAATGGCATGAGTGGTGACCAGAGATACTAGACTTTTGTAATTTTACCATAGATAAAAAAAAAACTTTACTATTACTAAACATTTATATTTGTAATATTAATATGTTTAGTAATATAATATATAATACTAGTTAATTTTATTTTTGGATACAATGATACGTGTTACTTGAATAAATATGCCGTTTCAACATTTATTTTAATCTTGCATTAATGATCCTAAAATAATAGACGAATCAGATTTTGTTTGTAGAAATTTCGTAGTTTTTATCTTGGATAACCAAGATAGAAACTGCGAGTGTATAAAACGTTTATTCGGATCAGTGGTTTCTGCAGTTCATTCAAGTAAATCTCCTTTTATAAATTTGGAACACCAGCTCCGCGTGACGGGTCGGGGGTAGTGCCCGTATAGCGTTAGCCCAGCCATCTCGTTTTACTACTTATGTGTTTTACTTTTATTCTTGGTGGAGGATTCACAAAAACTGGATTACCTTCTACCTAAATTTAAAGAGAATCACACATTCGTTTTCGAGGTTTGCTGGCGATGCTGCACCTAAGGATTGACTAACTTCATTCTATTATTATTGAAACCCTGCCTTGTACAGAAATTTATTGCTTGTTAGTAATAAATGCATTTCTTAATTATTTAACATTTGAAGCGTACCATTGATTGAGATCGATAAATCTGGTTAATGATATCACGGATAGGCATCTAGACTACATACTAAAAAAAGCATTTATCGATAAGGCAAATATTCGTCTAAGCGGTATTAGTATGTACATTATGACAGTCTAGATTTTGATATTAAAAAGTCTATTTTCTTTAAATCGACGTCCCCCCACTAACGAATTTAAACCTTGCGTCGCGGGCGGTTTAACGAACGTTCAAGTGACACAAAGACACCTTAGACTCAGAAAAAGCATTTGTGAATCGCACAAATGCTTGTCCTACGCGGGATCGAACTCGCGACACGTCTCTCACAGTGGGTTTGGCGTGATGACTTCAACGACTGCTATCCGTGCAGTCGACGTTAAAGTCGTTGACTTTTATAGAAAGTAGAATATATTATGGCAAATACAGAAAAAAATATGCGTATTAGAAATAAATATTATAGCCTCTGTGTGCACCTAACCACTCCTCGGAAGTGTCCAATCGCCGTCCAATCAGGCTATGAGAGTAAAGGAATAATGAGTGTACCTGTCTTTATCATATGTAATAATGAGTGTATCCTGCGCTGTTGGCTGGATACAGAACAGGTATAGACAATATCATTATTAGGATACAACAACTAACTTATAGAGGTAAAAACCCATATTAGAAAAAAAGTGCATAATTTACTACCACGATATTTATTACATTTATTATCATTACAGTGAAGAAGAACTTCGAATATGTGATTATTTTGGCAACAAGTTAAATACATATTTTCTTGTCACTAAACACTACGCAAAATACAGTCACCTTAAGTAAAAATTCTGAAATTAGCACATCTGAGGGTAGTTACAGGAACATAGATAATATAATGTAGAATTTGAATGATATTGAGAATTAAATTACAGGAAGAAAAATAAATATATTTTTCCTAAACATAAAATTTACTATCACCCTATCCATCCACAGCTCCTCCATAGCAAGTAGCACATGAGTCTTTACAGTTTAGGCCTATGTTTCTGCAAACTCACTTTCTCCAAAGAAGCCATCAGTTAGAGTATGATATTTCTTTAGTAGTAAATACTATATCTAAAGTTGCTCAATGGCGTAGATTTTGTGATGGTTTCATCTAGTAATGACTGAAACGACTTTTGATGTACGAGCACCTAAATCATTTCCTTGTTACAATAAGTTACAATAAGCTGCTACATTGAATCACATGATTTTTAAAATGTATCCACTAAGACTACTTTGCATATAGAATTTTATTCACACTTCTAACTTATCAGAATTTATACCCTATCAATTTACTACCACTAACATCACAGGATGGTCCTCTAAAAATTCATATTAAAGTACCAAAAAGTAAAAAATAAATGTAGAATAATACTGATAGCCATAAAGGAAAGTAGAAAATACACACTAATGATAGACAAAAATATAGGAATATAAAAAATTCAGTTACATGAAAGCCTCCCATTTTACAATAGAAATAAAGGGGACCGACATTAATTTTTAACTATATATTATTATTATATCACTCAATGGCTAGATAGTGTACCCCAGACACTGCCTAAAACCTAAATACATATTAACAAAATATAGAGTGTCTACAGTCCTTTACACTTCTGAATATTTGGACTCAATTAAACTACATATTTGAGTCAGACTTTTCATTAGTGATAAAAATGATCCATGCACTAATATTCAGTCATAACTGCTTTCAATAATTACAGAGTTGGTTTAATTGAGTTCAAGTATACTTACATGAAAATTTTGTTTAATATTAGTTTGTTTATGACATATTCGAGCTTAGCTCAGATCAAAACTGCCAACAAGACTACAAAGCTCTAAAGTAGACCAACAAATAAATTTATTTTAGATATGGATATCGATTTATATAAAAATAGCTTTTATTATAAACAATAGTACACAACCCTTAAAAATAGTATAAAAGTACGAAATACGAATAATGTCGTCTATTGAAGAAAAATAAATCTGAGTTGAGATAAATATTTCTCCATATGTAATATTATTCATATAAATATATTTAACATGAAAACGAGTTATTTTTTTGTACATTTTTAGCTATTCATCGATCTAATCTTGTCTCTACCAAAGTAAAAAGAAAATGTTTTTAAAAGTGAACATTTTTAGATACATACAGATATAACAAAATTTAAGGTCTTATCATAACGGAGGCTTTCTACATTTTGGTTCTTTAAGCAAAAACGATATTTTATTTCATTACAGTTTGAGTAATTCATTAATTGATTTCTTGATTCATTAAAAGGTGCCAGATGCAGCGTCATGGTTTCATTAAAAATAAAAAGCGTTCACCATACTTGCCGAATATGAAAAAAAAACTAATTTTAATAATTTGATTAAACTGGAACAATTTACCTGTATAAGTTCAGTATATATTCAACCTGGAATACCTTAATGTTAGATGAGAAAGACCAAATGGGAAATAATTGTTCGGCGCTTCCCTTGCAATTAAATCAGTGATTAAAAGCTATACATTAAAACAGTCTCCTAATTAAGTCATTACAATTACATAACTAAACCTATTATTATTAACTTTTGCATTGTTTTAGTATTGAGATCTTTACCAATTATGAATACAGCACTCGTTAGTTTTTTTATTAGTTGATTCACTAGAAATAGTTTATTAAGTCGACAATAAGAAATGTCTTACTTGATATAACATTATTCTTCTAACTTCTTCTTCCCTGTTCCCATACATCTGGGGTCGGATATTAACATCATTTATCAGCATAAAATATTATCAAGATAAAACTATCAGAACCACATCTAGAAATTTATAGAAAAATAAACTACAACAATCTCTGATCACAAAAAAATATTACATATACTAAATACAATACATAATTCTAGTTACCTTTTAAATTCGTGAAATGGAATAACATTTTTAACAGTCTTGCAAATTATAAAATATAATCAAAATAAAGCTATATTTTTTTATATAAAAAGCACAGCAATAATAATATGCGGCCAGTGACACTATTCTATCTCTATTTAGTTAAAACATTGAATTCAATCGCTAAGAAAAATGTGCCTAATGTATCTTGTAATTTACAGTAGAAAGTCTTTACAGTCGAGAGTTTAGGTCTATCAATAATCAGTTAAACCTTACATTTTTCTATATATAAACGGTCACGACTATCGCAGTTATAAAATATCCTTCAACATCAACCACATATAATTTTAAACTGTCAAAATGTCAATGTGTAGGAGATGATGTGAGAGGCTTCAATAGTAGCGGCAATCATCATCATCGTCGGATAATGAGAATATAGAGATAAAATTAGCAGTTTCCACCGGCGTTGTTACTGCGTAGGTTTGTAGGCGGTGGTTGGTGTAATATCAGAAGGAGTTTTTGGGCGCAGGCACGGCGACCACGGCGGCGCCCGCGCGGCCTGTACTCAGCGGCGCCAGCTTGCGCCAGCAGTTGGACTCCGAGTCGTACACCTCCACCACACACAGGTATTGAACTCCATCGTAGCCTCCTGCAGTTGAGGTTAACAGTTTGTTACAGTTCATTTTTTTCAATAAAATAACAAACTAATTTAAATTGCATGGTTATACATAAGATACATAATAAAATATTTATTCTAATTACAATCATCCCGCGTCTTATATGATTCTAATCAGTATATAATACAAAGGATATGTAGACATGACTTACCGACAGCGACAATCCGATCCCCTAGTAGACAGGATCCTATGGCATCCCTTCCGTACGAGAGGCGGGCTAGCAGGACCCAGGAATCGGCGACTGGATCATACCGCTCGACGCACGCCAGTCGACCACCGACAGTATTGGCAGGTGCTTCATGACCACCGAGAGCGTATAAGTAGTTTCCTGCAGCGCATACCTGAATATAACAAGTGAGTTTAAGGACAACTGGTTGTTTAAATTAAGTTTCATATCATAAATATATTTATATTAACATTTTCAACAAATAATCATACACTCATGTTTCATTTTGGAGTAATAGATCTGTAATGTCTTATTCGGTGCGTTAAAAATCGTACATATATACAGAGTTAAACGAGCAGAAGGCAGCCCACTCTGTATAGAAAGCCCATTCTTGATACAGGTGTGAGAGCCTGTGTAGTGTGTGTTGTTGTGAGACGCGTATATAGTGTGGTGTACTCACGCTGACGCCCCCGCGGCGGCGCGTCATGGGCGCGCAGTTGGTCCAGTGGTTGGTGTTGGGGTCGTAGCACTCGACGGAGCGCAGACAGGCGCCGCCGTCGCGGCCGCCCACCGCGAACAGGCGCCCGCGCAGCGCCGCCACGCCGCACGTGCTGCGCGCGCCCGCCATCGGCGACACCATCGTCCACGAGCGCGAGCACGCGTCCCATCTCAACACGCAACACGTTACTAGTCGCATTCATCACTTACTAAACACTCATAGATCTGGTAAACGTTCAACAAAATCTACTACGCCTAAGTAGATTGAGGTTTATTTGACCACTAGACAGCAAAGTGATTGCAGTCGGTATGACTGGAGAGTCGGTATTACTAGATGTAGATTTTACGACAAATACGTGATACGTAGATTATTTGGAGTGTGTTTTAAATTGCATTTGTAATAATACAAATTACCTACAAAAAATAAGTTAGCATGGTAATTTTTACGATAATATGAAAACTCTTTGTGTTTGTGAGACACTTAGCTGTTGTTTTATAAATGAGTCACATTTCATTTATAGCACAGCCACTCATGTCTCTGAATCACCCTAAAACTAACAATCAATAAAGAAGAACATAATGCAGCATATTCTAAAACAAAGGCATATTATTTACCTTTCTACAGAATTCAAGTATATCCATCCGTCGTGTCCGCCGACGGCGTATACCGGCGAGTTTGGACCTTCTCCAAGTACGGCCACACCAAGGCCATGTCTATGTGTATTCATAGGAGCCAGGACACTCCAGCTCAATGAAGTGAGATCAAAGCATTCCACCTACAAGAAAATATACATATTGAAAATATAACATAGTTGTAAAATCGACGATATATTGATACATACCGTATTCAAAGTCTTAAGACCATCTCTGCCACCAACTACAACAAGTTTGTTTTGCATCACTGCCACTCCAAACTGTAACCTCCTAGCTCCCATTCTCATAAATGGGGTCCATGTGTTTGTTCTGGGGTCGTACATCTCCATATTGCTGGCACCCTGAAAGTGAAAAAATCATTTATAACAAAAAAACTGAATGAGGGCCTTATTTTTGACGAATTTTAATAGCATCTTTAAACGTCATTGTTTATTCAAATAAGAATATAGAATATGAAGAGTATGGCTAGTCTTTCTAACTTCTAGTACACTATTGGGTCACCTTTAGGTTCTAGTACACCATTGCAAAAAGTATAAACTCATCTTATTTCAGAATCAGAATCTTATTTTCTTATTAGCTCTAAGTTGATACCTTGTATCCATCCATGCCACCGATGGCTAGAAGCCGACCAATAGTAGACGTACGCGGCCGTGTGCGATGTGAGAACAGGAGAGATCGTCGTTCCGGTAAGAGATGCCACTTCACAGCCTCCATTATAAGGGGTTGACATTCTGGGACATTACCACAAGCCAGCTCCACTTTGTCTATTAAGTACTGCAAAAGAATTGTTAAAAAACCAAGTGTTATTGTTCTATGTTGTGTTATAATATAGCGTTTGTGAGGACAATATTTTTTTTTTTCAAGTACAAGGTTTCATCGAAATATACGTTAATAAAGAACAAATACTTTAATAATCAATGTACATTACCTCTGATGAAAGTAGTGGCAGTTTAACTAGCTTCAGTAGTGTAGCTAAATGGCTTTCCCTTTTGGCACTGTCATGTTGTACCCATGTCATGAGACTCTCGAACACATTTTCTTCAGTCACTACATTAAGATCATCTGACTTCAGCAAGTTGGCCAACTGGTCAGCTTGCAGAGCTAAGAATTCTTGATGTTTCACCACCTAGTTTATACATGAAGATTTTTTAAGGTGAAATGAAATCTGATATTAGTTTAGTGTTTCAGTTTAATAATAAACATACATACTCTCAATACTTAATAATTGAAGAGTACTTGCAACATAACAGCAAAGTAAAATGTTTGTGAAACTATGAACACATCCAAATTTGTTTTAATCATATAAGCTAACAATCATAATCAAATTTTATAAATTTTCGAAAAAACAAACTAAATTCTAAAATTAAGAAAACTTTAAGAACCTGCATAAAGTGTTGGTATGTGTATTTCAAAGCGCTTTTGTGTAAATCCAGACAGGATTGCTGTTCCGCAAATAAAGCTATTCCCAGACAATTACAGGGGTCCAACTGCCGCAGTAAAAAAGCACAACAAGCTTCTGTGACTGAAGTAAGCTGCAACAAGCTGGATGTGGAGAGAAGAACTTCAACTGTCTCCTCTCTCAGTTCTGTAATTATAAAAATAGTAAATAATGCATGTATTCATAAAGGATAATTGGTTTAGCCAATGTCTCTCAAATGTGGCATTATGATAAACATGTTCATATTAGATATAGATTAGATACTTATATTTGCAACCAGTCACCACACCAGTAGAAATATAATTGATGTTGTTACAAAGACGGGAAACTTGTTATGAAATTGATCATGTAGGTATTGGTAAATCTTGCAAATGCTACACAAATATCAACTACAGCACAGATAAGCTAAAAGCATAAAGCTTTCTGATGGCATAGTGGGTTGGTCCTTGTAGATTTCAGTAATTAAAAATACAGGAGTAGTTATGACATTTTTTTTTCTATTAGTGATGCGCTAATGTATAAAAAATATACTAGCCTATGGTGCCAGTGTAACAATAGTGCACAAGGTCTTGTAGTGCTTGTGGATCAACTCTCTCAAGTGTTATCTCACTGGACTGGGCCTCTCTTAGGGATCCTGTGAACATTGCAGCAAAGTACTCGCTGCATGATGCCAGAAGTATTTTGTGTGCGGGTATCCTATAACCAAGAAAGTTTGATTGTATTGAACTACAACGCATAACAAAGAAATATTTTTTTATATGTTCTTTTTTTAAGTCTGTTACTTAATTGAAAATGAAAATGAAATGAAAGAGGCATTTGGAAATAAACTCTTGTTAGAATCTCATAGTGGCAGAATGTTTTATTTGTAAGAATCGAGAGCAATGAATTAATTTAAAAACAATTGTAGTACATAATGAATAAGTAAGCAGCTTTCTATATCTCTGAATTTCATATGGAAATAAAGCCAATAAGATACAAACAGTCTATTATTAAACAAAGCTTTGTCATTGTTTAGGTATTGTTTCTTGAAGAATCAACAAAGATTATGATTAAATAGCTATTATTTTCAACTTTTGATGCCTAGAGTCACTTATTCATTATGACATTTTTAAGTGTCTAAACTTTTTAAAACCCGATTAACAAACTGTTTACACCTGCCTTCAGATAAAAAATAATTCATATTTTGTTTGAGTAACGTAAATATAGATGTTTTGTGATAGGTTGTAGGTTCTTTTCCGCAATAGATAAGTCGTAGTTTTTGATATTGTTATTTAGTAAAGGTAAATAAACAAACCTGCATCCTCCGGCGATTAGGGCGACGTCGCATAATTTTTGTGATTGATAATAGCTGAATATATTTTTCAATGCTATTCCAGAATGTCCTTTGTCACAAAAGAATTCTTCTTGACTTGAAGCACTTGAAAGACTTAACTGACTTAGCTCTCTTGGTAAGCCTTCATCGATCGAATTATTTGATATGTTGTCTTTAGAAGCCTCAGCTTTCTGAGAATCATTTGCAGACATGTTTAAATCTTTGCTTTTTAACAAAAGCTATCTCTAAGTTTAAATGACCTTTCTCCCAAAATCGAAATTACACCGTTCATAACAAAGCAACGTTTCGACATGAAATTCAACAAACGAAAACAAAGACATCTATTTTTTACTCCTTGACAAACAAAGACAGTTGCACACTTGTCAATGGTTCTAAGCCACAGATAGCATAGGGAGAGTAAATCGGACTTTCACATTTGAGATTGTCGATTTGAACAACTCCAACGAATTGATATGTTATGAAAAGATTTAAAGCCTTCGACTGCCTTTGAGGCGGTTCCAATACTTTATATGGACTTTATCGACTATCGTTTATTATTTTCTGCCTAAATTATCTCACTACTAGTCAGAGGCGTAATATTCCCGTCAGCATTAGGAGCGCATTGCATTGCCTTTGCGTAGTTATAGAAGATACAAATCAATCAAAGATTTTGAAAGTCTTGGAAACCAATTTATTCAAAGAACTCCAAGAAATCGCGGAAAGACAGAAATTTGAAACATGGGAATCGTAAATAGTAAGGATTTCATATCTAGGAGAAAAGTGGATGAAGCAACAAGCAATTCCAGGACGAGCAATGATGGGCATGTGTATCAGGCTAACTTATTGCCTATGTATATCAGAATTATCAGAAAATTACATATTAAAACAGTTGCTGGAATTTAGACCTGCAACTATGTGAATAATTCAATCTTTGAAACCCTAGTTCACATAAATACTTAGAACTTTGCTTAGTCCTAGCTACCGCATTAGGTTAAGTAACCTGTAATGGTAGATTAGTGCGATAATTAAATAAATAAATAGTTGCAGGTCGCAGGTCGCGGCAGGTCGAAGCAAAGATTTGGAACTTTGGAGAAACACACAAAAGAGTAAGAATTACCGTTTTTGCATGATGTACAGGGAATTCAACAGTTTATACTTTTGAGGACCACGAGGACATCGATGAAATAGTCAGAGGGTCCTAGTCAGTTGTTAAAAACCTATGCCTTCGACAAATTATATTCCTCCGAACGCTAACGTTGATTAAATTGCTCCATTAAATTAAACTGACAAGTTATAGTCAGGGCCGAATAGCGTCATTTTAATCCTATTTTCATTCATTCATTGGCCAATGTAATGTTATTCAATGTCGCAATGTTGTCATTCGAATAGGTTAAACGTTTTCTATATTATTGCGATTAAAAATTACTATTTTATTGCAATTAAGACTATAAGCATTCGTTGGAAAAAAAACTGTCAATAGTTTGGAGGTTTTAGGGTAATACTGAACACGGGCATTTCAAGCTTCGAGCAAGGGCAGGAGTCGCTGCTGGGGTAGCAAAAATTCTATAGGTCTAGGGCGGCCAACATACCAAACCAATTGTTATAAGTGGAGACGCTGTCTACATTTAAAAACGTTACACTTCTTGCAGGTACCTTAACTTTTATCATGTTATTCACTCTTCACGCCAGTTAGAAGCGAAACTACTTTCTTAATATGTTCCCAAGTAGATCGATTCAAAACATCCGTAGCATGCGCAGATAACAGTGTCGTTAGTAAGAAAAAAATGTAGGCCTAATTTTATTAGGCTTCTATTTTAAGCAAAAGGAACAACGCTTTCTATAATTCGGTAGTCGTGATTAATTTTGTAGAAAACTTCTACATAAAACTTTGAGAAATAATGTTAAAACCAGTTAAAACTCTTATTAACTTATATTAGTTTCGTTTCTGATACCATGCTACTTTGAATTAATATTAATTAGCTTACCTGCAGACTTTGGTTGCTGTTATTACTACTTAAGAAGTTAGTAATTTACCTGCCTTGGCATTTACCTACCTGCATACATAAGAGTAGCATTTTCATCCCACCTACATGTTACTAAAACTCTTTGAAAGTTTGAGTCTTGGCTGTTTGTTAAGTAAGCAGGAACTATTTCCTACATTAGTTGTGATTGCTTGGAATTAAACTACGTAAGCAGGATCTAACTTCACCTGTATGAGAGAGAATCATAATAAGGTATTTACTACATATACTGGGTAGGTCTAAACGTAGGTACCTGCTTCCTAATTAAAAGAGCGTGTCTTCCGGGATTCGGCGACACTCGGCCTGTTGAAATATCGCCTAAGGGCGAGTTGTACTATTGGTTAGATTAATGATGCCGCACTCACCCGAATGTATGAACTGACCCAAGTTATACTCCTGAAAACAACTAGGAGTCAAGTGACCCGCGGAGGTAGATAAGATACAAAGGTTTGAAATAAAACATCTATTTATCTGGCTGAGGCATTTATTAACATTTATTTTTGTTTTTCAATTTTTTTCTTAATACAACATACATAGTAATTAACAATACATAATAAATAGTCCAAAAGTATATTACGCCTACAAAATAGCGTAGTCGTTATAAGATTATCGCCATATGAGTTGTTTACATATCCTGCGAAATGTCAAGGCAACTCCATGACACGGTTGAAAAACTGGGAGTATTCTCAGAGAGAATGGTGGTGGGCAGAACGTCAACATTTTCAACCATTTTGAAATTGTTCATAAGATCAATAATCACTTAGCTGAAACCGATTGTAGGTGGGACACAACAGAACCATCGCATTAAGGAACCGTTGGTATGTACACATTCTCTCGGAGATTATTCCATTTTCCAATCAAGCTATGCGATGGCTACGACCGGAGCGGCCTGCCTGAGTGAGCACGAGCGTTCTCTGCCTCTCGGCGGTCAGCTGGTGTGACAAGGTCCGACAACATTGTGAGTCAACTGTAAGTTTCAACGATTCAGTTTGTGCGGTTAGAGATAGTTTATAGTTTGTCTTTTGGCAAACACAACACTATGAGAAAATATACATATGTTAATCTCTATCTAGTGGTAATCAATCAAATATGTATCTACAAAAATAGTTGCATTTTTAAATAATAAAGTCCTCAAGAAGAACGGCTGATGAAATTTTGTTTTAGGTTCGTCTTGTGAGATTGGCGTAGTTTAACGCAGCAAAAATTCTATGAAAATGTTGTATGTGAAATCTATAATTAAAAAAAAGAGAATTTTGTGTTACATTAATTCACTACAAGTGTGACATCTAAAAATATTGTTCTTCAACGGTAAATATCGTCGAAGTACTTCTCCCATTTGACTTTAGGAGATATTTTTGGTAGGTATAAGTACAGCGTTATGAGAAATAGATATTATAGTAATATCTAATTTGAACTGAGTTCGGAAGATTTCATGAGCATTATATTTCCTTTGCGTAGGAGTCAACTGTTTTGATCGCAAGATGCGAGTCGTATAAAAGTGTCTAGAAACGATTTGTAAATGTTATATATAAGTAGGCGTTTATTACATTTATTTGACAAGTTGTGCTCATAGTACGTGCTTACATATATTGGAACAATAACTAGATACAAATACAATAAATAGGTAGTGAGGGGTGCGTCGAAGTAATGGCAAAGACACATGAACGGTCACAGTGACAGCGAGAAGCGGGCCGACCCGCGCACCGCGCATCTAGGTAGAGTAGTACGCTGCGGCCTCGGTAGCGAGACACTACACAGACACTGGACTGGACAACGATTAGCATCTTCATTATTCTACGTACACATACAGGTATATATTCATAAAATTGACCAAAATGCGATTTTTAAATAAATAGGATCGTACCAACAAAAATAAGAGCGGCATCTAAATAAATACTAGTATTAGCTGTGAGGTAATTATACCCAAAAAGAATACAATCATAGGGTAGCCATTGAGATGTGCTCAAGCCAAACAGTATCTAAACATGAGTTATCCGTATTTAATACAGACCAACAAAACTGACACAGATATAATACGTAGATACATAGTAAATATATTAAATTAATATTAATCACATTGATAGGTACATAGTCTATTCTCGAGATCTTGATTTGCATCTTAACCTATAAGTATTTAAAATATCACAATAAATTGCTGTGCACATACGAAACAGGCAAATTTGAGTGCAATTAGATTAATTTTAAAGATAATTACTTTCTGTACTAATTAAACATGTATACGTGAAACAATAAATTAATTATTAATTAATTAAAGTTGTTTTTATAATAATATTCCAGTTTATGCCGAACAGTCTTGGGGCACAATGCAGTCGAAATTAGTAAAGTTTAGTCTAATGTATAGAACTAACGGAATGTACATTGTAATCAGCTACTTTGGTAGATCTGTGATTGCTCTGAATTCATTAGAATATCATATAGTAGCTCACATTATAATTTACTAATTCGTATTTAGATGCGTACTAGGGACAGACTTAAGGTCATGTAATATTAAATGCTCAGCACAAAGATCCTGCCAATATTGTAAGTGGATATAAGTGCTTTAAGCAAATAAATCTTCTTATATTTTTTAAACTATGAATATTAAATTAAAATGATAATCGTCTACCATTTTCATAGACTCCTACAAAACAATATGTTGCCTTCAACGAAGTACTCTTGTAAAAAAGAATAAACGAAAGTAGAACAAATTATTCTAAGAACATAAACGGAACTGCTCAATATTTAAACACGATAAGTCTTACATGAGATTAACATCAAAGCAGGTGCTTAGTACCTCCAAGAGAAGGTACTAAGTAGTGTACTCAAACGGGGTTCGGTAATCCTTGTTTGTAATATAAATACCGCTGAGTCTGATGGCTCAAGAACAAGTGTTCTAACAGACTGTAGAGGTATTTATTAAAATTTTGGGCCTATTCGGAACACTTTTGTTATGTTTTTTTTTCATATGTATATAAACTGCTTCGATGTGCCTCCTAATTCTCACAAACGACTTATCCCTTTTCATTGTTCACATCCACATTATTATTTTTAAATATAATTTAGATAAATGTTCTAATCTACTATACCTACTACCGATTTTCTAAAAATATAATGTAATAATGATTAATCTTAATTTCAATACTTGCGACAAAAATGATTATTTTAGTAACTACACACAGAATAAAGGGTGCTAGAAATAATATATTATCTATTAATTGGTGCAACATTGACTACTTACACTCTACCAAACGACGTAGACGGAATCTCTATGTGATACCTCATACATACACAATACTACCTACCGAGTACAATATTTAATAATGAGATCTTTTAAACCTACTTCTTTTCTAATTCCTAAACTCTACTTTTTAATAACTCAATAAATTATCACTTGTGTAATACATTTATTGAGTTATGGTCTTATTATCTAGAAAACTATTTGTGGATATGAGCAATACAAAATTTTTCCTACAAAGGTTTGGTGAAGGCAACTGGTAATAAGATAATTGTTTGTTTTAAGGTATAAGCTTACGTATACCCACTTACTTGAGGCAGTTTGTCCGTGTAGGTGTTGGGGATATAATTGCTAATAATTTGTTGCTGTCAATTGCCGGGTTTGATCGGAACGCTTCCCAGAAACGTCCGGACTTTGATAGCTACAAGAAAATAGTAGCACGTGTCAGATATAATTATATCGCGCTCAATGTTATACTAACGAATCAGAGACAGTTCATAACAGACGCCTTCTTGTTGTTGATATACATTGTATCAGTAATAACATAACAACTTAACTTACAAAAACTTATCATCTATCTACAAAAATAACAACACAATGTCTTAAACAATAGGAACTGATTTTGACTAGAAAATGCTAGATACGTCAAGGAAGTTCCCCAGACTTGTTCGGCAAAGGACAATAACAGATAACTATATTTCAGTCAAAATACCTAATAACCTCATACTAGTCGTATTGAAAAGTATCAGAAACTAATATTATAAATTAATGACTATACTAAATAATATTTGTGGATTATATTAATAGTACACAATAATAGCTGCCTCTAGTCGAGATTAATTTATGTTAAAATACATAATGCTCTCACATCTTAATAATTGTCTTTTGAGAATAATGTACTTAAGTACATCGTTATTGACAAACCAGGAAAAGTAAGAGATAATTATTGTGAAAGCGACGACTGTCCGCCACGCTCGAGGGTCGCCGCGGTGGGAACAGCCGTCGAGTGCACGTCATAGGCCGACTAATTAAATAAATACAAATAATTCATTAGATATCTATCTATATACAACATATTTTTAGACTTCTCTTATTTACTTTACAACCCTCATTATAATAAGGAATGTCGTAACTTAATGTAGAGTAAATACATAAAGTGAATAAATATTTTAACAAATCGACAAACATTTACGTTTCGTCAAATGAAGTACTATTCTAAAATATTTATGTATATGTTCTACTGTCTAACAATGGTGACTACCAGTCTCACATTTTAGTTTAATAAGTGCTAGAAGGTTTGAAATACATGGAAAATAAATCAGCTGCGGAGAAGTTTAATTGGGACGAAACCAGATCGTATCACTGCTTTCCTTCCGTCACTTTGCTCTCACGCGCACCAGCACGCGTCGAATTCTGTTGTCTCGTTTTTCGCAGTCGGAAACCTTACACTACACTTTAAGTGGTCATGTTTTGGCATAGGCTGCACCACTACTTGATATGTTTCATTACGTTCAACGCATGTACGAGTTATGACTGGTTGCGCCCGAATAATATTCCTGGGAGTTCGCAGCTTTCACTGATCGCTTAAAAGCACGGGGGCCGATCGATCGTATAATTTACATGAGGTCCGTGTAGCACTGGCGGAGTATTAGAGCACTAATGGGTCAGGATCCGGGAGGGGTGCCGTTCTTAGCGGCCGCGCGCCCACCGCAGCAACGCGTCGGCCAGGACATCTAGGTGGGCCTTTGTCTGTGGACACAAAACCATGGCATCAGTTCTCCAGAACACAGACTTAACATAGATAGTAGGTTGAATAAAGTCGAAGTCACATTGATTATGATTGTTATGAGCCGTATCCATGAAATGAAAAAGTAAAAGTGAATCACCGTTTTATAGAACATGCAGGCTTGTCGGTCTTCGTCTTCGCCGCTCGGGCAGTCTATGAAGCCGTCACACAAGACATGGTCGTCGATGCAGCGGTAGCGCCCTTGTCGGTCGGGCGTGGGGCACGCGAACCGCTCCATGCCGTCCGCGGCAGGTGGACATTCTGAAAACAAAAACATAATTTACATTCATTTGTTTAAATCCGAGCAGGTCACATAATACGTTCCTTATATACAGAAATCTTACTGAGATTCACCCTAAAAGTCAGCCACGTCTAAGTTATGAAAGCTCGACCACAAAGTATTTGCATGAACACATGCCATTGTGCCGTATTTTGAGCTGCAGATATTTCACAGACATACTTTCAGAGATAAACTAGCTCACGTTTACTCTTCAGGTCAACGAACACCTATCTCTGCACGAAACAAAAGTTTGTGGTGAACTGGTATCATAAGAAAACTGTTTGCACAATAACTACACCACTAGTTGAGGGTGGGTACGAACTCATAGTAGCTAAATACAAAATTACATACAAAACTAAATACTAGTCGGTTTTAAAAATCTCTTATTTTTGTGAAATAAAACAACTTTCAAAGGAACGTGTTTTAGAGCGATTATACAATTATGACCTGAGTTTAATATTTATGCGGTTTATTCATGACAAAGACAAAAATATATCCATGAAGTACAAATATTTCCACGCGTTATTACTTATTTTTATGATGGTTTAGGCACTCGAACGGAGTGTAATGAACTTTGACCTCTGCTGGAAACGTAGTCACTTTTAACTTTGGGTTCTTTGTTCTTTTGTGTGTAGCGCTCTGAAGTCCACCTCTTGGAAAAGGTTTAATGAGCCGTGCTAACAGTACACATGATTTCGCGTTGTTTTATTGAAAATCTGTTTTCGTGTTGAACGAGAGCTGGAAAATAATTGGAGTAATCCGCTTCCTAGATTTACTGAATGTAAATTAATGAGCTTTACCTACTGAATGCGTTGTGAATGAAAAAATAGTTTTACAATACTAAGATGGGGACTGGTGATTACTAAGAAAAGCTTTGAAACGGTGTAAAAATGTTTCACGCGTGACCTGAGTAACATAAGAAGTAATTTTAAATAGCGGTGCATTCTGTAAATGGGGCCTTATCTCAGCGACAAACGAGAAAAAACAACATCCCAAGGAAACCCACACGTTCGTAATAAATTCTTATAAGTCTGCTAGTCTAGGAATCGCGATAGGTCACACGGCGAACGCCACTCGCAAAGAGTTTAAGTAAACATATTTTTTCTTCACAATAAATTCCAAGTAAAAACATTGCTTCAACACAATATTCGAATACTTTTTGAATTCATATTTAGTACTAATATAACATGAATCAAATAAAGTTTTCATGTTATTTGACTTGCAAAGTTAAATTACTTTCTTATTTAATTTTATTTTTTTGCGTAAGTCATCTAAATATTAAGCGAATGACTTGATATTTGTATAACCTTTTACATCACGCATCGTAAGTGCTTTTAAGGTTAATAGAAGGATACATTGCATGATAAATAGGCTGGAGAAGTTAGGGAGCGCAGTGGTACGATTCATCAAAAATATAATAATGCCATCCATTTCGCTGCGTTAAATGAGTAAAGCTCTGTAATGTATCCCCGAGAGATTGTAAGTTTCGGTCAGTTACCCGTACGATTTGCCAAACTCTGCGACTAAACTGGTTGCTTACACAGACTGTGACGGCAGGCCACTCTATCGCGAGCGTCTATTTTTAGCCACGCCGGGGAAAGTGAGGCCCGTGGCTCGATTGCGCGCGCCCTCTATACACCCCTATCCTTAGCCTCTATCTATTCACTTTGTGGGGAGGCAGCGACGACGTCTTGTGCATTTGTAAGCAGCTATTGGTATCGTTCAGGTGAATAAGACTTCGAGCTTTGTTTTTTTTTGTATCATATTTTCATTATTTATAACGGTGCTCAGTTCAATGTCTTTCTTTATACGGCGTATGGGTTTTGCACTGCGATTGTTTCGAGCCGATTTTATTTGGTGAAACATAGCATGATTATGAAAACATTTCAAATTTACTTTTTTTGTTCTGTATTTAACACTTTTTTTTAACAATATGATTTTTTTTTATTAAAAACTTACAATTTTGTATTATAATGTATACGGACCTTCTGTTCCGCCCTCATGCTAATATAAACAAATCTCCGAACAATATAAAAAATGGTTCCTCACTCTGCCAATACATATCATTTACACGTTATCCGCGAGCGCGAGATGTAACAGCCTACATCATTTTTAGGACACAATGAATGCTGGCACTAGATACACCGTTATTTTAAGAACAAGGAGACACCTCTAAAATAATCATTTAACAATTACTATATCTCTCCATTTTATTAGATTTAGAATGAGATATCACATTAACTTTGAAAGCGTAGATTCAGAATTTATGCCTATCCATATCACCCAGATGAAAAAACTGTAAACTAGCCCATATGCGGACTTGTGATGAGTATAACAAGAAAAATACAGGAAATACGAAGTCAATACGATTTTGTTTTGCTTTTAGTTTTTTTTAATTAACGTTAAGTTCTATCAACTTGAAGGCCTACTTAGATGTCAACAACAGAGTTTGCTTTCTTCTTTTATTTTAGAAACTACATTTAGAATTTTATTACCACTATCTGAAAGGCAATGAACGTACTACTGTTCGTGTCGAGTAAGATATATAAAGGTTTACAAGGAATGTTTAAGTTTTCTCGTAAAACACAATGCAAGACCAAATGAGTCCGAATATAAATAAATATTATTTTCCCTTACCGAAGTTCAGAACTTTTGTATGATTATAAGGTAGCGTTACGTATGATTCAATACGATCCGCAATAATCGAATTCTTGTCACGTTTCCCGAATTTTGCATGAAATGCATGATTCTATCATTGAGTGCTAACATACGAGCATGGTGATGAAAACAAGACGGCAAATGTATAGCTTAACTGCTTTACTATCTAAGTTTATGTTCATACGACGAGTGCAATTTGGACGCGTACCATTTTTCTTAAATGTCGACATCTTTTGTTTTTATTGTAGTCGACTTTTTGTAAAGGTATGTATAAAAATAACCTTCATAACGGATGGGAAAGTGGAACAAGAACGTGCTTGCCCACGGCCAATTCTATCATGTTTTATGATGTGGGACGTATTTTATGTATGTATTGATCTCTACTAGGAAAAACAAGCATTATATGGCTGAATAAAATGTTACACGAGATTAGCAAAGTTACTACCCAATATCTGAATAAAATGTTGTAACAGATGTTCTGATATCAGAAAATCGCTTTAGACAAAGTTTTTACAAAAACTAACAATTCTAATATTATGCTGTATGAACTAAGTCGAGGTTATGTTTTGATAAATAGTTATGACTTCACAATTATTAGTTTTCTAAATCAAATATAAATTCATTGACGTAATTTATGGATATATATGCATCCCGCTTTAAAATAACTCATCTGTAGGCGTGACTCGGGCTAGAGGTTGAACAGTTGGTATATCAAAGGCTAAGTTTGAGTGAATTCGAAACTCGTCCAACACATTTGACCTGCCTATCAGTTTTAATTTAACAAAGGGACTAAGCCAAGAATATTTAATACTGTCAAAATTCTAATTGAATCGGATATGTCGTAGGTGTATAAAGAGATGTTATTCAATTTGATACCTTATTGGGTAAGATGATAAGGTTTCGCTCACCTTAAGGTTTACAGGATTTATCTTATAAGCATAATTGAATCAGAGATTATCTTTGGATTACAGGAAGTGTTGGGTTATCAAAGGGATATCTGAACTCAATCAAATGATGACTGCATTGACGGTGTTGTATCTAAATGTCAGTGCTGAATATTAACATTGTTGAAAAAAGTCGCGTTAAAGTATCCCTCTTACAGACAATATAAAAATATAATATCAGGGCAAAAAATATTAGGTGCCTATGTTGGAAGTTTAACGAAAACATTCGCAAACTACTTCACTTCAGAAGTTAATGAAGATGAAGATACTGACAAAATAACAAAGTAATAAGTGACAACATTGATGAATCACCACAAATGAGGAAAATAACTACCGCATAAATCTACGCCGTCAGACTTTTTCTAGAAACTGCGATATTATAAAAAGTTACTTGCCGTTTATTATCACGCTGATTCACGCTAATGTTAACTCATGAAGCGGTTTGATTCAGTACTTATAAGAAAACTTTCATCGAACGTTTCTGGGTACTCGAACAGTGACTATATTGTTTTATTTTTCAAAATATTTTATCGCTACTCCCTTTCATAGGCAGAAAATGTCCCTGAGTGTCGTTTCATCCAATAGTAGACCGTAGTTCTATAAAAAGGGTCCTGTACGCGACTGTAAAAGTAAAGTTACGTGCTCGCGTAAAGGCAGCATCAAGTATTCAGGGCGATGGCAGATACAAGACGCCTCCTGAGTCTTAATATGCCTCTTAAGAGCTCGCACTTTTGAGATATGTCATTTGTAACGCACTTTACGTTTTAGGCATCCACAGATTCACACCTGTGTGTTTGACAGTTTTAAGGTTTGTGTTTCTATTTTTTTTCAACTTTTTATGTTGAGATAAATCATTACACTTTTTGTATCTTTACTCACAAGTTAAAGTAATGCATCTGTGGAGAAAAGGTTACGATGCTTTTATGGCTTATATCATATTTTTACTCTGACATTTCACGACGGTATCCGCTAGTGATATTTACAGAGCAATGAGCAGCTGTTAAGCGTGAATGTTTAACTCTATTTTAAAAAGGCACGTAATTTAGGAACTGACTAGAGTAAGTAATGTAGCAATAAATCTTTAAAATCACTCTTTTTGTTTCGCGACTAATGGAGAGTTATGTTCTGAGTTACGGTGTATCGGATGTCAGAGCGAGCTCTCGGTAGCAGAAACAATGTATCATGCCTTTTGTTTTTTTTTTAAAGTCTGTTAATGACATAAATTGTTTCGGTGCTCTTAAATAATACGGCATTTGTTTTACTCATAATATGGCTAGTTGGGTACTACAGTTTTAAAATCGCATGGCTTCAAGTACGCAAAACTATTAGGGCACATAAATAGCAGGATTACCACCAATTAACGTGGATAATGCCACTTAAACTCTTGTTTTCAACCCCATTTTCCTTAGACATTTAGTACGGATAAGATAAGGTTACCACTTTTACGTGTGGGAGTTATGAAAACCGAACCGTCACAATAGCATATTGTAAAAGTCCCTTGAATAGCGTAGGTCGGACGGCAGTCGCTCTATGTAACAATCAAAAGCTCGCCATGTTTTAAATTATTTTGGGAATGAAAAGTGTTTTTCTTTGAAAAGGCTTTGTCGTACATTGCAAAATATTGTCACAACAGTTTTCTGAATAACATTAACATAAATTCTATATTTAGAAGGACTTGAGTTTATATTGAGTGAAGTACGTGCTTGTCGTCTCCGTCAAACTAGTTAGGATTAGTTCGATAGTCGTTTTCTGTAACATCTTACGTCACTGAAGGATATTTGCAGTCGATGTCTGATTATCGAAAAAAATATTTTTGTATCCTCAAGAGAGCATTTTGAGAGCTTACGCACAGAACAAATTCTCTCTCTCATTGTCGCTTTCTCTTCTAAGTTCCCACATCCTGTTGATGGGTAAGGCGAAACTAAATCAATCTAACTATCTCCATCTATAGCCATAACTGTATCCCATCCCTTCCTGTGAGGAAGGCGGAGCTCGTTTCGCCAACGCTTTATCTGCTGACCTCGATTCTAATTGTTATAGTGTTTTTATAAAGTATCAAAAACAAACTTGTTATTTATACAAGGGAATGTCTACAAAGTGTAAAATACCATTGACTTTCTGTTTGTCGCTAAAACGTTACATAAACGTGCCACAAGAAAACGGTAACTTATAAAAACTGACAACGAGTCAACGATTACTTAAAGAATGAGCAGTCGGTTTGGTCGGAGCGTCACGTTTGCGTGGGCGGTGTCCTGTATTACTCATGATAGTGATCGCGGGATCGAGTTCGGCGCAGACACTTCGGCGACGGATACGTCATCCGCCGTTACTACACTATCGAATGACTTTCAGCCGAATAACGTGATATATTCAAGCCTTAAACTCATTTTGTTATGACTACACTATTGTTGCGGTGTCTTATTCGTTAAATAACTTTTTACGACATTAACAGTAAAGCTAATCTAATCCGTACCTACTTTATGTCTGTTTGTAATGTAAATACTCTTACTCGGATTGGTATTTGTGTAAATACCACAGCGATATTTATTACAACTTAAATAAAAATATGAAAGCATTATCAGTATTCTTCTCGCAGATTCTCAGGGATTTAAAGCTTTTAGTCTTGAACTTCGGTCGGATTTAAGTTAAACTTAGATGTAGTGACCGGTTTTATTTTATTTGTTTCGAGTTTACTGTTCTGAAACGAAAGTACTTCATAAAATTAAGTTTTAAAAGGGATAACAAAGAAACCTGGATCGAAAAAGCTATGTATAATAAAAACGTTTTTAAACTATTCTAAAGAAAAATAAAAGAGTTGTTACTCAAAGCAATGAAAATGCGCCTGTATCATTAACTTCCTCAGATAAAACTTGTTTATAATAAAATTCCTATTACTAATATACCGTCGGTAAATTCAATGAATGGAATAAAAATGCATCACAATAATGTTTTTGTGGGCCTGATTGAGGAGACCTTCCAAACTTATAAATATTAACAAGGCGTCGCTGTACGTGACTCAGTTGTTAAGGAGATACGATGGCAATCCTTCACTCTATCATTTGATAAGTTTTAAGACGGCGACACAAACAGACGGATTATCCGGCTTATACTCTAATGCAACGACGAGTTACGCATTGGGTTGTGGATTAGATCGCCGATAGGCAGGTAATTCTAGATTATTACTTAAGGCATGATTGAAGTATAGAAAGTCTTTCAAGGTTAAATGTTTCTTATAAGACACCTCTGCCAAACCGTGAATGAAAACATTGTGACGAACCTGCGCGTTCATTAATGTTCGTTTCCTCTATTAAGAAGAAGTAGGATGTAAATGACGTCGTATTAGCATTGATAAACTGTAGTTTTTGTTTTCTTAAGAAAAATATTGCATATTGATATCTGTGTACATTTAAAATAAGCAATATAACGATATAATATAATATAAACTGTACCATAAATAATACAAATTGATTTAATGTTATACCACATTTTTTTCGTAAACATGTGATGAAAGTTTACTTAAATGCGCGCGAATCGTAGCCCCGATGTCGGCTACGCGCAGCGTAGGCGGTGGGCTTGGAGCCGCGTAGCAGAAAGGCTACGTGGGCAGTGCCTCTACGTCTGCAGCTACTAACAACTTTACTGAATAGACAGTACTGGACATCTGATATGGAGTGAGTCAGAGATAGCCATCATAAATTATCATCCCACATAAAAGTTAACTAGAAAAGATAATTCTTATTCCCGAATAGTAGATTCTGGCATTAAAGAAAACAGGATCTTCAACTATCTAAAGTTCAGAAGTAACAAACTATATCGATAAGCGACAAATAAATTTTTTGTTGTCAAGTCGTATAGCTTGAGCTTAAGAAAAAGTTTCGGATTTACGGGATCTTATATTTAGGTACTAACTATGGCTGGAGTTTTAATCGTTTCCGCTATACTTTGCAGTCGCAGTCGGTATTAAAGTGAAGGTGTAAACAGATAGAAGTCGATAAGTTTGTACTAAAACTGCTTTTTATTTCGTGGCTTAAACTTCATTGATTTAAAGCTAAATATAGCTGGTTGTATATTTTCGGGTACACTTTTCTTCGAGGGTTGTTTACGTAGATTATCATTTAGTATTCGCTGCGTGGTAGCCGTGTTGCGCTTTCGTAAGTCGTGTCCTTGTATGACGCAATCTTGACACACGTAGGAATGAGATCACGGTCACGACGGTGTTCAAGGAACTTTTGTATCTTGCTTCGTTTTACAGAGGCTTAAGATTGTTGGGGAACGGTAAATTGATATTAAAAGAGAATATAAAAGAAAATTTCAATTTTTGTAGTAAACATTTAAAAAATACTGTCTTTACTTTAGTTTAGTAAAATTTTCTTTAATTCAGTAATTGCTTTGTTTGCGAGTTTGGGTATATATTAATATTATTTTGAGTTAGGTTTTTCTCAAGAATGACATAGACATAAAAAATATGAATTTCATATGGCCAATAAGTTTATATTGTCTGGTATAGTGGCTGAGTTATGATCAAGACCGACTACTCGAATGGGTGGGCGTCGAGCGGAGGTTGCAGGCCCATTAATCATACTACGATACTTTATTGCTTCAATGGGGAGCCGATATAGGATCGTTCAATGTGGCTCAATGGGGCGAGTGCGGGCGTGCTCCGGCCCGAGCCTATTTTACTGTTACGTCTAAAGCATTGTGTTAACCAGGGCGCTCCGACTCCATCACACAATGTACTCGAAACTTCTAAAATATACAAGAATTTCCCGATCATTAACGAAATGAAATCGTCTATAAAATGTAAATTTAAAAAATCTAATCTCAATTTACATATTGGAGCACTAAGTTATTGATCTCTGGAGCCATAGACGACCTCGGGCGATGAGGAGCTGGTATCAAACTTATCGTATGTATTTTAGAGATATATATAACATATATATTATATACAGATCGCTGAGACGAGCGTGGGTGCCACCAAATGCTGCATTCGACGCATTTCCACACCTCCACTAAGAACATGACACGAAACTGTAATGGTATACCATTCAAGTCTCAAGTCTCAAAGTAACTTTCGTACTTATAAAGAAACCAAGTATAAATTCTAATGTTCCCAAGTTCTTAAGAAGTGTATCTTCAATATTGTAAAATAAGCTACATCAGCGAAGTTATTGGAGCCTTCAGAATAAGATACCTACAGGAAATTGTGTTTGTCGCCGCCTACACGCCGTGTGTCGACTCGACACTTGATGTAAATTCGTGTCGTGATTAGGAAATTGAAATATGAGATGATTTGCAAGACGCTTTTTCACGGATTTTTGTATTTGTTTTTTGTTTTTTTAACATTATGAGCTTTTGTGTACATGATGTATTCTTTAGTACAATATATTGTACGTGATTGTCATGTAATTACGCCAGATATAGGGACAGCTAGATAAGGTGTCTTAAACACCATCGATCGGTGGACGTCGTACTAAATTATGTAGCTTCCTTACAACCACTTGGGGATATTTATACCGGTATCGATGAGCGGGTTGAAGGGTCACGTTAAAAACGGAAAGGTCAGACTTATTTTAATACTGCCTGCAGGTAAACATCTGATGGAAACTGTTATAGTTCATTATGTTTATTTTCGCTACGACGTCATACAAAGTTACGTAACCATGGTGTGTATTAACAACATGAATTTGGTAAGCTGCTTACATATTTCTAATAATTAAATTGTGACCTTTTTTAGAAGGCCAGAAGAACGACACGGTATTATATTTGGTGTTATTTTAACTGAGTATTGCCTTCAATAAATACAATTTATGTTTCAGTTTAACGTATTTTAATAATTTAGAAGTACCCTAGTAATGTATGGTGCTATTATTAGTCCACACCTACGATTTGGCTTATGTTTACATTAAAGTTGCTTTGAGCCACTTGTTAACAACATATTACGTGACATTTGCTTTTTTATTAATAAAACTTCTGTGCAGTGTTGTTTTAAAGGGAGGATGACATTATAATATACTAAGTTACAAAATAAACATTTACAAAGAGTAATACTACCATACTATCATTGAATAAAAAAAAACTGTTAAAAATACTCACACAGTTTATTTGTTTACGAATACGTTCATATACGAGAGCACGTTACACTTGGTTAGGTAAGTTTATTTTACATGTTTTTGCAACTGACATACAAACAAGTTTTTGTTATGAATTTGCCAATGTGTGTGGCTTCACGAGGAATATAGAAACTTCATAGTGAAACTGCTTCAATGACAAAATGTACGTGTACTTTCTATATCTAGAACATCGATAAGGGCTTAGTGCGTCATTGGCAAAAAAATCAATGGCCTCGAATTTATTCATGTGGATATAAACGAAGCCTGACTTGATCACCTATAATTGCCTTTTTGGTATGCATTTATTATGAGACATATTTATAGCTGATAATTATTTCAATGACCGTAATTTTCGGCGTTGAGTATAAATGCTTATGTAATTGTTTGAAGTCAAATATTGTACGTAACACGAAGGGTGAATGTATGTACGAAGATAAAAATAAAATGTAACGCGAATGCATTGTACGCAGCATGAATTTTGATAGACTATTACGAAGCGTTCGATTGGTTTTGGAACCTATACAATCGCATTTGTTGCTCTTTGTCAAGCGAAGACAGTGGAATGGATCTATTCCCCAAACTTATGTGTTAATATTCATACATTATAGGGTTAAAGTACTTAAGCTGACAGTGCAGTCGGTCGGCGCTGAGTTAAGGTTCGATGCCAAGAGTCGGAGATGCCAAACAATAGGCAATATGCCGCTGCAGCCCGTGTCTGTGTTATAGTTCCGCCTATTGCGCTGTGGAACTCCCGCGCCGGAAGTCGTTGCAGCCATGTGGCCGCGCGCGCACCGCGCCGTCTCGCGCCTCGATACCCGCCGCTACATGCTATAAACTAAACATGTACGACTCTACGTACTTTATTGCCTCTTAAAATTGGTTTTGCGCTCTTCCAATTTAGTATTTTGGATAAATTGCGGTAAATGTATTGGTAAACGTTTCCAAACGTCATAATGTTAAGAGTCTGATGGTCGCCTATACATTAAGTTCTAAGAGTGCATTGTATGACATAGATTACAATAAATAATTTTTATTAGATAAATTTGTCTGTAGAGGATATTAAATAATGTCATTACCGATTTTTTAACCATTAGTTAAAATGTCATTACCGATTACGCAATACACGCATAAACTAATATTACGCAATTAATCGATCCGAAAATTATATTGTACAAGGTAAAGCGATCGTAATAAAAAATTGTGAATGATGTGATGAATTGTTACTGTCTGAAGGGTTTAATTATAAATAGCAATTATTTGGATGTAATTAGAGAGCGCACTCGTCGTAATATAGAGTTTGAAAGAGAGGCTTGAAAGTTAATTGTGATGTCGGCACTTGTTGTCGTTCACGCGTTCAAGAGTAGGGCAGCCGAGGGCGGGGTGTTGGTGAGTGGCGAGCGGTCGCGCCGCAATTTATGCCTCGGCTGCGGCTGGCGCGCCGCCAGTCGCCGCCGACACACTCGTTAGCTCCTGAAGCAGCCCGCGATCTAATAGTTTTGTCGTCTTTCAGAGACCATTTAATCTGTTTGTTTATATTTGCTGCAACTGGAACTCGAATACAGGTCATTTTACGGCGTTTACTCATAATGATTCTCGATCTTGCAGCAATTATAGTTTTGTATTCGGAGCATCGTTTTTCGTAGCACTTTGCTACGAATCGTGTTATGATTTGTTAAAAGAGTAAAAAGCAAGGTATTTTTTTATTTCATGAAATTGTACGTCAGGGCTTGTCACTAATGCGAAACACCTTATCTCACATTCATGGCAAGCTTTTAAAAAAGAAAAATATATTGAGCAAAGAGTTTAGATAGCATTAAGTATGGTCACATTGTGTGAATTATTAAAGTGAATTAAGTGAATGAAATGTAGATAGGGCTCGGCATAAATCTGGTTGACCCTCGTCAGTCACTCAGCTTTGCTCGCTCGGGCGACACAATGAGCCGATATTCAGATAAAATGCTTGGACATTTTTCTAAATCCCTTTTATTTACACAACAATAGTGAACCGAGCTACTACAATAGCAATTTCGGAAAACACTGTTTGCATATTTGTTATCTTTACAATAAAAATACGCAAATCTATTCGCAAGTCAATAGAAAAACGATCACGAATCAAGTTGACGAGTAAATGATAAAATAGCTGTTACATAAGTATGTTTGTCTAGTCCAAGTGTATGCCAGTGACTTTCTTTTCATTTACTTTAACTTTCTTTAAGTTTTGCATAATTTATTCATATTTTTTGCATGGAAATGTTCCGAGATATTTTTATCTTAGCAATATCCGAGTCAATTCTTCGTGTTCCTCGATAAAGTTTTTCTGGATATCTGGTTACCCGGTTTTAAGAGTTTCAAGTGGTTATTTATAAAGTCGACTAAAATATCGTATTAAAAAGGAGGTTGTTTATCATTTTAATGGGGCGAAAATAAGCATGTTTATACAGATTGATGGCAGCAATAGACTCCAATTTGTCAAGTCCTTGCGCGCCACGGCTTTTAAATTACTCGACTAATTGGGCAGATCACGGTGATTTTAGGCCGTACTGTAAGGCTTAGGTAATTGGGTTCCCAGGTGTAATCGTCGATCGTCAGATACGTCGAATCCGTACTAAAAATAAACTTTATGGATGCGTGCGTGAGGTTTCGAATAACTAAACCGGTACAGAATGGGGTCGTTTCCCTTTCGTTGCTATTCTTGTTAAATTTTATTTTTACCCCTTAAGTAGGTTACAGACCGAAACGAAAAGGTTTAAGTGTGTAAATAAGTCCAAACATAACGTAGCTGAGTTTTGAGCGCAAAGTTGTAAAGTATTTTCATTTTAACGTTGCTACGCCCTACATAGTTAGTACCTGTGAAAGTTTCATGAGAACTGGGTTTTAGACATTATGCAAAAAATAAGATAAGGCCTTGTAACGAGAATTTATTCTAAAAGAATCTAATTTTATTTATTTAAGTACGAAACCGTCCAGTTCCATATTCTCAGTTTTGAATTTCATATATATCCTCTATGGAGATTCTAGTCGACCGGCTTTTCGAGGCAAAGTGGTAATACGAGAAAGTGTACTGTCACTCCGACGGATTGTGGTTTGATACCCGACGCCGAGTTGCTTCGGCTAACGTAGCGATTGCTCTGGAAACCTGTTTCACTGACAAGCATTGGAACCAAGATACATACGATATCTTGTCTTAGCCTTATACAAAGCACCGGTACTAAAAGTTCTTTACAATACTCGTATCTAAAATGAATTTAGTTGGTTGTTGACGTTTTCAAATAGAAATATTATGTTGTTTACTTGATCGCTGACTTTACAACGTACACACAACTAAGCGGTCGCTAGAAAATAAACTTGTTCCACATTTTTATGGTTTTATCTGAAGAGTTACAGTCCCGTTATGAGAAAAATGATCGGTTATTTGAAAAAACAATTGTGCTTCATAGTAACTGTTTAATATCGGTAAATGCCAGAGCTTAGTGTTTGTAAGCTCCTAATATCGATTACAGATTGAGGTCTACAGTTAGATATATTTATTAAGAATTGCGTCACTTAATTGAATCTTATAAAAATAGTCCCTTGTATCTTTTTTCATTTTTAAAGTTTTAAAAATAAAGCAGAAATCCTATTTACCGAATGAGATTCCTACAATTCTATGATGTATACAAATAACGGGAAAATCCTTAAAGTTTAATTTCACGATGCAATGTTTCTTATATTATAACAGAAGATGTTAAAGTCTAGAAAACACGCAAAAGTTCGAAGCCGTTCCTCAAGTTTAAACCCCGAGATTTACAAAATGAAATGAAATTAGTCAAGTTAATGTAACTTATAATGAATTCAGAATTCTCGTTATCGTAATAGAGCTATTTGTAACTGCCAGTAACATAGTTATTAATACAATAGGTGTATTACGTTGATGTTAGAGCTAATGCACATATAAATAGTAAACTGACTCTATTAACCGGATTATCAAATTGTGTAGGCGGGCCGACACCTACGCGTGTACAGCATATTAAAGATCACACAGACATCACTTCAATACGTTCAATTAAAAACATGTTTATTAGCTGTACAACGCCGAATAGACGAGAACACATTAGCGTTGCGAAAAACTATGAAAATCGTAAACAGAATTGGTGCTACGCTTACTTCTGTATCTACATGAGACGTTTTTGTCGAGGTTATATCGCAAGGGTATTGGTAAATTTCAATATGTATTGTAGTCGTTTTTACCACTTGTGGCGCAAAGGGACAATTGGATACAGGCCCACTCTCTGTGGGGTTTCTCATTTTGTGTCATTATAAAGGCGACCGGAAAATATAAGGTAAAATATTTTATTAGTAACATACCAGAAGCTTCCATAGCGTTATGTTATGAGAAAATAGTTGCTGAGATAGCCAGAAGCTGACCTAAATTAGCGTATGTATATGAAGAACATACGTATTTTGCTTGACTGTTTTAAAAACAGAACTGACTATTTTTCTATTTCAAGAAGTTATAGAAGAGCATTTGTTCAAAAATGTAAGACATAGGTATTTTCGTATTTGGCCAGTTACGGTAGTTATTATAATGTGTCACGATCTCATGTCGAAGTTGGACGGGGGTGCGCGGGCGAGCACCTGCGCAGGATGCACCCGCGTGCAGTCACCGCGCCAGTCAGTCTGGCGCCTACCAGCCTCCCCCATGTCCCCCCTTCCTTCGTCATCCCCGCCCCCCGCCACCATCGCACCTCTCCTTCACCCCCGCGCGACTCCCACGCCAGCGTTTGTTTTCAACTTTGATTGATAATTTGTTATTGGAGTGCGTATAACGTTTCGAAAACACTACTACGTTTCACTCAACTGTAGGTAATCGTGGTAATAGTATTTTTGTTGCAAAGATGTTTACTGCGAGCAATTCATATTTTTATAGAGATTTATATATTTAAGATATTTAAGAGCATGTTTAAAACATTTATTGGGTATTATCTTATTTAGTATTCCTTTCCATTGTAATTTTATCAAAGAATTTTTCCTGTTACGATTATGTGTCTATATCTGTTCGGATCTTAATCTGAATTTCGAAGTAAATGTAAAATTTTCATCACATAGGTACGTAGTCAGTACAGTACAGTTAGCATCGAAATACCGATAACAAACCTCGTGTATTATGCTAAGTGAATTTTCGCATATCCAAACCAACGTACTATGATTATTACAGGTGGTATCAACTAAGTAATTATGACTCGGGTTGATTAGGTACCTAATCTGTTCACCTAATCCGTCTTAAATGTACATAAGTACTGTCACCCCTTTGTATACGTCTTAGTTTAATTATATGTGAGCGTTAATATCTATTTGTGAGCAGGCCGTGGGAACCGTTTACCTGCGCGAATTGGGATCGGCGATATATCCCAACAAAAGTCTAAATTCAAGTAACAGTAAATATGAGGGACGATTTTTTATGTCCTATTTGTTATGGCCCATAAATCATGATTCAGCGACATAAAAAATGAAATAAAACGGATAACAGATATTTTGTGGGTAGGTAACAATCACATTTATTTTTCAATTTACATAAACATTTGGCTCCATGTAAACTATAGTTGTTGCATTATATTATTATGTTTTTTCAGATTATTCTTTACAATAAATAGTGTTTTTTAGAATGGAATGCATTGTGGAATGTAGTTTTGATAAGCTATTAATTCTTAAACCAAATTAAACTCAAGCTTTATTAGAGTGCTTTTTAATTCCACTTTAGCATACTTTTAGTCCTGTTTTTCAGTACTTTAGTCGAATAAAAAGAAAATAAAACGTCACTCTTAAACAATTTATCAAAAGTATTTAATGTTCTTCAACTGATTTTGATCATATAACTACAAAGTCCCATAAAAACCTGTAAGTTTTGTGGTATATCATAAAAATAATATGGTAAAATATGTACAATAAGAATTGAATGAATTAGGTTATTAAATGGATTAAGGGTGGGGTGTGACGTGGTTGATGTGACGTCAGCAAGCTATTGCGCCATCACTGCCAAAAAGTAAGTCAGTTTCTTGGAAATATAAAGTTGCCACGCCAAATATTCAATATACTAAAACATTTTGAAATTACTGTTGGTTTAGTATTGTACTAGCTAATAGAGCTTGAAAATATTACACTGTTCAGCTCTTTACTTCATTGAGACACAAAATTTCTTATAATTCGGGTCGTTTCTAAGCAACAATTTTTGTTCTCAGACTTAACTTACATTTATCGGCATCGCTAAATAAAGCGAGGACGATGAAAAATATGCGTGTATGTCAAAATCTGATGAGAAAAAAAAAATGAAAGTAGTATGTCAGGATTGAGGCAAATGGAAATTCATGGCGGCTGCCTACCCCCAGAGAAACAGATGTAATGTGGATAAGCTGCATAAATATGTAAATGAAAAAACTTGATTTATGAATAGGCTTGAATTGAGAAATGTTTGCGCATTACAATATACTTATATATAATGTTTGTGTTATAACTAAATTGCTTGCTATACCAACATTTAAAAAAATTGAGTAATTTACCCAAAAATAGCTTTACTGTGTAGCTTCGTGTTAAAGGAAGGCATAGTGGCATTTCACGCTATCAATATTGTTTTAATATTAACAGGTTCGATGGCTAAACAGTTGACACATGTCCAAAAAGGTCTTTGCCTCATAAAATAATAACGACTTGGAAACTAAGAAACATCGCAAATTCTAAACTTTATGAAATGAATATGAGTTCGATTTCGCTTTTCATATTCAGTTGTTCAGCTCTTCAGCTGTTATTTTCCTTTTGAAGTCACAAAATACTCGATTGGCTTTTTCATCGATTCAATTTGTGTGGTTGTGGACTGTTTCGCGGATAACATTTTGAACAGATTGCGGAGGACGTAGTTTGATAGGTCGGTTGGTATGTCAACGTTATTCATCAATCGAATCGTTTGTTTAGAGCTATTGTTTTGTATCGTGAAAATTCGTGAAGTGGACGACTGGTAGTGTTTCGCACGTATTTCACACTACAGTTTTTGTCGGTAACAATTTTAACTGTGAACTTTGACTTTTTTGATGCAGTTTTTTTATTTGTGGTGATTAGATTTTATATATAAAATTCCCGTGTCACGATGTTAGTGACCGTACTCCTCCCAAACGGCTTAACCGATTTTTACCAAGTTTTATACACGTATTTAGTAGGTCTGAGAATCGGCTAACATCTATTTTTTATACCCCTAAGTGATAAGGGTTGCTCACACTGAAAAAAAAATTATTTTTTGGACGAATATTTTTTTTTAATTTTTTTATAATGTGGCATTAAAAATAAATACGACTAGTAATAATTTATTAGGCAAAACAACGTTCGCTGGGTCAGCTAGTTAGTTATGAAACAAATTGAGGTGCAAAAATAATGTCAGGTTTTTATTAGATTTGTTTTACATGATTTTAAATAGGGCGACTACATTATTTGAGCTCTAGATTTCATATATGTAATCGCATAATAACAGGACATTTAGTACTCGTAAAGTCACAAGTTATAATTAAGTAATATGTTAGCTTGAACTTAATTACAGATAAACTATGGGTTCGTTATTAACGTTTAAGATTACACCATTAATTAGTTCGAAATAACGTGTCGTCATAGGCAACTAAAGGTGACTACAGAATAATATCAGGATTATGTAACATAATAAGTATACTTATATAACTTTGCTCGCCGCTCCACCCACGTGAAAACTATAACTTTCCAAAACCATTGTAGGTAACATTATACATGAGATGTATCTGTATTTTTAACCTAATTGATAAAGATCTTACGCCGTTTACGGGTGAAAAAACAAAAATGATACAACGGGGATTATGATCCTTAGCAGTAAAAGCTTGATTGACTGGGTGCGTTTATCCTCATGACATTCGAGGCACTAAAAAATTTAGAAATTTAGGGATGGACCGATTCCTGATACCTGACAAAGCAAACGTCGTGAAAATTGCATACATTTACTTTGCGAATGTAACTTTGTCGACCTGAGTGCTCAGTGTTATGCAAATGTCAAATGTACGTACATTGTCATGTAGAGTCACTTATTCGTATTACGCCCGACGCAGGTGTAATGAATACAGCCTCTGATTGCATGTTACAGGCGCTGGCCAATTAAATGGATGCCCATCCAATTACTTGCCTTCAACCAGAAATACAAAATAATGCTTTTATTTTTCTACGTAAGTAACAACCTTAATAACACTTCAATAATAACTGAAGTACTCGTTGGACACAAATGTATAACTGTATAAGTCTCATTTAATTTGTTGGTTTTTTCCATGTCTCTGAAGTTTCTACGTTATTTAAAATATTTTCATCCTTACTTTGATTAAAGTATGATTTTGTAGAAAGAAATATATTATATAGAGCATACCCAGAAAAGTTTAAATCTACAAAGTTGGAAGATCGAAAATATCTAGTTCAGTGGCGAGTCAAAAAGTAGTCCAAATTACAAATGTAAATGATACGGCGAGTCCTTGAGTGACCTTTAGGAGACAAGCGTGGGTGTCAGAGGCGCCTTACTATGTACTACTTAAAGAAAATTATATGTCGTAAACCCCAGTTGAATTAATGAAAAATCAATCCTTTGTCCAAGCCACAAGGATAATTAATTTATTTTAAGCTATATTATGTGTCGTATACGGGGGTTTTACGATATAACGAGCTCAATAGATATTTTTTTATTTGAACACTTTCCTTTTTTTAAATGGTCTTTACTTACTTATGTTTTTCTGAAACCGGCCACAATCTTTATCACACTAGTTATTGATTTATTTGCTTTCACCGGAGCACTAAAATGCAGCTTAACTTTAAGCGGGTCTTAAACGTCAATTTATCGCTACTCAACACTTCAATGTAACAGGGACAGTAAGAGGCTTAATCCCACTCTTTCTCTCTCAAATTGTCCTTATAAAGTCACTATTAAGTGTCTATGCCATCAACGGCGACTTTGTATTTTTAACCCTCGACACAAAAGAGAGGTGTTTAAGTTATACCCGTTGTGTGTAAGTATGTTTGTGGTACCGTAGCCATTAAACGGATAAACCGATTTGGATGGGGTTTGCTTGCATAAACAACACATTTTGCTAATTTCTTTTTTTCAATTCCAAATAATATTACTATCATAGATTTTTAAGATTTCGTACTACTAACTAAATATGGTCATATATCCGAAATAAAAGTTGTTATTATAATTATGTTACTAAACTGTACCTTCAACTCATTATTTTTGGTAACACGTGTGTTGTATCGGTTGTACGCCTTGGTATACAGCAAGCATGCTTTAATTAAGACTTCGGTAACTTGGTAAGCTTCTTCGAATATAATGCTAGTAATTACTGAAGTAAATACGTTATAAACTGTTTATTAACAATGTTAATGGCTGCGAGCGCGGAATATGATTTTAATATTTACCTAGCGAAATGCCTCTTCATTACTTGTTAAGTACATTAAAATTGTAATTAGACAAATTATATTATTTGAAACATTCATTGGCTTTGCTGAATTATATTTAATACTATTTTAGTATTCGTTTTATAATTTAATGTGGCTTTTTATTCCTTAAGTTAGAATTGAGACTGGGAATATGACTACTTATTAAAATCTATTTTTGTTACTCATTTGTTTTTGACTCTGCGACCCAAAAGGTGTCTTGGCCTCTGATGTATTTTTTTTTAAGTTTCTGTTTCGTTTTTGTTTTATGCTAGACTGCGTACTTGAATTTAAATTAAGATATTTAAAGCACAGATTTAGTTTGAACTCTTCATAAATCATTCTTATATGGAGTAGAGATATAAGATGTGCATGAAAATGTGGAATATATATTTTGTATCAAAATAAGTTTAATGGCCTTACAACTTCTTCTTTTAATTAATTCTCATTTTTCATTCAAGTCGAAATCTTATTATCCTGCTAATCCAATCTAAATAGGAAAAAGAAAATTATGTTTATTAATTTCTCTAGAATTTTCTCATGTCGTTCACAGACATTAACTATTAGCTAAGCGGAGAAATAATCTCGAGAACAATATTATTATCTAATGGACTCTCATTTTATACGGTACTTTCAATTACCAAGCTACTGAAGTATCACGTAGGTATGTTTTAATTACTTGTTTCCTACACTTTTATAAAAATAAATTGTCCTGTTGCTACTACTGAGTAGTTGACCTACGACGAACGACTGTAGGATTTTTTTGTACTAAAATATATCATCACTATTAGCCTAGCTTTTTCTCAACTAAGTTGGGGTCTGCTTCCAGTCTAACAGGACGCAGCTAAGTACCAGTGTTTCCAATTTTTTTTTGAGCTTCTGCCTATCTGATCTCGTCAACCCAGTTATCTGGGTAACACGATGCCCTTTAGTAAGACTTTCTGCTTGCTTACTAGCCGTAACGACTATCAAAGATCTACAAATGACAGCCGGGACCCACAATTTACGTGCCTTCCGAAACATGGAGGAACTCGTTATGACATTGATTTTTATCCATCCACGGGCCGATGATACCCTGACCACGAGCTCCTCGTGCACTTAAATATATAAAAGAACAATTTTTTTCGGAAGTTGAGATATATTATGTTACCCAACCATATCAAAATCCTTCGACATAATACCGCGAGAAAACTTATTATAAAATCACAAACACCCACTCTATAAATGAGATATACCATGTGGATGATGAAGTAACTGCATCAACGCACACTATTAGTGAGATACCCCGAGGTGGCGTTGAAGTGATTGCATTGAATGGAATGTATGACAGGGTGTCTGGCCACAGGTGTATTGATCAGTGTCGTAGTGATTCATTAAACATGTACACCGCAGCGTCCACAGTAAAGCATCCGTAACCGCCGTCGTTTATCTCAGTTTCGATGCGACGCCGGATAACTTAGCATAAGGGATATTGGTGGCTGAGATCAAATGGTACTGTTGTGGTCTGTCAAGAGTATCAAGTACTGGTTTCTGCACGAAACTTTATATTATATTAATAAAAATATATTTTAGATGAGTTTAGACTAGAATTGATACTAGTACCTATTAATAGGTTCAGGGTACTATAGAATACAAAAAATATGTGAAAACGGTTTTTGTAAGAGTCTATGCATAAATGTGCGTGTAATATTTCAAAGAATATGCAAAAAATAATAATTTACGATAACAAAAATTAAATGAATTTAAAATGTTCAATAATGTAAACAAACGCCCTTCTGTAATATTTTACAGTTGTTATAAGTGAACATGATCGTTCGTATCACGTTCCATTTATGCACAGTTCGGTCGCTCGCTGCTATTTCATTAATATTTTATTTTGATTAAAAACTCTTTGAGCCATGCAATAAAGGACGCAAACGTTGTTACGGAATGAACGGATTACTCGATTCTTATTAATATTTACCATTCAAATTTAATCGTTAAATTATATTGACTGTGGCATGATGAATTTGTAAAACAAGTATCGGATAGTTAAGCGTATTGTAAGACGTAATACATTGGAAATACATAAAAGAGTTTCTATTTCAAACCTTACCAGGAATTACATTATTTTTTCACTTGGCTCCAAATAGAGTGACATATTAAGTTGAAGCTGTCAGTGAAGATGTTTTTGGTACGAGTAACATTCACCTTCTTCTCTGTATCCCCTAAGGATGTCCCAAAGAATATTTGTAGTACACTCTAGCCGTAATAGGAGTAATACTAAATGTTTAATCAGGGCATTATCGATGATCTGTCGAGTAATGCGCAACGTGTCTTTGACAAATCTATTTGTCCGTCAAATAGATTTCCAAAAATGTCGGACACTCAAATACAAATTATCGTGGCGTCACTTATCAGCGCCTACATTTTTTTTCGACAAGTGACCTTAAAACTTAAATAATGAAAATCTATTTGTTTTTAAATCTACCTATTTATCAATAACTTGACTATTTTATCATTTCACCTGTTTGGTAGTCGTTAGCGCTTATCGCAACACAATAGACATGTTTACTTGTTGCCTTACAGTAAACGTACGTAATGTAAGCGGTTAAAAGCATTCTGTAAGTATAATAAACCCGTGACGCTGGAGACAGGATTGAGAACAAGGTAGACTGAGCGTCGCCGCGGCGCAAACGATGTTTACATCACACACATGCCACTAGAAATAGAAATATTTTCCATACCCCGCACTGCTTCTGCGTGAAATTGTAGGTCATGTTTGTACGGATTCTATGCGCTATTTCATCCTATTCAAATTCACGCTTATGCTTGCTTGTATTTGTGTACTTACATAAATATGAAAGCTTGAATTGGTTACAAGAATTTAAATTTTATCAGAAATTGGTTTATTTTTTAAAAATCTCCCTCAGATACACAGCTACACAATGACATGTTCAATAATTTAATTAATGAAAGCTTCGGGAAGAATTTACATGGGAGTTTTGTTTTCTTCTTAAAAACGACTCCCGCTAAGGAATTGAATCCTTGTGTCCGGGAGATTTACAAACATTCAAGTCATATGCACAAATACGGTGCAGGTTCGGAACAAGAATTTAGGGATCACACGAGTGTCACAATTGCTTGCCCGTGACACGTCGCGATCAGGGGACAGGTCGTGATGACCTTTGCCACAAGACTAACCGCGTAGTCAAGGGTGTTGAAAAGCTGATATCAATTCAAACCAGAGCGATGTAAGACAGGTACGTTAAATGAACGTCCATTTTAAGACATTCCCAAATTCGTTATCCACAGAACAAAGATACTATAATGTAATTTGATAATTTAGGGTTACCTTTTCCGTTGTTGGGTTAGTGGGATCATTCGGCGTATCACGTAATAAGGATAAATACGTTTCTGTATCAACGTGTATTATATTCCCTTAGTTTTACTGCACATCGTCAGATCCCACTATTATGCTCTATTCTTGCTCAGATAGCAATAGAATTGTTGGCTATGCGTGTTGCAAGATGATTTGTGCTGATGGTCCCATTAAATTGTTGCGATTAGGGATGTATGCCAAATAACCCATTTTAAGATAGATATAATACCTTCGTAATAAAAGCTTAGTTGACAGAAAAATGTAATTTAATGTTCGTGAAACCTCTCTTATTCAAATAAAGCCGTAACTGTGTTATCTATTACTCTAGATTTTTTAAATATATTTCGTCGGTGTTATACTCGGCAACATACGTCCTAGTTATTCGAGGTTGGGCTACCGGCGGCACTCGTGTGATTTCAGTCTAAATTTTATACAAATATTTTTGTTAAATCCCTAATGTAAGTAGTAACATTGTGTCCTTATTTCCCTCGGGTTTATGATTTATCAATTTACTGCTGTTAACGTAGTGATTAATTCAATGATGTATATATAAATGTCAGTTTTTTTTTGTAATTGTTTTAAAATTGTTCTATAACGTTTTGTTATGTTTTATAAAAACGACATTAAGGTATTTTATGAAGTGTTTTGTACGATAAATCTGATATAAAGTAGGATATTATATTCCAACAGTTTTTTTTTAATTTCAATTCTCAACCTAGACTAATTCTGTTTTCCAATATCAACGATGCGGTATATTTGTTCTCCGAGATTGAAAGCAGGGACGTGAACTGTGACCTTTGTTTATTTCATAAGGTTTTAATCATATTTTTCAACGAGAACTTCAATTATTCGACTACATAACAGAGAGTAAAGTACACCCACTTAGCTATTATAATGAAAACCGAAACAAGTAGCAGTAGGTATTTAATTAAAGAAGTCGTTCGGCGGTCGGGTTAGTTTACCTCGGAATTTGCCAAGTTATTATAACATGAACGAAACCATTCCATCATCGTATAATAAGAAGGACGAAAGTATATTAACACAGTTGTGTAGCACAAACAACTTTCGTATCTTCCGAATCTTTTATCATTTGACTAAAAAATCAGTCTGTTTGCTCATGTCAACATTAAGTTACTTTATATTTGTTGTTTAAACAAAAACAAGACAAGAAATATTATGAATACAAGAAGAGGATAACTTTGAAAGCATTTTAAAATCGTGGGAATGCCGCTTTACGTGTATTACATTATTCATAAAATTTGGTTTTCATACAAGCCGACGCGGTGCGGGATCAGAGGTGCAAAAATGTTTTCTCATATTTCAAATGTTCCTGTTGGTAAGTCTCCGTGACTTATGAAAGTGGAATATGGCCACATTCACCGAATGTAGGTGCTTGCTCCAGTGTTGAGTGAGCATTCAAATTATTTAAGAGCTTTTTTCATCTGCGTACAGCCGCCGTATGATTATTTTATTCAAAGTTGTCACGTTCGTCGCTTCGTCATGCAGCTGTAGCAAAAGTTTAGAGTGATGTTTATAGCGCCTCGACTAAGTTGTTTTCTGTTTCACTGAGAGTTGTGAAAAAACAAAAAAAATATTATTTATAAACATTTTAGATTTCTCGATTACGATGTCTTAATTTAATATACATATTTTTTGTATTTCATCTAAGATCTGTACACCTCAATAAACTAACGTTTAGCTTTCTAAAAGAAAAAGAATTCCTATTCTTAATTTACATTAGTGGTATTTACAATAGAAATTGAATTAAAAGTTCTATCAGCACTGCGATTCCTATCAGTTGAACGCTTGTTCAAGCTTCGCAAAGGCATTTAATGTCAAAGACTTTATCTAAGCGCGGCTGCAGCTTATTTCTAGAGATTATATCAGTTCATTAAATAAAGTGAACATTTTATTTATGAGAAAATATAAAAGCAGTGTCAGTGTATGGAAATATGTTGATATGGATGTATGCGTGAAAAGGCTTACAGGCTCACTCAACGGAAACTGTATTTAAAATTTGTTCCCGTCGGCGGAAAGGATTATCCATTAACAAAATTGACTGAGCGTAGCAAACAAGGTTTCCGATTAGCCGCTGTACTGCCGGGGCTCTATTTGAATTCAGATTAATGACACATCTGCCCAAAATGATGATCAATTAGTCTGTATTTAGTTTGTCATTTGGTTCAATCAGCTTAATATAGAATACTACGTGGGTATTTCTGCAATACAAGGCCCGATTGCTCTTATTTCCATTGACAAAAGACTATCTAAACTACATTCTAAGCCCAACAAGTGTCTCGTTCACCAGGGATTCGAAACCCATGAGCTCCACAATCCGCGATGGCGGCATTTTTCAAAAGCGTTGACAATACCTAGATATTGGGTTTTTCTGTTCCTTTGTGTTCCTTACGATAGGTTACTATTAGATTCTACTTGTTCTCAAACAATGTAATGAAACTGGAGGCGGTGGCAATTTTGCTGGGTCGACAATAGTCGGCCACGTGGGATTCTCTCAATTCGGTATCGTGTGTTGGCATTGTCGAGATCTAACATACGATCGGGCGGCTAGACGTCGTGTTTACGGTCAAATAAAATGAAGCCTTTATTATAATGATCTTCTATATTTACCTTTACAACAACTCATAAACTTTATTTAAGCGTCTCAGGGCCATTTTTCGAATGGTACTCATAAAAAGTTTCGGACTGTTCTATCCAAAAATGTATTCTAAAAATAGAATGAATACTGAGATGTATAGGTTTGTTGTTGAACTTGAATTTCCCAAAGGACTAACGGCTTATACAGGAGTTGCTCTGAACAGACTTAAAACTTACCGTATCACTAATGTAGCTGGTCGCAATCTACTCAAGTTCGTAATGAGCGAGTTAAGGGATAACTCTTAGCGAACGGCCGAGAAAGGTACGGTGGAAAGTATATTATTATTGGATTTTTACTGTTAATAGAGTTCCAACTAATAGAGCAGAGGTTAGTACCTATCATAATTAGGATTATGCGACGAATGCTTTGTACTACGACTTTCGACTAAGACCAATTTTGACGAAGTACACATTTCTTATTTTTTGTTTATTTTATTGAACGTGAAGTAGAATAAGATGTAAATAATGATAAGAAAAGTGAAAACCCATGATTCATGACTCCTACATTTATAGGAGTACACCTAAATTTGTAGGAGTACAAGGAAGAACCTTGGTCGCAAACTAATAGGTACTTCAAAATCTACTTCGATAATCAAATTTCATGAAACGAAGTTTTATATTTAAAGTAGAAACTGAAGGCGGGGACAGAAAATGTATGCGCAATCAAGGACCATAAACAAGACTATGGAGTTAAGTAATAAAATGAAAATGAAACGATAACAAAAGTCATTTTGTTCCTACAATATTTCGGATTGCGTGGGGAAGGGGAAGTGGGTAAGAGTTGAGTTCAATACATTATAATCAGTTGCGAGCGAGAAACTAAATATAATTTCGGGTTTAATTATGTTCAGTTTTGATTTTGAAGCGCTTTATGTGATATTTACAAGAAAAATATACTAGTTGCAGTTTCATACATACTTTTTCAGTCCGAAAATTTGTATGGTTTACAAGGAAAACTGTATGCAAAATATTTGTAAGAGATTTTCTGAATAATTTCTGTAGCTGTTAGATCCGTATAAAACGAATACGAATGGTAAGTACCACATGTGAGAGTGACAAAAACGGCTAGTTTTATCCGGCGTCACGTAGTTTTATCCGGCACGCTCGCGTTAACGCCGCAGCCGGTTTACGTCCGCTAACAAGTGGTCGCGTGCAGAACACCGACCCGCGGATTAACACTTACTTGCTCCTTTTAAATTCTACGAGGGAAAATGTTAACCATAATTGCATTTTAAGGCAATCATTTAAAGGAATTGTTCATCAAGAGCAGTGGTTTTCAAACGAAGCCACTTAAACCCCACCTTTTGGTTGTGTAATGGTTTTAGCATTGAATAATATCGGACTAACGAACGAGGTTTAATCAAGTTGCGGTACATTAGAGCTATGTACAATTTCAGAAGTTGCCAACACTGGGTGAAGCAACGTTATCGAAAATTCTATCTGTAATACAAGATGGAAAGTATAGAAAACTGGAATATAAGTTGAGATGTGATGTCACCAAAACCAATCCGGTTTAAAGTACTAGGCACAAATAGCTTAAAGTAACATCCTTTACTGTGATTGCTCTCTGGTTTAAGGACATGTACAATCAATCAAAACTTGGACAGTTTCGAGTGTGCCGTAAAAAAGATTCAATCAAACGATATCGAATCGGCTGTCGGTTTTTTAGGTGTAAAAACACGCTTTAAGCTGGTAAGGTTTAGTCATTGTTATATGGGATCGGAAAATCTTTTATTTAATAAAAATAAACGTATATATCAAGATATACAATAAATTAAAATTTTCCGCTGTAAAAAAATATATTTAAAAAATATACGGATTTCGTAGCCACTGACGTGATTTTTCATGCATGCATTTGATTTGTTCCATAAATATTTGGTAAATATCACCGTATATTTTTCTATGGAACAGTTACAGACTTAATGTGATCCTAAGCGCGTAACTCCAGAAGAATATATGTCGATGTAAGTTTAGTAACACTGTCATTATTAAAGTAATATCAATATTTTATTAGAAAACTTCGTATCGACTGTACTAGGTTTTACGTGGATAAGGGAGCGTTCACTCGAGCAAGTGTCTATATCGGGACTAAGTTCGCCTGCTAGTTATAACTTCGAGGCTAAACTTAGTCTACAAGAGATGAAAACACGCGGCTTCATGAAGTTCACTGACTCAGCTTGTATCAGCTGATCGTTTGAAAAAGATCGATTAGGTGGCTATGGAGTATAGGCGTTTCGAATTTCTGTACTTAAGGTGCTTAAGGCCTATTATTAAAAAGTTTACGTTTTGTTTCTCAAAAGAGATAGCGCTCTTTGTCTTTATAATTCTATGCCTTTTTGTGTGTGTTGTGATTTCGTAAAGAAGTAAAACAGTACTTGTATATCAAAGAATGTCAATCGAAACACGACCAATCTTTATGTAAGCCATCTTTTAATATTTGTGGTCCTAGTGTTACTGTCTAAATTTACTATTTTTTTTTAAATTACTAACAACTGTTTTCAACTTTTCGGTCTATGTTTATTTAATAGAATTTTCCAAGAATACTTCTCAACGTGACCGAGTTTATTGTTAAGAGTATAGCTATCTCTGTCATTCTGTCAAATTAACAGGTATAAAGACACAAAGAAAAAAATGAACTTGAGCGTAATTCCTAAGTAATATTATCTTTGGCCGTCTATATTTGGTTAGATATATTTGGCCTTCACAATTAATAGCTAGGTATATTAATAGCCTTTGTATATTGAAGCCACACGTATATATCCAGTGACATTGAAATCGAAAGCCTACCAAAGCTTTGTACCGCCCTCTGAGAGAAACTTGATGTATACTTTGGTGTTGCTCTCTCTGTAGAACTGTGGAGTACGGATTTATTATTTAAACAGATTTCGAGCTTAGAGATAGGCCAATGTCCTTGTCAAGAATTTAGTTTAAACCAAGAACTATCTGGCAGGTACCTGCCTACTGGCTTTTAATAGAAAATTGTTTTAAGTATTAAAAATCTTAAAAAAGCTCTTTGAGGACTTATTCCGGTCTTAACAGTAATAGTTGCTTTACTATTAACATCGACACAAATAAGAGGTGTCATAAGTTTGACCGTTATGTATGTGTGTATCATTTAGTGGATAAAATATTTTCAGGCTTTGTAATATTCAGAGCCTGCTGCCCCTGACTGTGCTCGTAATTACGAACGACACTTTAATAATGTACTTCCAAAACACAATTTACCATCTGTAAATGTGTCATAACTGACGAAATAACGTGCTCATATGATCGAATCTCAGTCACAACGTAACTATGCGGTTATTGGTGTCCCCGATAGGATCAGCAATCTGTTCTAGGTTCGCAATCTATAGACGAGTCATTTGCATTATAACTAGCCAACTCACCCAGCCGAGTCCTGCAATAACAATTTACTTTGTGTTTAACATTTTAATAGAGCTTACATAACATTGTGAAATCGCTCGTGGATATTAAATTTCAACAATCAATTGTTTTACGTTTTTTTTATACCGACCGAGTGGGTCGGTTTCGTTATTGGCTTAAATGTACTTTGAAATAATATTCGTGTTACAAAAAGCGGTTGATAACGAACTATTTAAGTCTTCATTCTAAAAATGTAAGCCATCCTTCCATTGAAAAAAATAATATTAATATATGCTATGGGGTTTTAGCGATTGGATAGCTTTTCTCATAAATATATTTTTCATTTAGATGGCTAGAAATGGTATTAAAATATAACTTGGAATACTTATTAATTTTCTAAACGATCCACTTGTTATAGATATAGAGGCCACATTATTGATAGTGCAACTGTAAAAGGTTAACGAGTGTATAAATAGGTTTTTATTATCAATGGCCTCGAATCTAAAAATAAGCATTTATTTTCGTACCCTATTGATTTTCGACTTAGTGGGGACACTCAGTAATACACTTACTCTCAAAACAATTATTGAAATAGATTTTAGGGTTCGATACCCAAATTCTTTACAAAATCCTATTACAAAGATTGTGCTGCACATCTCTCCATTCGTATGTCATTAGGCTGTATCTCATAAAGCGTGATAGCCAGTTAGTTAAACTATTCATGAAACAGATTGCATGTTTTTTTTTGCCACGCAAACAATAAATAATGAAAATGAAGCAATGCTTCTAAAACTTGTAAATTTGTTCATCCATCCGATACACCTCGGAACCTCTAGTTCCAAGAATCTGACTCGTTCTTAAACGATTTAAAAAAAAAATATGTCTACCGTACCTACATTAGGCTATAATTATTAAATGAAAAAAGATATGTTCCTTGACCAATGGATCAGTGAGTTTCAAACTAAGCATTACTGAAGTTACTCGTAGTAATTAATGCTGTCGACAAAAAGGTATAATTAAAATCATAAATGATTACTACCTATTAACGTGAACTAATTATCGTAATTTATTGATTAAAGCTACATGATAAGTTCAAGTGATACTTAATACGGAACTATAGTCTAAGTCAAATTCAGTTAATGTTAAATATTACTTCAGTTAATTCAGCTTATCAAGGTCCACTGTTGCACATAGACCTGCACATTACACCACAACATACGGTTCTCCGTCTATCTTATTAAAATGTTTTCAGGTACATCTATATCTATGTACATTCAGAAATCTCTAGTTTTATTTTACACGAACTGTCGGTTACATCTCCCTCGGAAAGCTCAGTAATACCGCAAACTTCCTCCACCGGGCGCGGTAAAAATACCTTTTCACAACTTCCCATAGATTTCCTCTGAATTGAAAATCAGGACGTGACTTTCCCACTTAACCCATTAAATATAATCTTCCAAGTTATGACGTCTTAGCACTTGATCAATTCGACTGTTTCCGTTGACATCTTTGGTTACGGTCAATGATCTTTGAAAGTCATTAGCAATTATTTCTCGTCTCTCTCCTACTAGCAAATCGAGCGAACTTTTTAAGGGTAGAAAATATTTCATTTTCTTTTCACAAAAAATACCTGCTCTAAATTAAGCGTGGGTTAACAAAAAGATTTCAATTTTTCGTTTATCATATTTTTATCTGACAAGCTTGGATTTTTGGGCAATGGATATTTTACAAAATTTTGTGGCAATTTGCCTTCCATTTTTTATAACCTATTATGAAATAGCATGCCTACACATGGATAAGTGTACAAACGAGAGATAAGTAAAAAAATGATTTGAAAAAACAAGTACAACAAAAGTATATGGTAACTAACTTGCAACTAGCTTATTTACCTGCAGTACGCTCAGATATGAAAGCATACAAACATCTGCCTAATACAACCTTAAAAAGATTAAACGGTAACAGAATCACAGCATATAGACATAATATTATTTATACTAAAGTATAATTTTATTACCTTTAAAATTTTGCTTCTTAATACAAAGCGACTATAGCGATTACGAGCAATAAATGTCTATCCATGAAATAGAAAAAATATTACCATACGAATAAAGTGCCGCTGTATATTTTATGAGAACCTGTGTCAGGCGAAAACTTTTACTGTAATAACGCTCTTAACTGTAATAAGTTGCGTGAAAATAAGACAAAAATAAACATTTCTCATGTCACAGGCGTGGCTGGGGAATGCGTATGTTCCTAGGTCAAGTAAAGTATTGTTACGCTGAATATCAAAATATGGGAAAAAATATCAGCGACGTGAAAATGTATGAAATAATATAGTTGTATTTACCACTTGATATATGAATATACGTTCGATAGAAACAAATGACTTATGATTTCCCCCTGCGGGGCGCGATTCGATCTTATCACTAACATGTCACATTGGTTCATGTTTATTGCTAAGAAATTGGTTTTGGGCAAAATTCAGCTATCTTTAGAGATACCTGAATACAAGGGGTAAATTACATCTTCAAATCAATTTATGGAAACTTATGTGATCTGATGGGGATGCAAAGTTGTTATGATAAAAATTTGGATATCAATATGCTTGTTTTAAACTCGCACTTGACTAATTGATTTTGATTTTAATTTTGACATGCGTAAGATTAGGTACTTAAAAAATTTGGTCGCATAATTTCTTCATGAGTTAAGCTCATGCTTCATTTTTAAATTGAACTTAATATTTTAATGTCTATAAAGAAAAAATGTCGTAGAAAGACAGTCCTTTGATGAAGGTATCGTAATATGACATTATTATTCATAATTCTACGAATCCAGACAGGATTTAATTTCTTGGATACAGTTTTGAAGAACTCGGCGGTCGGCCCACCTTGACATTTAATCAAATTAAGTGGTATTACTAGAATGGACTACATCTACGTTAATTTTAAATCGTTTAACTAAACAACTGCACCTTGGAGCAGTTTAAAAGTACTATGACGTCATTTATGCTCGTTGAAATTAGTAGTGACGACCAATTAGGGATACTTAGTGGAGGCGCGCGATAAACGTTCCGTGCCGCGCTGTTTGCCGGCTACGTCCGGGCTGTGATAGACATTTGAACCGTGACTTGATGGTGCCACTCCCCCTACTATGACTGCTGGTACCTAATCCCTCTAGCCGTCAATAAACGCTGTCATGAGTCGCGCTTTGTTATTGTTACGAAAATACGTCAGCTGCGACGCAGTATGGAATTTAATTTAGAACTCTGTGACACAATTGATCCCCATGACACCTCTCAGCTTAATATTTCATATACATTTAAGACAATGAACTATTCGTCTCTGTGAGGCGCGGAGGAAGCTACAACGGGTTCTTATTTTTCCGAAAGTTTTGTTTTAGTGTGCATGTCCTACGGTTTGTTATAATGCTACTTTGTTGCTGGTAAACGTGTGGGTGTGCATGTGTGCGTGTGTGAATGGGCGAGGGTAGCAGGTAGCAGGCGCGGGGAGCGCGCGGGCCGCGCGGGGGGCGGTATCGACGCGCGCGCCGCGCCTGCGCCGAGCTACTCACCTGTTGCCGTGAGGCCATGGAAAGATACTCTTTCAAATTAATATGGACACCTGATACCGAAATAAAAGCAAAGTTTCAAGCCTAAGGAAAGAATCGTTTCTTAGCTGCGGAAAGCTCTGGCGGGTGTAAGTTGGGGAAATGTAACACAACGTGTGACGAACATACAGAACTTATGATGTCTATAAATAGACTTTTGAAACATTTAATAAATAAACCTGTCCGAGTTAATTTTACACCGTGTGGAAAACTGGCTACCATAAATAGACTGAATAAAATGCATTTCAAAACCAGTATATGACGGTTAAAAATAGATTTCGCAACAGAATATGGAGATTTTTACATTTTGTTTTTAATTATTTTGATTCCATCACGTTTTCTCCTTTGGAGCACATTTGATGTACAAATAATGTTTTCAAGAAATTATAATAACAGTCGACTATTTCATGAAATAAAGCTAATATGTGAACAAATGTCATTCACGAAGTTTGGATAAATTGTTTCTTTTAGGATGTAATTTGACAAGTAATTATACTGACAGCTTCGGCGGGGTAATGATGCCAATAAGGTCATCAATAATTCGTCGATAGTCACGAAAGGTAGGTAGGTATGTTAGAAGGTAATTTTATCCCATCATAAATACCAGTTATTTTTATTTCATTCTTAGAAAGAAAATATATTTGTTTACGAGGGCAGTTAATTTAATACGTCACCGTGAGGGTTAAGTGGCATACAGTGTTTAGTGTTATGGAAAGGTCCTGTACTCTTAGTTTTTGCGCAAATGAATACAGATTGGCTGCATAATGGCCGTCGATCCGTGTGTTTTACGAGCCGCGCGACGTGAGGCATTCGTCTTACTGAAATTGTATTAGACGGAAAGGAAGGGTTACATAGCACGAGTTATGACTCACATTAATCCACATAAACTTCCGCCCAACACTTAGGATGAGCACATTAAATATCGCGATATCTCATTACGGCTAAATGGATTGATCGTAAAAAATGGCCAGTACTAGTGGACTGTTATAGTGAGGTGGTTTAAATGGTATAGCTTTATGCGGCTTGGGTGGCGTGGGCGTTTACAGCTTCTCTGAACTACAAGGGGGACTCGAGCGTGCGCATACCACAATATTCCAAGAAAAAGTTAATTTAATTTTATTTGATAACATAAAGCTGCTTTATATAATGAATTAAACTCACTACGTATATTTAAATAGCTTTGATTCGAGGTTTGTCGGCCATTATGGTCAGTGGAAATGTTAAGTTATTACGTTGTCGGAAATACTGAATGAAGGCTCTATTTGAACTCGTGGCATTTACATAAAAGTGAGCTTGCACTACAATTGTTCTTATTTTGCAGTGGAAAAATTATGGAGTAAAGTGTTATAAAGTGAATTTCAACAGATTTCATTCAGATTATTTATTTTCGGGACGTTTTTAATCTTAAAAAAGTTTATTTAAATGAATTTGCTGTGTTTATTTAATGACATTCGATGCTTATTCATAAATTAAAGGTTTATCATTAACACGTTTAAAAGCGTTTTAAAGCGATATTTTATAGACCAGTAAAAATATTACCAGCTAAGAATATATCAACAAAATCTAAAATTAATTCCTTTTTCATCTTTATTCAGCTTGTACTTCATGTTACTAGAAACAACGTTAAGTAAATGAGAACTAACTACGAGAATATAAATATATCCACATCGCTACGTTACGCTACGCGTGCTACGAATACGCTACAAACATGTAAATAAACCTGTCGAGAAGTACCGGCTGTGAGATAATACCAGATTAACGTAGCAACAATGTGAGGCTGCGTTTCGCACGGTGACTTATAAGTCTACGAAGCTACGGTGCTACGGTGCTACGAATCTTACGGCACAAGTAAAGCTCGGTGACGTAACATAGCTCGGGTAATGCGGTGACTAGCATGATCGTTTACCCAGCGACAATGTTGAATGCGGTGAAAATAATTGACTGAAGATTCACACAGTCAACGAATAAATTATAAACAGTTTATTAAATGGTTTATTTAGGAAAAAATATTCCTGATTTAAGACTATTTCACGTGGACTAGTAAATATGTTAATTATAATTATGGCTGTATTTTGGCATTCTGTATCAATATTAGTCGAAAGCTTTTAATTACTTGCTATAAACCTTAAAGTACTGGCATTAAGAAAAAACATTATTTGTATAGCAATGCTTTAGCTGTGTACGGTTAATATTGAAAACAAGATAAAGCAGAACAAATCAAAATTGAAATATCCGTCAGTAGAAAAGCTACAAAGTGGCTTACCTTACTGCTTGCAATATTCCTTTGAAAATAATAAGGGCTATCACAATTAATTAATACTTCAAAGAGCTTAGTAGTTTTTTTATTTTAACTGCAGCGTTTAAAGTGTTTTAGACTTAACTTTTCTTTGTCTCATAAAAAAATGAGTGAGTATCGGTGCAAATCGAGCTTCTAGAGAAATTAGATAACTGGCATATCGAAGATACCAAAAGGAATGTCATTCCTATACGTTTTAAGTTTTCTATTCGTGAGTTCGCTAATGTGCTGTAAAATTGCCGTGTACGTGAGTTACTTGACTCTGAACGCTTACGCTGATCGAGTCGTCTGAATGTATAAAACTGGAATGTCGAAGTCACGTCAGTTGGGTTTTTGACTAAATCTAATAACTTAATCCCAAAAAATATTAAATAAAAAATTTAATAGGTATTTTTCGTTTCGTTCGGGGCTAAAAAAATCACTTGCTAGTAAGACGCATACTGGTAAGTGACGTCACACGAGATTTAAAATGACTGTATACCCTTAAGTTTTTGTTCACAATATCAAGGGAAAAAAACGTTCTATGTTTTCTATTCTAATGCTATGTAACATTGTCTCAGCCCTTAGGGGTCAGATAAGACATCGTTATAGTCCGTGACAGGATCCTTGCTGTGCATTCATGCATGCACAAGCACTTGATAGGTTACGTTCAAAGGTCTGTCCATGTTTGGCCCTTGTCCCTCCATGAGCCCTTTTCAGGACTAAGGTTTTATCAGTAGAGATAAAGGTAGCCCTTGAGGTCAATATGGTGCGAATAATTGTATCCTTACTGCATACATAATTGTATGGACGTGTTTGTTGATTTATTGAATTATTCCCTACTACATACAAAGTTGTTAATAAGACAGCGTTTCCACTAGGTGTGCTTATTTAGAGGTGTTTCTAGAAACCAATGATTTCATATAGAATTTCTCTTATTTTTTTAAGCTATATAATCTTTTAATTGTCTCTGTTTTTCTGCTAGTTAAAATATGAAGAGAATTTTTAGTTAAGTGACAAATTTGTAGGAATAAAATAAAGTATTTATAATTTAAGGCAAAAGTATTTTTATGCATTGAAGAAAATTATTTTTTATTTTGAGAATCACAGGAATAAAAAAAAAAGAAGAGCCCACGATTAAAAGTTGTATGACGTCACGATTGAAAATAATATGATCTCAATCCTGACGTCATCAGCCCACTCTTGAACTTTGATCCGATTTATTTCCCTACTTAGAAAAAGTTAGAAATCCGCTAATAATATTTTATTATAACCTAATTGACGGACGGAATAGATTTTGGCTTTTCATACCCTGTCATGGCCTATTATCAAAGTTACAAGTATATTCAATCAGTGTTTCAATTTTTACCAGCGATAAAGAATTACCAAGCAATTTCCCGTGCAACTCAGCAACTTGTTCCGTAGTCTGTAAACGACTTTCACTTATCACAACGTTGATGGAAAAACGTGAAGGATATAGTCACTGTTTATGGTACGTGCGTTTGTTGCCAGAAACATATTTTATAAAAGTGACTTACATTTACTTTATCGTCGCTCTGTAGAGCCTTACGAATTATGATACTATAAGATTATGATTTGATTTTGAATCTGGTTTGTGATTTTTGTATTTGAAATGTTAAATGGTAGTTATGTGTATCACACACATCTCCCGTACATTTTTCCATATTAGTGTGTTTTCCAAAATAATGTGTTTTGTAGGACAGTCGTATGTCCTACAAAACACGTGTCCTACCACGTGTCCAAGGCTAGGCCAATGCAGTTAACAAGAAAGAAGTTGTGGGTTATGAATCTTACAGACAAGCTTTTTGCTCAACTGTAGAATCCACGCACCCTGGTATTATTCGACAAGAAATAACCGAGTTCCAAAGATTCAGTATTAGTATTACTAGTCTTTATTTTCTACTTAAGAAAATACCTAGTTTTTTATGCAATCTTTAAAATAAGAAGAGTTCGATAAGCCCAAACAATAAAGCGTAAATCTCTCAACCGTGTCTCCAGCAAATGGCTTTTAGTTAATAAATTAAGTAAATTGAATTTTCCTTTGATAGAAACATTAAACCAATTTGAAGTGCGTCCCTGAGGCAATGCTAATTAATATTATAACAAATACAAATTGAGAGAAAATGTTTAATCGCTTAAAGACAGTTAGTAATCTCATGTTTACTCGTTTATTCCTCAAACATTTTTGTTATCTTGACTTTATATGTCCATTAATTGTGCAGGGATATTTGAAAATATTTTTTACGATTACAACCGGCATGGATAATTCAAAAACCCTCCAAATCCACCCAAATTTCAATAAGTCCATGTAAATGTGAATTTAATATCATCATCAAAATCAGTACATCCAGAAGTAATAGGTTCTTAATTGTTAAAAACAAGAAAAACCTCTTTCATGTACCTAATCGATTAAAAATAAATCTTTAAAAATTAAATCGTCCTTGAAATTTTAATTTAGTTGTTAAGTTGGCGGTCGCCTCCGTAACTTGCTGAACATAAGCTGTGCGAACTGATGTAATATGCAGCTAATACCGCGGCGTTAGTCAAACTTCACATCAAGTCGTAATTACAAGTTGTAATTTAAGTTGACGTGTACGAAATTTTATGACCTAATCAAGAGTTTATATGTTTTTAATTATGGAAGGAATGCGCTATCAGTGTTATTTCATCCACTGCCCATCTTCAGCGTTTAAAGTAAGATTTCGGTTTCGGTTCATAGTTTATATGGTTTTTGAAACCATTTTTTGTTCAAAAACTATAACTGTGTATTTTACTGCATTTTGAATATTTCCAGTTTTATCAGAGTACGTTGAAAAAAAATAACAGCTTAGCTTTTATTTCATAGTTTATAGACTTTTAATGTAGGTATTAAGGTATCACTTAATGTTTAATCTGTGTACTGGTACGTGACAGATCTAGATGTAGAATTCAATCTTGACAAACATGATGTAAGACATCGTAATAAAATTATTTGAAAGTGATTTCATTTCATTACTCGCCTGATACTCTCTCTGGCTCAATATTGACACACACCCACATAGAGTGTAGTCATAATCATATTTTATACCATAATAAAAAACTATGCGTGGGATGTTAATATGAATTTATCACTTTAGTATTCCGCATACAAAGATTTGTTTGCGTACATATTGTAGTCAATTTAATATTTACGAAACAAATGTCGATACAAGAAATAATTATAACAGAATTAGGGCATTTTTTTTCAGTTCTATTAGAAGTTTTATATAGTAAGTTTCGTGAAAATGATTCATAAGTAAAAGATGCAATGGTCGACTCGCGCGCACCTATCGGGATTGTCCGACTAGTTTCGGACCCAAGCGAAGTCCTTAATCATGGGCTGAATCGGCGGCTGCTATTGTAAGTTTATATATTTCATAAAAAACGTATGTAAGTCGGCATACATGATATACATGAATATCGTTACTTAGCAACAGTTTTCTTGCGGCGACGAAATGTAAGGCATTTCTATTACCTATTTATTTAGATTCCTGTGGGCCGCATGCATAAACAACTAGTTACCTCCAAGGTGGCAACTCTCATTACAAGTATTCACATATGTATTGAGAGCACTCAATCCAGACGGGCAAAACAAGTCGTTCCTCGAGGTTGTAAAGTACCTTAAATGTGATTGTTTTTAAATCGCGATATAATGGTATCTTAACTTTCACCAATATTTGTGGAATCCACGAATGCTTGTCTTGAGTCTGGGATTCTTTGTGTATGTGACTTGAGTCAACCGCCCGGATATATTTTCTTTAAAACAAAATCATTAAAAGCGGTTCTTGTTAATTTACAAGACAATTATAACGAATAAAAGAGAAGACGAGTCGTCGAATGTTTTTTGTGGAAGTTTATCAAATTAAACTTTTAATTTGCCACTTATTCTTTAATAGAAAAAAACCCTCCAACTCTGATTGTTCCACTAACTTCAATTTTTTTCCTTAACGTGTTAAAAGCCTCTTCGTTAGCCCGGAATTGTATTGTTGGTAAACAAATGCAAAAGTCTTGTAAAATAATAAAAAGGTTAGGATTGTTTTGTTTTCCTGGTACCAATAATATTCTTGGAACAAGATATGGTTCGTGGAAGGTAATACGAGCCGTTCGAGTATTACTGACCGTTTATATAAATAGTAAATATGTATTTCACCGTGAACACGGCCAATAGTAATATAATAATACCTATAAATGTCTCAGTGCTGAGCACAGAAGCTTTCCATATGTCGAAGGTTTAAGCGTTGATCACCTTTCACATTCCAATATTTACAATCTAGCCTGCGTTTGATCGAACCTGTAACATCTCACATTCATATCTGTACATAAACGTAAAATGCGACCTAATTTTTGGTTATTCGATGAAAACACGAGAATGATTAGCAAAATCCGGTAGCGGACTGGAGTGTTGCCGACAGTATCAATTAATTTATTACTCAATCAAGTGTTGAACTGAAACCACATTTCTGCAGCGAAAACAAGAAATCGAAATAAGTAAAAAGCTCTTGTATATAAAGTGCAAATTCTTTGTTAAAATAATTCAGAGATAAAAATAGATTTAAAGGGTAAGTTTTAGTACTTTTCGGGATCGTATCCGGTAAGCGGTTTTCCACTTCTTATCATTTAAGGCGAAGTAATTCTACCGTGAAGCTTGCCCTATATAGCAAGTCGGCAATAAAGAAAAAAAATTTGCGTTTTCACGAGGACTATTAGCCCACCCTTAAGTATTGGATGACTGCACTAAGAAGGTTAAATGCCTACGCTTCTAAGAAATTCAAAGAATTTGCATAAATTGCCACGTTACTTACTTGTATACGCTTGTGAAAGATTTTTCATTTAAAGCCTTTTTTTTCTAAAGTGTTATTCGTACATAAACGTCAAAATAAAACAAATTTATTTCAAACACGCGGTTTAATTCTATTATATCTCTAAAGGTCGGATTAGTGAAAATTAACCTTTAAGGTTATTAATTAATGTTATCATGAATAAATTGAATGCTTAACTGTATCTCAAATTTATAGTTAAAATTATAATTTCAATTTGACGAGATAAATGTGGCTTCATATTTGGTATAAGTCATCTTAAACGGTTTGAAATTGTTAAGTAAAATCTGCTTTTAAAGCCTTAACCTTATAATAATTTTGTTTTTGTTTTAAGTACACGTTAATAATTGAGTAGGTACGTACTTTGAAATTTATTTTAGATTAAAAATAAAATGCAAAGTTCAACTTCGAAATCGGCAATATATTTTTGTTATCTTAAAAAAAATACAGCGTGATAAATAAATAATACAGAAATGACTTCATCGCAGTTAGGACCCTCGTGATGTGGAAGTGAGTACTTTTTTCCTCTCTGTCCTTTAAATCAGTCACTGGCCACTAACATAAACAACGACACATTAAAAAGGTTATATTAGCTTTGTTTGTTTAAAGGTTATCTACGAATATACTATTGTTATGAATCTCAAACTCATCTAACAGATTAATGCAGTCGTGCTTTAAATAAAATTGTGTGCAAGGAAAATGGCAAGCACGTTTGAACTTTAAAGCAGTTGTTTGTTTTCCTTCATAAATATTTTATTTTCCCTTTATCTTGCTATAAAGCTTTGCCGCGACACAAACATGTAGGTAAGTGGGTATTCTAAAATTAGACACTTCAGGTCCCTTGAGTTTTGTGGCTGTCTAGATGTTCATACAATCGTAATTGCTGGGACAGATATATTCACGAGACGAAATCAAACTAATTATTATAAGAATTTATATATAGACTACTACATACTACTCCGAAGTATATGATCCGCCTATTATATATTTTATTTAAGTGGTTTACTTTCACGCATGGTGTGACCTGATTACTGGACGATATGTTTATTCGACCATGTAGAGTTCAAAGGACGATACCAAGAAAGGATTTTCCGAAAGAGCTTCAAGGGGATGAAAGGATTTGTAAAAGTTTGTGGTGTACATACATTGAAAATAGTAAACTTGTTAAAACAAATAATAAATACTGTCGTAGCTATATGTAGGGGTTTCCCATTAAAGAGAATGCTATTTCCCGTGACCCACATCGAGATAAAACGTGTGCAACGAATATCCTACTGAGGCAATATTCTATAAACTATTGCAAAATGGTATACGTGACACATTTCGAGCCTATTCATATTTTAAATTCAATTTGTCGAAAATTGGATTATTTCATTTGGAAAATAACATTAAATTGTCGTTCTTTCCTCGTTTCTTTTTCGGGTCGTTAGTGATTAAGCTGGTGCCAGAGTTGTTTAATGAGAGCCGAATCGATTTTACCATGAAAAAGGATTTACGAAGTTTCGAGGAAAGTTCTCGTAAATAATGGTCAACGTATTGATTTTATCATTAGACGATTCAATTATAGACTTATAAATATTGTAAATAAGGTGATAAATAATAGATATTTTATTTAAGAACCCTTACAAATTCTGGTTTGGGTATAGCTAAAATTAAAAAAAAAACGAATAGGTATTGCTGAACTCTCGAAATGTATTCTTTATTTTAACTAAATCGAAACGGGTTCACTTTTTCGGGAGCTACAATGCCACGCGCGATATTCAATTAATAAAACTCCTGTTGCAAGAACAAAAGTACTAGTAAAAAGCGGTGAATGCTACCTATGTATTTGTTAACCAGTGTTGTAGTGATGTCGGAAGTGGTTAATGGACTTGTTGCTCGTGACCTACGAACACTGTCTTTGCATTCTTACAAGACCGTTTCGTAATATGACCTATTTGCTCCGTCCAAGTTTTTAAACTACACCGTCTTGGCGAACAATTAAGTGTAATGACACTGATTGTTTATTAACTGCTTGGTGTATACTATTCTTTTTGTTCTGGATTACTTTGCTGGTTTCAGTACATCTACATACATAAGCATTTGCATGTTCATCTAATGATAGACTGAATGCATTTCCATTTGGCTTATTCATAAATTTAAATAGAAATAAGTACCTACCAATTATTCATTTCAATTTATAATACCAAAACGGAGCACAGAATCATAACCGAATTGCCAAAACATTTCAGCACTTCATAATTAACTTATTATGAAATTAATTTAAGCGAACTTCATTAAACATTTGCATGGTTTCGATGTTTCTGTCGTTTGCGGTCGTTCGCTGCAAAACCAGCTCTCGACAGCCACTAACAATTATAACAACTCGCCGAGGTAATTATGGTGCCCATACAATTATCGATAAACAAACACTCAAATCGCTACTGAACCCAGATTCACAAATATAACGCTACAATGTGGCAACAGCACAGCAACAACCATGGAATTAAGTCTGAAACTCGCGATAGTTTATTTCAATGTAGCAAATTACTATGCAAATACTGTTGACGTTTGCACTTCGCTGTGTCCCCTTAATGTACCCAGTAGGGTGACCACTAGATCGCTTAGTGTGTTTCTCACGTCTGCTACTACGGAGAGACGACTCGTGTTCAGCTTATATTACGACCAAAATATATAAGGAACTCCCAAGCACTTGTATAAGTGGTCGCTGGTACTACAAAATGGTATGTAATGAACCCCATATAAAAAGTTAAGGTGACTTTTAAATGGTTGACCCAAAAGGTACACCCAACGCGTTTCAAAAAGGTGTATTCGTCAAAGGTCAGCGATAACCCTGTTTAGCCCTTGCCTCACTCTCTTCCGCTTATTTCCTTTTGTAGAGATGGTAATTTAATTTGCGTACGTAAAGGTATACCTAAAGCTATTTAATCGAGGATGAGTTTACACACAGTGGTAATATCTCGTTTGCGGGTTTGCATACTTACGTTCGTTCATATTAAGTACAGTAAATATGTTCAGATTTCCAACAATTATATATAACAACCGCATGTATTATTTGCATGTTAATTTACACTGGTGTGAAGTTCGCGTCCACGAGTGCTCTCGTGAAGCGCTTTATTCCACAGTGGATATTTCTGTAACAATTTTCGGGTTAAATATGAATGTGAATTTCGTGGAACTGTTGCGTCCGATTGATATTGTGTGTGTATTTTAATTAATGATACGATTAAAGATAATATGATCAGTGCACTTGTATAAGACTGGGTGAATTTGATAGATTTAATGTTCGTTTGATACTAGTTGTTACCCGCAGTCCGTCACGTCCCGAGGGATTACCGGGACAAAATGTATTCTGTTTGTCATGCCCATGTTTATTTCAATTAAACTCTTTTGTTTGCTCAGTGATGATTTTAATTTGAATATAATTACGGAGATCAAATGGAAAATAAACAAAAACACGTACCTACCTGTTTTTATGAGAAGTAATTTACCGAATTGGCTCATTCAAGACATCGATATCCCAAAACTTGTAGAACAAGAGGCTAGATTCCAATATCATACATAATATTCGAAACTTCATTAAAGACATGTAGCGACCAAAGTTAACTAATACAATTAGAATGTCTGTGTTATCCGTGCGGGACAGCAATTTCATAAAAGGTCTTATCTCGTTTTAAAGAGCTTCCCGAGTTTATAATAGTACGAAAGGAATTAGAAACGGCCATACAAGCTGGAATTAGAATTCAAGATGTAGAATATACCCACACACTGAAGCTCTACAGATAGTTCATCCATAATGTAAAATAAAATGCTTGAGAATAAAACGTATTTATAACTTTTCGTTGAAAAAATATTGAGAAAGAATGAAAGAAACCTAAAAGGCTTCATGAATAAATAAAGCAGTTTTTAAAGTTTGCTCGTTGTTTTCTTAGCTAGCAGTGTAGCTCTGGTAGGTTCGCTAATATAACAGTGACTTTCTCAGATTTATGTTAAATTTCACGCGCTAACTGCTAAAAGCTCGTGGTTGGCGTTTTCATTGTTGTATGTAACTCCTTGTTACGACTTGTAAAAAGAATGGGAAGAGCGTCAAACCGTGCATTGCTGTTAACCCAGTGCGTAGGATCCCTAATACCGGTAATCCTCACGATCGTTAACAATGTTGTTCCGAGGTCCATGGCCAACAGAGAAATAAAGCTCACCATAACATATTCACTGGAATTAACGCGATTACTTTTTATTTATATCTTTTAGTCGTAAACAAAAAAGACAATAGCTGTATCGCCGGTGCTTATAATACGGTATGACCAACAAACGTTACGTGTAACCTTTAACGATATAAAAGAAAGGTTACAGTACGGTAAATGTAAGAATTACAACGAGCAAGATGTTCTAACAATATTGTAGTCTTGTGTTCTGCAATATTGTAGCAAGTTAACGTGAAATTTAGTGCAGAATGTATTCTCTAGGTGAAGTCATAAATATCTTTGTTCAGACCTCTGGTAATAAACACGGTATCCATGTTGAGGCCCATGATAGCGTAATAAACGCGACGAGTATAATATGACACTCTAATAGCTATCGTGTGGAGGTAATTCAGGTGGTGCTGGGACCAGGTGTTAAGTCTATTTTAGGCCACAGTTACGCCAGGGACGTTATAAGCTAGGTCCCACGTTGTTTTAAACCCAAATGAATAGGATGACCAGATTTTCTTTGTTTGTTGAAATTCTGAAACTCCTGAAAATATTTCAACCACCAACAAAACTCCCGTCGGGTTTGACAGCTGCAGTTTCCTAGAATTTAAACCAGGATTTTAAGTAAAAAGTCAGTTGCTTTTTCGTGTTTGACGAATGAGCGAATACTACGAAATCGCATGATCTATTATGTCACTAGTACAAAAATAGATTACTATTTTTGAATGTCGGTGGTACAAAAATGAAGGATTGAATTTTTGTACTGTTTGTTAACATGGTTAACAAAATAAGGTCCATTCAGAGAAAGATTCCATTGTGATGAGCAGTTCAACCTACAGTACAACCTTCGTATAAATGTAAAACCACTCAATTTAATTAGAGTTTTACAATCTAACAGACTTTAAATAGTTTAAATTCCGCTGTTCAGAGAATTGTTACAAAGTAATCTCCCAAGTGTATTAAACACGTTTATTGATTAACAACTCCTAATTAACAATGAAAGTTAATGAAATTGTGAGTATAAACCCAGCATTTAAATGCTCCTTGTTGAACGTAAAAGGTTAACAAAGTAACGGTTATTTTTTATAAGGATATTCTAGCTAATCTGTTATCAACAACTTGGCATTATTATAAAGTTATTTCAATTATTAAAAGGTCACTGGTTCAACTTTGATAAAAAGAGCAAGTTTTTTGAAAATTCTAAGCGTATGCTAGTAATTATCTTACTTGATTAGGTTTCAGTTTTAACTAAAGAAATATTGTTTTATAACGTTAGAAGCTTGCATTGTGGGTGGCTAATTAGATGTAAATATATTGTTACTAACTTGAAATATGTAATACCTTCATTATAAATATGATCCGACAGTCTATAAGAAAGCTTCTTTAAAATATAATTAAAAATAATATGACTAGAAACTCCCGGTTGTATTTTAACGACGCTATAAGGCAGGTTTAGGAATAATACCGTTTTTAATTAAAATTGTTAAGGGAACTAAGCACTTGATCTAGTTATAAAACTGAAACGCTATTACTACAGTACGCTAAATGTATAAGAGGACTATAAATAAAAATTACATAACAGTAAAGTTACGTAAATGAGAAAAGCTTGTTGTAAAACTGAGATGTTGTGGTCATTGAGAGGATTGCTCGGTCTATTTTTAGAATAAAAGTTTCCGCGAAGAAAAAAACAAAAGACGGTCGTGAGAATTTATAAGGGTAGCACGTTGTAGGCTCGGACGTGGTGCGTCGCCTCCCAATCGAAGAGCCGACGTGTGCAGGAGAGCTCTCCGCGTCTCTCCGCCCGCCGCCGCTACGTGACGCCTTTCAACCATACGATACTCGTATAAGCCTCGCTCCACATACTTTACTTCCACATATCAAAACACCCATTCACTATTTCAGACCTCTCTTTACATTCTCTAATTCAAACCCGCCCCCGGCTAAAGACAGTTAAGTCACATAAAATATCTGACCGAAATGTAGGGTCTCTACTCCCTTTACATAATGTTAAAACTTCAAAATGTCGCAATGCTTAAAAACTTCGTAGGTATGTATTTAATCATTTTAACGTTTTCATTTCAAAGAAAGCTCGGCTCCTGTACTTTTATAATTGGTTGTAAACATGCAAATAATAACAATGTGAAAATTAATAGGATTTTGTTTAAAAGGTTGGGTGATTTTTGTTTGGAAATAAGTGTGTTTTTTATTTATTAACCATGTATCAACGAATTTCATTGGAATATTTTTTGATGAGTACTATCTTTCAGTTCGAATTAAAAACCACGAACTTTACAAGAGTTCTATTGAGGTCGATGAAAGCCAGAAGTCAGCATCATGTACTTTGACGAATAAATACTGATTTGAAGAAAGGCGTTTATGATCCGTTAAGCAGTACCCTTGTCAAAAGAGGTGAGTGAGATTGTTGATCCGTCAAAAATGTCTGAATCAATATTGCTGTTATGATATTCGAGAAAGAATATGGTTTTCCTTAAGAAAATATATTTGATATCTCTTGTGATAAGTACTTACATAAACTCCTTGGACGTATGTAGGATGGTGTTAACGGGTGTTCTAGTCAAAGCAAATTACCCATTATGTGGCTATTAGATACTTCCATCTTCAAACAGTTCGTCCCTTTGATCGGTCAAAGGCGATCTAAGTTCAGAACACTGCGGTCACTTATGAAGTACTCTTTAGTTAACCAATCAACTTGGATCTATACTATGGTTTCGTAAAGGTATATTAGGTATTAGACAAGTACATTATGTTCTTATTATTTGTATGACAAAAGAACTTGTATACCCAAATTTCCATACATTTTTAGTGACTCATGCAAGTCAGTACCTCTCTAGAACACTGCTAAGGCAGCTTTGCCACACGCCTACTTATAATTAGCCTCAGTGGGCACAGAGGCGTGTGCCATACTCTGTCGCCGACAGAATATTGTCACCTGTCGCGCGGCACACCGGTACGGACAATGCATGCGGGATTGCGACCACATTTGCCACCTCTGTTCATGTTAACTTAAGCCTAAATGATCGTGGTTCATCGATTTTCTACGCAGTTATTAGGTGAATACGGTTCGCGCTTAATTCATTAAATTCACATGTAACAAAATGAGCACGTATGACCGTTTCACTTTAATGACATGAAAGCTACGGTTAATTATAATTTGGTTCGATATTCTGCGAAAATAATAGCTAAATCTCGTGAAGGGTTTAAACTATACTGAACAACCGTATAAACTTCCTAATAAGGCTTTAGATTAGTCAGAGGTATTTGCATGTAAATAAATCCTAATCTTTGTTAAGACACTTAATTATTATAACACACAAGGTTCCCGACAGCGTGACTGTTTGTTCAGGCGTATACCACAGACCACAGTGGAAGTTTAGATTATACAGCTTTCATCTCTTCTTCTCATGGAGGAAGGTTTATCAGATTACCTGTAGGTATTATTTAATCATCCTAACCACTAAAATGCGATGTATTCTGAACTCAAATTAGAAGAATTAAGATACGCAAATGTTTAATACGTAATGTGAGCAAATCGCAGTGTTTTTTGGTTGGGTCTGAAAATAAGAAAGTTCGTACTTACCGATTTGCGGCACGTCATAGGGTCGGTTAGAGCGCGAGGCTCGCAACATCATCTGGCTTGCAATTTCTGAGGGCAGCTGGTGCGGCGCGCGCTTGCTGGCGCGCGTGCGGCGGCGCTCGTTGGGCACCGGCGGCGGCGCGTGCGGCGCGTACGCCTCGGCGGGCGCCGGCTCCGGCTCGAAGAGCTCGTGGAGCGGGCGGGAGCGCGCCAGCTCGCGTCCGCTGCGCCACTCGGCGGGGTAGCGGCGCGGCGCCGGCTCGGCCGCTCCGCGCAGCGCCAGCGCCGCGAGCACCGTCGTCACGCAGCACACGCGCATGCTGACCGCCCGCGCCCCCCACCACACGGGCATCGCCTGCTACTAAGTACACAACACGACGAGAGCACCCGCTGGGCGCATGCCCGACCACATTATTCGACCTTCACCGCTATTAGACGGACTTTTTCCTTTTTCGTTTTAAGTCAGATGTCTCTGATTGAGACTGATTGGTTAGTTTAACAAAGTCCTTTATCTGTAACAAAAGAAATTTTTGCGAAATAATTTTTTTGCTCAGATAAATAAGTTTACGGTTTCTTAGAGAAGAACGATAGCGCTCTATCTTTAAACGGCAATTATCGATGTTATTGCAAAACAATTATCGATTGATCTCATCGGGTGTACATCGCATGTATTTCCGATAATAATTCTCATATCGCAAACAATCACAATCCATTAAGGCAATTGCATGTAATTCATTAATTAACTGTATTTCCTACGTTTGTATTTTGGTTTGTTTAGTGACAGTACAAGCCTGAAAGCGTTTTCATACGAAAGATAAAATAGGCTCACTTTTACATTGTAGGCATAATATTAGATAACTCCATGACAACATATCCTAGACATCTTTATCACCAGGTGTGGAAAAGGAAAACTTTTTCACTTCCCACGTATATTGCCCTTGGCGCAATAGAACATTTGACTACCGTAAGGTGAATTTCATACAAGCTGAAGTATTTGTAAGATAACTGATTCAAATACAAACAAAGTTACACAAGCTTACTCTACTTGAACGGCTTTTGTTTCGTAGAATTTAAGAACATGCGTGATATAATTAAGGCACATCGAAATTTGTTCCACAATTTAGTTGGTTGCGATGTAACATGAACTCTAGTCTACTTTATCCGCGCTGAAGTAATAGGATTCACATGGCAGTGATGTAGACCCGACACAACATACCGCCGACATTACCGTTGAGGATACTGAAAATGTGGAAAGTTTTACAATAAAAACAAATTAACTGTGGTCTAAGTGCGGCTTTCGCGTCTGTTCTCCGGCGACTTTCAGTATGAAACTTTTTCCTTAATCTTATTTGTAAGGTTGACTGAAGAGAACCGCAAAGTAATATTAAAGAACCCGTAATGAATTACAAACAGCGTAACTGATCGCTGACTATCGCTCATTGTAACGCGTTTTGACTGAATCTCATTCGCGAGCCGCGGAGTATATTCAATTACTTTCAACAAAGTTTTAAGTAATATTTGTCGCGCTGCTACCTAACAAATTTATAACTTATTTATTATTCTTGTTTGTATAATTATTCTTGTTATGAAGATTTGAAATGTTTTAATATGCATGTCGTGTGATTATTTAGCTAATTTTAGGCGAGGGTTTATTTATGAGGCAGGCATTTACATTTTAGGTTCCTTCTTTTTTTTCATTTTTATGTAGAAAGATTTGCCTTAAAATTACTTCTAAATATTCAGCTTTTTATCAATGACAAAATTCAGCTTCTGTAAACTACTTAATCAGAACTTGAAATAGTACTGGTGGAGAAATTGAAAAAGTAAAATACTATTTCCGAATCAGTATACACGAGTCAAAAATCCAGCTTCTGAGTCTTTTTCCCTTTTTAAATGTAGCCGATACAGCTGGCATATTTCGAGGTAAAAGATCAAAACGATAGTTGTGTGAGGAATGTCGGTTGCAAAGTGACATGACACTCGGCCGAAGCCGGAGTGCATACATCGCGCGGCGGGATGTGAACGTTTGTAAATTGGAGCCACGTGCTACTGGTGACGCGTAGGTTTTAAATGTCACACGCCCCAGCTGATTACTAAACGCCTACGAATACAATATTCGAGAACTGTACCTGTATATTTAAAACGGATTTTTCGAACATGTAAAAATAATAACTTACATAATTGTTGCTCTAAAATTTTTTCAACTAAGAAATTAGTTCAGGTTGTGCTCGGGGCGGTATTTTGTGTTGTTTTATAATTTTCAGTCGTTGCCTGTGTGCTGCCGTTGAATAATACAATTAGATTTTATGTATAAAGGTTTCAACGAATAAACGGCGTCTGTTTAACACAAATAACGTTTGATGATGAGTATTTTAGGCTTGACGTTTATCTTTAATACCTTGATTAGTATTGCCTTACACCTACATTTTGAAATGTATCTTAAGGCTGTTCTTGTTACCATTATAATGAATACGAAATTAATGCTGGGTTAAGGTACAAATACAATTCATTTCAGTGAAATGTCTATCCATCAACGCTAATAGTTACACAACAATTACTTGGGCCGCGCCTGACAATGAATAATCCAACAATGTACATTCAGATCTCACTGATCTATTTTTTATGTTAATCGTAAATAGCTACTATGTATTTATTATATTTATTTATCTGCGATGGTATTTAGTGAACGCAGTACAATAAGCTTCATTATACTTTATTATTATTTACATTATGTGATTGCCTTCGACTTATTTAATAGCAGTTTTATGGACATGGTGTAATATACCATGACACTGAACAGAGGTGTCGGGTTCGCATCACGGCTATCTCCTTAAAATTTAGAGAATTATTTAATAGACTAAAAATAGAGACATTTCGACGTTCTCTTTAACATTTAGTTCGAGAGTAGTTTTCAAGTCCGTGTTAACTTCATTAGCCGTGATGTTGGTTCGAATTGTTCCAAAAGTAGCTGCAATCGGACGTGTTCCTCTTTAAACAAACTAATTGAATAACACTAATATTATAGGGCACGGACTTGTACTGAGAATTTGTAAAGGCGAGAGGGTCACAGCGGAAAGAGATATTTCAAAGGAACATTTACCGAAGGTTCCGGAAAGGTAAATCAAATTATTCAATTTCATGATTAGTATTTCCTACGAAACACAGGAACAAATAAGGGTAATAACATTATTTGTAGTCCAAATGTTGCTTATACTTCTTCAGTGTATTCAATGAAGCGAGGGCAATAGACAATCCTGCGAAATCTCTACAGCTGGGTGCTGCGAGGACGAAATTTAAATAAATGAATTACTTATACCGAAGAAAAAGGAATAAAAATAAAATTTTAGTCTTTCTAATACGAGAACACTGAATGCTATAAGGGCCGAAACCTGTGGCGTGGCTATATTTATAATCGGGTGGTGCGCGGTGGGCCGTTGACGTCATCGCGAGGGTCGCGGGCGCTGAGGGCTCGGGCGCGGGGGCGAGGGGGGCGGGGCGGCGCGCCCTCCGATACGCACTTGCAAATTCGCACCTCCATGAATGGAGGAATTAAATTATCCTTAGCCGCGCCGAATTTACACGGACCTGACTTGGAACGCCAAATGCCTTTTTAATATGTATAATGTTCTGCTGCTTTACGATTTCATGTGTTTATTGCCGTCGTGAGTCATTTTTATCCACCTGCCGGGCTGCTTCTTGTTTCACTTCGACCAATAAAGAAACGTTACGATATCAATTGAAACTCGGGCTTTATTATGACGCTTTATTAAATGGTTTGATGTAGGATATTTCGAATTTATATTTAAATTATAATTTCGAAGGTTTTGTTATGGATATTCTAGTCAGTTATAATTTCAAGGTTTAACAGCTTTTATGGCTGCCGAAACACCGCTTCTAAAGCAACGATTTTTAAAACTCTTGCATCGATGCAAAGCTACATTTTTAACAGGTGATTTAAATTATGCAATGGTTTTCTCACGCTTATTTATTGGGATCTCCCGACTAGTTTCGGACCCCGTTGTTTCATTCAAAGATAATATCCTCAAAACAGTTACTATCGAAATACCAGTAAATTAAGCTATATTGTATCTTAGTATTCTCACGGTCACGGGAGCTTCGCGCGTGAATCTACTCGCTTCATAAAATTCTTAACACAAAAACTGCTTTATGTAGCATAGCAGCTGCTTTAAGTTGAGTAACAGCGGTAAGTGTCAGCGGCGACCGCGACAGACATCGTATGTTGTATTGTCGATGGTCGATGGCATCGGAGCAGGTGCGTGCGCTCCGATAAATTGGCCTGTTCCGTGTCCCCACAATAATACCACTTGATGTGGGTTTCAATTCAATTATACGTATCACGCAACTCGCTGCTTAAACGCCCCACGTGTAAGTAGTCAAATAACTACTAAACTACTGTAAAAATTATTATGATTAAGAAGATCACTAAGAAATAATATTTGTTAATTTAATTGCAGAACTGTCAAATCAAAAATTTTCAACTCAAGCCGTTCTAGAACATTTGATTGGTTATTCCTGCTGTTTTTTTATTCTTTTTTAAAATCTCAGAAAATCCTGTTCTAAATCCGTATCGACAGAGACAAACGCAAAGCTGTGTATTAGTTACAGGTTTTAACAAAAAACAATTGCAATATTGAATTGCTCTTAAAAATATAGCCTTTGACAGCGCTCCTACATATTGGGGTTTAAAAGCAACAGCTTTGATAAAAACAACCTCGGATACTTATGAGTTCTGTAATTAATTAATTAGGAGTGCATTCATATCATTGGTATGTGGTTGGTACTTATACAAAAAGTTTCGTCTTTCGCATGAATGTGTTCAGGTGCTTCGGGGATTTCACTTTACCTTATGAAAGCTTTTCATACAAAAGTCGGCGAAAATCGATGCGTCCCATGAGCTCTAAACTTTCAAGATTACATTTCAGATGTTCCTTATTTTTTATTATTACTCACTTTCAACTGATAGAGTGTGAAGCGATTTGTGGTTTAAGCCATGTTTCCCTTTTTTAAATAGTACTATTTGAGTACTTTAATAAAAATATTAACTCTGTATATAAATGTATGTACCTATATCTAAGTAATGTGTAATGAAATAAAATAATTGAAATACGACAAAATGTGTGGGTTGTCATTAAACAAGTAGACAAATATATACAGCAAATACGTAAAATAATTCCTGTGTGTTTTTAAACATATTGCAAAATGATACGGTACGTGTTTGTCCATTTTAATGAAGCTTGTGTCAACATCAAGAATTTCTTTGACATTTTGTTTACCATTAAAGTCAAAGCGAGTTTAAAGCAGAACATAACATAGGCATTTCGTTATTAGTAAACATGAAAGATGCCGTAGCCGTAGCACGGTCGTAGCGGTTTTAATATCGATAGACATAATAGGCTACACGTCATATTTGTAGCAATATATAGGTTCGTAGCACTCGACCTGTCTGCTCGTAGCAGGTATTGTTGCGGCAGGTGTCATCTGAGACATTTATCATATCGGTACATGAAGACATCGAACGTCAGTAATCTACAGATGATTGAAACACGCTCACGGCTCTCCGCTTACTGACGTGACCTCACAATGTGTATGTAGTCAAAGGTACACATTAGTATGTATTAATATTCTTGTTTTTTTTTCAACCTATGAATTATTAATGCTATTAGAATATCTTGTTCGTCTGCAAGCGTATGTGTGCTGTTCCTCTCAAAGAACACAATAAGCCGAGACATTGTGGATGTAAATGATATGACGAGCTCCGCCAGCGGCAATGTCTTCATTGAGCTGCCAACCTACTTGGCAAACCCTTATTTTATGCTAAACTTTCGGAAAGTAAAGCCATTTGACCAATTTACACAAAAAGTTTTTAAACTGACCAATTTACATGAAGTAGCAAGTGTCAGAGTAGGAAGCTACATTTTTTATGGACGTATGACGAAATAACATTTGTTAAAAGTTCTGAGTGTCCTTCTCTCTGGAAACACTTATTTTGTTAAATTTAACGAACGAAAACAGTACCTAAGAAGTTAAAAGTTCAAGATAGATCTTGTCTAGTTGTTTGTTTATCCGAAATAGCTACAATAAAAATGTTGACCTTAATTTAGTTAGCAACTAAAAGTAACAAAGGTAATTCGAAACACATTAACATGCCTAGGTAGACCCTAACAACTCTTCACTTAACATTTCTTACAACCTCAGCAAGTAATGTTATGGTCTGTTTGTAGTCTGCCAAGTCTAACAAAGGTGCTTATATAAACTCCAAACGACGTAGATGACATCATTATAATTATATAAAACGACGTGTTGTACGCGCAACATACAACTAAGTAAGACTGCTGTAATTAACGCTAATATCATTGTAGAGTATTCGGTAATGTCGCTCGGATTTGTCAATGAGGGAGTAATTACAGCTCACATGGCGACACAAGGAGGGAGCGAAGTCGTCTGACGAGTAAATAATATGTAAATAGAGATGTGAAGTGGCCGTGTACCGCGTCGTCAGCGCGCCGGGAGGGCGAACAGCGCTGTGCCGTTAACCTAATTGGCGGCGATTCTTCGGAAAATGTAAATTTTATGAAGATCATGTTCCGTCCCCGTCCACATACCATTCAGTAAGGTCTCTATCTACACCCTAATTAATTGTTGAGGTTATCTCGTCAAAGGATTCATTTCAGAAATTGGGATCGTTATGCTTCTGTGCGCGCAGACGTGTTCGTCACGTAGATAGGTATGCTGGGTGCGGTGACATTGTGTATGTAAAGGGATGAATGAAATGTGGCTTCGTCTTTGTTCTCACATATTATCTAGTGTCGATCGGACGGGGTTGAATGATTGAAGGTGTGTGGGGTAAGATAGTTCGGGTAGCGCGGGAGTGGGTGGGGCGGCGCGTGTCTGTGCGTCAGGCAGTGCTGGCTTTGTTTGCGTCGGCTCCGAACCTTAAAACACCAGCACTTTGCCGCCGCTATTGACTATCAGTTTCAATAGGTTTCTTGTGATGTGATTTCTGATTCAACGAATTATTAATGACGTTTCAGCTAGTAGGTAGACGGTTTTGTTACGGCTGAATGTTTTAGGCACTCAGCCGCAATATATGTCAAATGAGAAGGTTCATCGATATATTGAATAAAAGAGTACCCTTATCTAACACACTATTATTGGAATTTTATACGCAAACCTACAAACATAATAAATACTAAGGCACACATAGATGCGTGTGGAGTTAAAACTAATTTCCTTTGGAAAACCTTTGCACGAAGATTTATATTTAGCGAGCAGACGTTTGCGGATGCTTCAGATGTTTATTTACTATCGAAGCAGATAGGAAAATATATTTCTAGGTACTACACGAATGTATGGCAGAAAAAGTGTTAGCGTTCTAGTTCTTACATACTAGTAAAAAATTAAAGGTTTATCTAAGCATTTCTTTTAAATTTTGACAAAAAGTAAGGATCTGTTTATGTCAATCAAGTAAATTATTTCGCCATTTATATTGACTTCTTATTTTTTTTTGTTTATATAACATTCTAGCTTATAGCACCACTTCGTTATTTCTGAAGGCGAATAGGTAAAATCGCAGACACAACGGTGCTTTACAAGCTTAGCTAGCTCGCTATTGAAATGATTCAAAGACATAGCTTAGACCTAGATTGGCATTAAGCCAGCGCCTTACTCTCTTCACAATACTTGATGTAAGCGTTGCTTTAAGGTAACGTTGGATATAGACCGATAACCAATAAATGGTGTAATAAAAGATTATGCATGTGGGTAGTAAAAAACGGACTTAATAATTGTGGTACTTACGCAGCATTCGTTCTGTAGATTAACACAGAGTAGGCTTTGCTAAATTACTCTATGTAAGATATTAAATAAAATCAACACTGAACTGATTTCGGTGTGAAATCATTTCTAGGCAGGTTAAGGCTGTTTTTGCTTTCAGAACTTAATCTACGATTGCCGAAGATGTTACGTAAGAATTCCACAAAGGAACCTCTTGTTTTACGATATGACAATTACAAGATAGACAAAATAAAGCTCTATCAAAATGAGAATAAACAGTAGTAATAAGTTGATAGTTAAGAACCTTATAATTGGAGAAACTTAGCCACAACACTGAACTCTCCGCTGCTAGAAAATCACCACAAAAAATATCTTATAACTACACCGTGCTCTTTTGTTTGCGCAACTACAAACCACAAATCAAGTTGGAATGTTCTGGATTAAACGCTTACAGATTGCATTTCGCTTCGTATGTGAATAAAGGTGTTTTGTAGCACGATAAACATGACTGAATGTTTTAATCTAGATAATGTGGAAACAAATTAGGAAATATTAACGTAATAACGTGTTTATAAATGATTATACGTTTGTATGAATGGTCTTCGAATTATAGTGAAGTGGTGGCGCTATTGTTTTGTTTTATGAATGTTATCTCACTACATCATAGTAGCTTTTGTTATCACTCTTTTCAGAATTAATTGCATAGTCCTCAGATCAATTGTTACTTCTTGAATCCATCTTACAAAGGTACGCATTTGGGAAATTGATTCAAGACGTCAAGAACTCTCCACACACAGACCGCTGTCTCCCGCTATAATGTGTTAACCCCTATTCAGCTTTTGGAGTAAGTTGAGCTGAGTATACATTTCGTGGCTATTTTAGTATTGTAATCGGGCATTGTTGGCACTCATATGTACATTTTGAGCTACGCTTTGCATGTCAATGTGTAGGCGTACGCACTGGGGCAGTTTTGGCGTTCGATAAACACTATCTGAATTTAAGGATGGGCTGCCTGATTTGACGAATTCAGAAATTTGAATTACAGGTAGTCTTGATTTATTAAGACCAAAATAATAACAACAATTTTGGTTTCTATGTCTATCATCCATGAACCTACATACGCATTCCCATTTAGATTAAAACAGTCTTCTAATAGATAAACAAATTAACCTAATACAAAATATGAGAGTACCAATTACCAGGATTGTTTTTTATAGAGAAATAAAAATAATTTTAACTATTCTTACTTAAAAAGCCTCAAGGAGGCACGACAAAGCCATTTCGTTGATTTTATTACCACAGTCCAGTGCACGCCCGGCCTTGGACACTCGAGAATAAAATGTCCAAACAGATAATAAAACATGCTTTATGTGGGTTGGAGAAACACAAAAAATGCATTTTCTCAAGTGATTGTTTTACTGTTAAATATGAATTTACGATAAACACAATCCAATCAAACGATTACTTTTAAATGAAAACAAAACTATAGCTATAAAATAACTAGTTTCATGAAACAACTTCGAACAAATATGGTAGTTAGCACGTAGCTTCGTTGTCGGTAAACGCAGGCTAGTCATAAATATTCATTATCTTCAAATAGATGCTATTAATACCGTATACAAAACGAACCTAAAATATCACTCGAATTTCAATGAATCTTTCTCGAAAATTATATAAATATTTAATTGTTCCGGAACCATTTACGCATTTGTCAGGTGGACCAGAATAATGGACGTTTACTACTATTTCAAATGAGTTAACTGCCTTAACGACATTTTGATTTGAAAACTATTATTATAATTACTAAAAATGAGTTATGTACAATATTAATAGAATGAAAATTAAATTAAGTCGTTGGAACCATACACGTACCTATGAACCTATGCTTCATGGATTTTTGTTATATGCTCTACATTTTTGGTGAGTACGAAATAAAATTGTCGGCATTGCGATTATCTTCTTATAAACATTTCACTATCCACTCCGAAAAGTTGCAAAATTAATCTCAGCCATTATTATGAATATGAAGAAGAAGAATTTGTTTATTTTATTTGAAGCGGTAATCTCAGGTTGTACTGATTCCAATTGATCTCTTTTTCAGTGTTGGATAGCTCCTTTTTTGAGGAAGGAGCAGAGCAGTACTAAAATATGCTATTAAAACGGCGATAAGATGCGTAAGAGGCTTAAACGTAACGTAACTTAACTTCAAACCACGCGGACGAAGACGCACGCAACAGCTAGTGGTTGATTACTAGTGGTGTTTGTGGTACCTTCGTTGTATCTGAATTCCATAACACAAGTGCTTTAGCAACTTACTTTGGGTTCAGAACAATGTATGTGATGTTGTCCGCATTTATTTATTTATTTATTTATACTCTCTAGCATCATCTATTCAAGTCATTAGGGCATGTCTATTTCGATCGGTAGGTATTCTATAATAATGAATGGTGTAGGAACAATGAGACTAATTTGTGTCGTAATTCTAATTTAGGATAGTTTAAGGTCGCGAGTGTTTCTTGTGTTATATATACACACTGTGTATTATAAATGTCACAAACTATGTATTAAGTATTAGGTTGAATCGATTAAAATTGAAGGTTTATTTCCGGCACGTCCCGAGTTTGTTCGCGCGGCAAGTTTGTAGTGTTCGTCAAACATTGCCTCGTGTCTATCAAATAACTTTGCCGCTACACGATCAACAGCTGCGTTCTATACTGAAACCTTTTTGACACTCTATTAAAGCTTATTTTCGGGGTCGCTACGGTAGGTTACATAACCGTGCTTATCGTTGTAACAACTTCTACAGTTAACAGTTATAACGGGTGAAATCATTGTCATAGAATAATAACATCAAGCTAACCTTTTGGTTGACGATTATGGCTGTTACGTGTGACTAAAACAAGGCTAACCTTTCAACGAAAGCATGAAACAGAAATGATAAAAACTAAATACAACGAACGACACCTCTTTGCACTTTTTATCTTTCTCCTTTTAGATAGACAGTGAAATACAAGTCATCAATTTAAAAGGACGTTATAAATGTCTGTACATCGTATAATTACCTACAACGGGTACGATAAGAACATGCACACAAATAACGCTAGTCCCAAGAGACGTGAGCGCTCAAAATGTTAGCGCACCCGTTCGTGTCTGCTTTTATTAATTGAATTACAAAATGTTTTTAAAGATTCCTAAAATTAATTGGGGTAAGTATTTTGGATCTGTTATTCGAACGCTAAAGCTTTTTTTCTATACGAACAGTTCACAGATTCAATCCATGTATGCTTCTAGTATCTCTATTCCTTATGGGTGAATGGACATGCTCTTAATTATAAACGGCATATGTAATTTTCCTGCACTTAGGTTGTCACGCGATGTGTCGTTGCCAAATTATATCTGAAATTTTACGAGGAATTTCTGTTGTTCTCTTCATTCTATTTAAATTATGGTATATAATTGATGATTCCAACGATCTTGAATAACATTCAAGAATAGCCTAATTTATGGATACATTGAGTCTTTCGATTGTGACTTTAAAACCTACCTAAGCATGTCCTGATAGCTTGTGTAAAGCATTTGGGTTAGGCCAAGAAGTCGCTTTCCAGCGTATCTATAACTTGTAGTTAAATTGGATTGCTATTCCAACGAACTAACACGAAAATGTTATGTTTATTGTGAGGATTTTCTGTAAAGTACTTTCGGGGTTCTATTTTAGGAGCAATAAAGGAAAAGCACTTTCAGTGTCCGCTGCGATGCTTGCTGCAAAGAATGATGCGAGCGCCCTCAACTTTATTACTGTTATTATATGTATAGTGCTAGTATGAACCTCTTGCCTTAGTTTATGTTACGGTAAACTCCGACTGATGACGTCAACATCTCTTCCCATAAATTTAAAACGGTTAATGACGTTAACTGTATTTTTAGGTATCCGTAACAAAGGGGTAAACCCTTTACTAAGGCTTCGTTTTCTGTTCGTCTGTGTGTATCTTTCGAACGGTGATAGACAGTCGAAATTTTTACAGGTCATGTATTTATATTGCATCAATTATAACCTAAAATGAGCAATAGTTGTTAAAATTATGATTTTAATAAGTTAACATTCCTCTCTCAGATTGTTCTCTTAAGCCTATTTGTATGGAATCCACAGTGTCACGTTTTGTTTAAATAAACTAAGTAAAGCGAATAGCTGCGCTTTTGCAGATCTTTAAAACAGTTCATAAACGAAACAGCAATTCGAAAAAATTACTAAGCACAAACTAATGTGTTCCGACACGCACATATAGTTTTGTGTATATTATTCAATTACAGTAGATCTTTTATGGCAAAGAATTAGCAACAAGTATGTATGTCACCTCAGCCTAAAAAAAGAAACGTAATAATACACGATTGCTGTTATTTTCATAATAATACGAGTTTGGAACTAATTTTGCGAGAGACCATTTGATTTCCTTTTTCCGTGACTTGCTGACGTATCATCCAGGATCAAATCGAAACGAATATATCCAGCCTACGGGAAATTTGTTCCCTTCTGAATGAATCAGCAAATAAATCCAAGCATGATATGTGATATATTTGTTTAAGTATTTACAGAGCCAACCTATGTGAAAACATCGTCGTAAATACGGTAGGCAGTTATATTTACAGTGTCTAACTTATTTGTCTTTTTTTTTTTGTAAGTGAAAAGGTCGTGACTGAATTAAGGTTTACTTAAAATGAAAAGGTAGAAAAAGTATTCATTCTCTAAATACATGGCGCTTTTAGCGGGAGTGCTCTTTCTTTAAAAATAATGGAATTCCGCTAATGAATCAAATAATAGAATTTAGTTTTATTACAATACGACTGTGGCTCCAGATCCTTTAGTGAGCCTAATGTATTGAGGATTGATTTAGTGGTCTAATGGAAGATAGATATATATATTACTTCGTTATAGTCAGATAGGGGGCAGTTGAAGATAAGGCCGACAGTCTGGGTCGGCTTAAGTTAAAAAAGTATGTAAATATAAATATGAAACTTCATCATTTAATAAAACTCTCAAGCTATGCACATTAGGGACTAATTTACCTACGATGAATTTCTTGAATATGTTATACATACATTTTAACAAAGTAGAAAGATAATAAACTATAAAGAAAATAAAGTACTCAGACGACAAAAGTTCACTGACTCCAACCGTGTATGTTTTCGTCATATAATTTGCAAAATCTTAGAAAAAGATAAAAATATTTTAACTCAAGTGAGTTCACAATGGTATTCAACTGTATAAGAGGAATGCACTAATAAGGTGCTTGCGTTTAATTTGCATGCATTTATCATAATAAACACGTTTTTTTCTTTAAAAAGCAGTTAGTCTGATGACATTTATCTTGACATAGCGATCAACTGCTTAAAGATTGGTAGAAAATATTCATTTGGATACATAGCGGTCGAGAGCTATCGATTTCGTTGAATCATAAAGATAGCATTTTCCTTTTACTGCTTAGCTATATTTATAAACCCAAAAAAATGTTGGTCGATCACAAGTTATGCTCGGATACGGTCGGTCCGTTAATGTGTGACCATCTATGCCATAATGCGTTCCTCCGTGTTTCGGAACTCGGAAGGCACGTTAAATTATGGATCTCGCCTGTTAATTATATCTCTGACTGTCAGTTTGGTAGTCACTAGCTAGAAAGTCTAATAGCCTGTCTAAGTATGGCTTATCGTGTATCAAATAAATGGGTTGAGGAGGTCAGATAGTCAGTCGCTTCTGGTAAAACACTGGTTCTTTGCTGTATCAGTTAGACTGGTAGCCGATACCAACATATGATATATAAAATGAACACAAAATGTTAGGCTGATAATGAAGTAGTATCGAAATGAAAAACCGCAACTACTTAGTAAAATACATAGCATACAATATTAAATTGAATTATACCAGTCTACAAATTTTCAAATGTACTTTAAAGATATAAATAAGATAAGATAAATGTAGTACATTGTAAATATACGTAGCTGCAAATCTTATTCAAAACCACGTGTAATAAATGCTGAATCACACGACTACAATAGCTCAAATAAAAACTAAGTAACTATGTTATTGAATAACATTATTTATGATAATTTCATAAGATAAAGGCCTCTATATTGTATACCTACAGCCTCTGAGTTCTAAAGCCTCCGCCCCCAGGCGCAAGCAGAGCGTATTGTTAAAAGTTTTTCAATCAATAATGTTTTGTATTAGCATATACAAAGGGACACGACAAATGAATGAATAGGTAATCGATGGAACTTATTTACTTATCACGAGGTATTTGTATGGTGTCTATAAAGGTATTACAAAAGTTTAGCCATCTGAGCTCCGTTTTCTAGAAAGCTAGACGACGTGAAATTAACTTAATCTACTGAATTCAGCGCTCTTATTATTTGCTTATCAGTGATGATCAAAGCCGTGGTCAACCAATCACACGTGGTACCGATGGTTCATCTAAGAATGAAGCTTATTTAATTAGGAGCTTAATATCTTAGAAATTTTATTTAATAAAGATTTCTGTTCCTTTTATCGATTGTGTATACAAATTGATTCATCCTTACCTAATTAGTCTCGTTATAACAATACCTAGCCCCTTTACCAAGCATAGTAGTTAGAACTAACTGACTAATGTTAGTGGATCTCTAGGTTAGTATTTTAAGTCCTTCAAGACACGTGTAAAAATGATTAGCAGTATTACAACGCGTGGTAGAGACCAGCGCTTTGTTGGTGACCCCTGAACGTTTCCGGGTGGGAAGGTAAACATTTCGGATTTCCGCAAAAAAATGAGGTCATATTTATACACTCTATGATTAGTAAGACAATTGATAAACAAAATGTGTCCACCAATATTATATAGGACAGGAAGAAATGTTTTATTCCATCGGTAGTGTATTTTCTCGAGTACTCATATTGTTAAAATAGTCTTTTCTATGTTTCCATTCTCATGTAATTTGAATAGGTGATATTTATATTGAACTGTTGCAATATATTACCAGTAGACAGTGGTAAGTGTTCTCAAGTAAATGTCCTTCCACGTTGGCCCTAATTAAAAATACAAAAGCGTTTCCTAGTGTTGACATTGCTACCGATGCCGTAGAATAATGAATCTTTACACCGTGCTCTGCAGCGAGACCTGTTAATTTATGCAATGATAATAATTGAAGAACATCGGTACGAAGATAGAAGCATCGGTCCTAAAAAAAATAAGATTTTAGTATACTTTTGTGTATAGTTTACGTCATTTCTACATATTAGAATCATATTCAAACCTACTTCAAGTAAACTACTACTAATATACTACAAAGTAACTACTATTTCATTTAAAAACGTTTCTCTTCATAAGCAAGGCAGCTTTTTGAAAACAATTTATTTTTAGTATTATTAAATTGTCTTAGAAAATGATACTTACCTTGAATTAAAACGAGATGGTGTTTTTACAAGGGTTACCTTAAAGTTATTTAACTTTGTCTCATTCAAATTATAAATGTAGGCAATTTGTTATACCGCTTTTCTTGACTTAAACCTTTTCTTATAATACTTAGGGATTTTGTTACGATTCCGACAATCGTATTATTTTATTTTGAGTCTTATAATATCATTTTTAGATTCAAAATAAGATGATAACGACCTGTGAACTGAAGGATACTTGTATTGACGTCTTCAAAAGTATGTACATAATTAGTATCTTAATTATTGTAATCAGAGAAAGGTTTACTTTTAAAACAATTGAAAAATTAAAAAGAAAGCCTGTGTCTTGTAGGCTTATATAGGTATTTAATTTAAATAACACGTTTTCTTTAATACCTGTACTATAACTTAGGTTAAAGTAAGCTTATCAGCGTTTTATAGAAGTTTAATGATGGAAATAAACTTGTTTTATATCATACATGTAACAATGAAAGCCTTTGTTTTTAATTTAATGCATTAAGTTTGATATGATTGCAACACCTACGCTAAATCATTCAATATAGCTGAGTAACTACTTAGTAAGGTAAACTGCGTATCAAGGCTGTTGTTCCTGGCTTGACGGGCGGTAGAGTCAGCAACGAAAGTCGGTTAACACAAACAGATTTTTACAAACCTTTCACTGTTACCGTCAAATTCAATGAGTTTCTTTTCTATTAGATTGCTTGACATGTAAAGTATACATCAGAAACATGAAATATCCATTTTCTACATGTACTAGTTCGATTGACGAATTTGCCGCGTCAGATGATGATAAAGGACTAGGGTTGAGTCCGAAACTAGTCGGGCACAAATTTAAGTAAGTGGCCGTAGCATCTTTTAAGTAGGTATATTGTGCTAGTACTTTATAAATGTAATTTGTTAATAGACTCTTGTTGCTGGCTGTACCCGATGCGACACTGGCCACTCTAGAACTATCTCAGTCACGTGGGAATTTGTTACAGACTCTATTAGATCTCACCTTACCCATGCCACGGGATGTGTGACAGCTGAGAACAAATACACGGCGATACACTTTGTTCTGAGATTCACAAATACTATTGAGCACTTATCAATGTAAATTTTAAGTAAGAAACTGTTTTTCATTGAAATTTTTCACATCGCTTAATTTTGTTGGCTCGGTGCGGTAGGTATGTGGTTATAACATGACTACTGAAATGTATGAGCATGTTATTATACTGATGTATAGGTATTATATGTATGATATGATTAGATCATAACTTTATTTACCGATTTAACGCCCGATTGCACATTTCTAGCCATAGGCATACATGTAAAAGGCGTTATGATTTGTGGTTTAGTTGTTATTTACAAAAATAACATAATAATTAATTAAAGCTTTGTGTTAAAAACAGACAAATACGATTTCGATACCGTTCTACTTCAGATAAAGAGTTTCAGATAATTTTAACGTTCGCTCCGTTTTAGATTACTTAATATTAATAATGTAGGCAGCGACTGAACCAGAATTGAATAGATCTGAAAATAATCAACTGTTGCCTATTGAAGGTTACCGTTTACGCTCGCGTTATTTGCACCATATCTTAATAACCCGAAATTTGTTGAAGCGACCGCCTATTTTAAGTCTTTAATTGGCCCTTAAAATTCATTGCGGCAGCTTGCTTGGTTGTACCCTCAATGGTAATATTCATAATTTTGTTTTGAATAGTTATTTTATAACATTAAAGGCCAGGTATACAAAGTACCTGTTTTCTGCGATCAGGTCTCGCTACACGATCCCGGTTTCATCCTTTGTTGTATTAATTGGAACTAAAACATGCAATTTGCTGAACAGGCACTATGTTTTCCGGAAGCAACAGGCTTGCTTGATGCATGCTAAAGAACGAGTAATGAAATGAAAGGTGTTTGTAGAGTCTGATATTATAACCGCAGTGCGAGTATAATGTAAAGAAATAGTATCAAAACAAAACGAAATGTTGCGTTAAAATAACATGTATATAAGTACTGTAACACAAAATGTGCGTGTACTTTGTTTCCTCTTTATTATAAAATAAACTGGTTATAATACTTTTATTTAAATAGATTTTCTTACAAAAATCTTGAATTAATGCAATATTTCTGGATTAAACCGTCAACAACTCTTTGTATTTTATCGTTCTTTATTTAATATTAAAGCTTCGTTTTCAATTTATGACAGTTATATTTTGGCTTAAACAGTATCTAGTTTCTTAAGCACCTTCTTGTTTTTTCATTAGATCCAATTCTATCGCCGTAATATCAAGAGTTATCGTTCTTAGTACAGTCCTTTGGATTGAACATAAACTGTCGGCGTCTGGCAACATTCTAAATTTTAAATTATTTTCTTAGTGAAAGGTCGGTAGCTTATAGCTGGCAGCACAATTAGCTCCAGATACCTACACTTTATAGTCGTGTTCCTGTGGTTATCGCAATGTTTTTGAATAAACTTACTTTGATTTGATTTTATTTGATTGATAAATTTACTTTGAAGTAGTGAAATGAGAAACCGCCTAGCGATGACTATTAAATTAAAAACTTGGTGGAAATGTATTTCGTATTTTCCCAGCCACTCTCGACTCGGCACGAAACTATGTATTATTTTAGATGAAAAATTAACTTATAATATAAAGTTTTTTTATTACATATTAAATGAACAGCTGCTTCGAAATTTTAGAATTCGATATTTTCACGTAGTGAAATTATAATATATTGACACGGGTGGCGTCGACGTATGAGTTATTAGATTTAACATAAGGTTATAATTTTAGATACTTTTATTTAGTTTCAGCTGTCTACTAGTCTTTCTGCGCCTCGGTCTGATATCAAATCTTCAAAAAAATAAAATGCAATGTTTTGACTTGCTATGCATCTGATGCTGGACTTGAAAGATGGCCATAGGAGCACCGCAAAAAAATACATCGAGTTAAGATTCGTTTGAATTGCGGTTTCAAGTTCTTTGATTATGAAGCAAGAAAGCATCTTAAACTTATCTTTTTAAAAGTTTTATAAATATTAGCTTGTTTTTCCATACACCTGCAGAAGAGATTTGTTCTAGCTTCAAGATATCACCTTGCTACACAGGAATGACTTTTATTAATGAAAGCCCACATCGACGAAAACAATCTAATATCAAATCTACACTAAGAAAATTTCGAGACATTTGAACAGTCGAAAATCCTGCTTAGATTTGTCGTCAAGTTACACACCTACTCTATAACCATAGAGTAGATTTATCTTAACTTTGGAACTCAATATTACAAGATATAAAAAAACTCGTTTAAAGGTAATCGTCTTTCGGAATGTTTTTAAGTAAACCTGGAGTTTCCTTAGTGGAAGTAACTGTCTCTTTGGGAATAAACTGCTATCAAGATTTTAATGGAATGCGATCATCGAATCTTAGAAGCGAATTACTGATAAGTTTCCAAAGGTATGAAAATGCGAAAGACATATTTCTTTTAACCGACATTCGTGGGCGACCAGTAAGGTAGAGAAAAAAAATGTTGTACATATTTGGATAAATGTACGTGTTTCGGAAGACACGTTAAATGTGGGTCCCGGCTGTTATTCGTACATATTTGACATTCGTTACGGGTAGCCAAAAGCTAGGAATTCTGACAACCAATCTAACTAAGTAACTAAGTGGTATCGTGTAGCTCGGGTAAGCAGTTGAGAAGGTTAGATAGACAGTAGCTCCTTGTGAAACACTGGTACCCAGCTGCATCCAACTAGACTGGAAGCCGACCCAAAAATAGTGTGGAAAAGGCTAGGATGATGATGATTTGGAAAAATATACGTCAGCTTCAGTCTGAATAAATGACTGCATATTAATGGAGGTACTTTTCCCTAAAGAGTTAAAACAATAAAGGGAAACAATATTGTTAAAAACCAATATCATTTCATTTTTTAGAATGATAACGTTTATAAAATGTGCTAGGTAAAACGTTGAACAATAAAAAATGCTCCGTTATCCATATGAAATAGACATGAAATAAATCTTTTGGTCATTTGGAATTCCGATCGAACAGATTGTTTTCAGTACAACCACCATTATATCCCGATTCACAAATAAAAATGCGGATATCTGAAAAAGCCCTTTACCGTCAATAAATTAAACTTTACTCGTACCTATTTCGGCATTCCTTTTATTTCTCGCAGATAAAATTATAAAAACCTAATTTTATTTTTAAGTAGAAATGTATAAGAGCTAAGTAGTTTGTTCTCAAGGTTAAGAAAGTACGTTGACCTTTCTCAAAAAATTTAAGCACCGCAAGATTTGTTCAGCAGAGCTCAAATGAAGCAATTATGCTAGGATTGTTTCTTAATTTCCTAATTTATATTAGTATTTATGTTCAAGAAATGCCGACCTGTAAAACAGATTAAAAAGCTATAATAAAAGACGCTATTTAGTTAGATTGGATACTACTGCTTTTAAGCTTTTTTACTTTATTAATTCAATTCGAATCTTAATTAGTATTGTGTAACTGTGGAAAATATTGAGGATTAATTTCAAATTACTAATCCGGATGAATTATCGAATTCACCATGCAGGGGTCGTGTTACAGCAGTATTCAATTTAAAAATGTTATATGAAAAAAGCTTGTGTTTATTTTAATTCATATTTGACACATATAAATACTGTTAAACGAGAATGAAGTATATTCTGATTTTAATCAAATGCACTTAATTTTCGCGTTTTAATAAGAGTCTATAATTTCCGAGCGATATTCGATTTCAAGATGGCTTCCATATTCCTTCAATCACAGAAACAAATTCCAGTCACATGATCTTTTGTAACAAGAGAACAATTATAACGTAAAGAGAACCGTTGGCAGCTTGCGTTCCTATGAAGTCTTAACAAGCTCACCTTCAGATTTCTCTAAAGTTACTTTATACGGTGTATTAAATTAATTTAATTAAAAGGTAAAGCGATAACTTTAAGGTGGGTGTTATAGAGGTAAGAAGTTATTAAGGGTGTTTGTCATGACATTATTCTATGAAAATCGTCCTAAAGCCACCTTCAAGCAAGTTGAAAATAAATCCTTATTATATGCGAGGACAATGCCGGCAGTGTAAAGGAGTATGTTTGGTTCGCGGTTGGCCGACCCTTGGTCCATTCATTGTGTTACTCAACATGAATGAAACACTAACGAACCTAATTTTTAATTCCACCAGTTTATGTGTATAGTCGTCATATGACGTCATGCGTACACATCCCACAATTAGAATTATACTACTCTGAATCTGAATGAAATATAATTTGTTAACTCGAAAATACCAACTAAAGCTTTGCCAACTAAGTAAAGTTTATTTATTATCATTTCGTTTTCGGCTTCGTTCAAGTTCACCTTATTTAGCACTTGATCCAAATCTGTTAAAGCTATTTGTATAAATATACCAATTTGTTATTTATATTTAACAAGATCAGCTATTTTTGTTTGAATTCAGAAATACACAGATAATTAAATTCACGCGCTTATTCTTCTATCGCCTGCCCAGGGATTACTTGATCAAAACAAAATGAAACGAAAATATATTTCCAAAAAGTTTACATTAGATAGATGAGGTTATCTTTTGAGAATTCCTTGACACATTATTAAAAAGAAAATTGTAATTATAAGAGATAAAAAATAATAAACAGATTTTTCAATTGGTTCCTTTACGTCAGCAATTTCTTGTATTTTCATTCCAATGCCAGAGGTGACAGGAAATAGAAATGGGCAGTAAGTCATGAATTAATGTAGAACTATTGTTTCATATTCCTTCAGTTTCATTTTCCTGTTTAGTGAACATTTTCTGCGAACAAGAAAGCGTCTGTGACCGAAAGCTCGGCAGCCGAATAACATGTTTTCTGTCTCGCAGAGTTTTGCTCATAAACTGAAAATCATGGCTAGAGCTGAGATAAGCTTTTATAATGGCTGGCAGCGGAGCGGGCTGTCCGCTACGCTTTTCATTTCTGTTATCTCGTAGTCAGCAAAGGTGTAGATACTCGTAGCATCGTTATTTTACGTTGAGATGTAACCATTGTATGTAGAGCCATTTCTCAAAACGTGACACGCACATCTTAGAGTAATTAATCATTCCAGATGATCAATCATTGTTCAAATTATATTCCGGGCCGCCGCCGCAATCGTATCCAAGTAGATATTGTTGTTGTTTTACTGAGTAAACCAATAAAACTATCGTATGAATATTTGAGGCGTACAGTTTGTGACGATCGTTTTTCAAAATCGATCTCATAAAAAACTAACAACCGATAGGTATTACTGGATTCAATTTACCCCGAATCGAAATACATATCATTTGAAGGGTGTTTGGTATTTGTACATTTTCTTCACCTGGGACAATGAGGAGACTTTTATTGCAGCTATATTTTTATGTATCTCAAAAAATGCCATACCTTTTTTTCTTATATTGATTCAGATACCGGAAAAGGATCGTAGAAAATTTATATGTTTGCCACGATTTTTGCGTAAATGCCATATGTTCAGTACTGCACCGCGTTTTTAAATCTTATTTTTGAAATAAATTTACGGTCTCGAAACGACACTAGATACCCAACGCCAATTCTCGGTCAAGAGCTTTTAAGGTATATTTATTCTTTTTGCTGCTTAACATAACGAGCATCCGTCTAAATTTAGCCGTCGCTATACCTACATACCTCGGTTACGTATTTTTATTCTAAATTTACCCTCAATTTACTATTTTAAGTTTAAAATTATGCTTCTACAACGTCTAATTAAGAACTATACTTAAATGTATGTTGCTCAACTTAATTTACATGCTTTTGCATAATTAACGTTTTGTTAATGTGAAAAGCCAAAGCTTCATAACCGAAATAACAAGTAAAGCACTCAAACCATCATTATAAAGATTCCGTAGAATAAAATAACAAGCTTCGGGGTAATTTTAGCTAGCTAGACTAAAAATAGAAAGCATACAAATAAAACTTTATAGGTTCAAACTATAATTACCGCCATTAGTTATTTAACAAACAAAAAGTCTAACTACCTTTACCCTTTAATTAAAAACAACCCTTGTGGAAGGCTAGCGTGCAAAATTTTGATGGTATTCGTAATCAAGCCTTAATAAAAGACAAAATAAAGCAAAATTATAGCAAAAAAAAATTGAAAGGCAATAAAAGGTAAAGAAGAAGCGGCATAAACTTACTTGTTGTCAGCGGGATCCTTGCGAGCGTCCTCGTGATGGTGGAACAATTAGAAGCACATAGTATAACAAGGGCACGGCGCTCAAGTTTGTTGTGGCGGCTGGTAGGTCGCGCGGCGGCGGCGGCGCAGGGCGCAGGGAGCGCTCGGGCAGGCTGGCTCGGCGCGGACGTGCGACTGGCGCGGCGGCGGGCGGCTACTGGAGGCGGCGCGCCGCCGGCAGCCCGCGCAGCCTGCCCGCCCACGGCTCGGGCCTGCCGTCACGCCATTTACCCCACAATCTTTACAACACATAATATCACACCAAATATTTTTCGCATAAAATCACAAATTGGAATATACGACTTATTTCTTACTAATTTTGATCGATATTTGACGTATTTTTTACTTCACTTATCGTGGTTCAACATCTCACTTTACACTTGTTCATCGGAGTGTCAATGGTTGATGTTTACACATCACGTTCTATTTATAACAGTTTTGTCAATAAGCTGATTGTGTTTTGTTTATATTGGTAAAGGGCTGGGTGGGTATATTCTGACCCTTTGACTCAAACAGAAAGACCTTGTGTATGAAGTTGTGGGAACAGAGCAAGAAGATCTCGTTTTCACTTTTAGTTTCTTAGAACAATAAAGGGTGCCTGTAGATTGTGTCACATTGGTTACACATGAACCTAATCAAATGACGACCTTTAAGTAATGCGTCATTTTTTAGATTTCTTATAAACACATGAATTTTGCAAACAAAAAAATGGAGGTTTATGGTTTACGGTGAGTCACATGTTTGTGAGTCAAGTTGGATAGATTTCTTCGAAACCAGTTCTCGTCGGCTACATAACAATAAAATTTCCTTGTCATGGTGCTTCTCATTCCTCCTCCTACGACTTCACTCATAACATTGTTTACAGCATCATATAAAAAGATATAATAATACGCGATCGACTTTTCAACGACACAGAAACTTACACTCCGGGCACGGAAGGATTCCTATTGAATTTCATTGTGTTACTAATTAGTTGTGTTCTAGATTGGAGCTTTCGTTTTATGTGTGAGTTTACTTTTTGTTTACGTTTCATTTATTACTAGCTGTTGCCCGCGACTTCCTCCCCGTGGGTAGAAGATATAAGTTATGATTTACACCTGTCCTGTTTTTTCACATTTTCCATTGTAACTTCGATCCTATTAGTCGCAGCGTCATGGTTTATAGCCTAAAGTCTTCCTCGATGAATGGTCTATTCAACACAAAAATAATTTTTCAATTTGGACCAGTAGTTCCTGAGATTAGCGCGTTCAAACAAACAAACAAACTCTTCAGCTTTATATATTAGTATAGATATAGATTTGTTGAATACTGACGTCATTGACTGCAACATCGACGTTAGCAATAAAGATATAATTTTAACTTAGAAAGAATAATGCACAGACAATACTATTGTTGATTGTGTATTATTTTATTCATAACAATAATAAGTATTCCACACAGCTTTCCGATCAGACCCTTATTTACTGTCTCCGTTTGTTTCTCAGTATCACAGGTCGTTGAGGTTTTCCAGGTAAATGTAATTCATTTGATTTTTTATTATATATTTCACAAAAAGGAGTTTATATATTGTCCCACCAAGGGCTATAAAGTAAAAAGGTATTTGACCAAAATAAATTGGTCTGTGAGTTAGATTTTAAAAATATTTTTAATTTTTATTGATAATTGTCGCAATACGAAATTCAACTTCGGTAGGTACTGGGTTTTAGTTGTTTTTGTTCAGGCAATAAAAGAGAAAACACGTATCCGATATTTTATGGAAATCAAATTTACATCGTTGGTAAGATCAAAGATTATTCTTTTTCAGAATAAACAATTACTTTTTTAGAGAAAGATGCACATTTTTATTCCGTAAAATGGTACTTAAAACTCGTGTTTTAAGTACTGAAGCTTTATTGTAACACAGTGTACATAAAATAAATTGTTTCGAGCAATCAACTTGACCTAAATATTAATGTCTTTCGAAGTTTTATTCAACTACTGATTTTGCCAGAATGTCTCATGGTATCTCTTGCCAATAAACCACCCCTTCATTTCGCGTGGGTGTCATTGAATGGTATGTAAGGAATATACTATTGAAAAATTCGCCAAATACACCAACGCTTTGATAACGTCATACTTACTACAATCGGAGCATGCAATCTAAGTAAGTAGTCAATTTAAATTGTAGTAGGTGGATGTTCTTTGTAGTAATTTGAAAAAGTATTTCTATTAAACCTCTTTGCTGTTCATCTGGGAATGTAAACAATAACCTCAGATATACCTCAGGCATGGAAGTGAATTGTCTACTGACGGCAACTTTAGCTTAGAGAACTGAGCTCCCATAGTGGAAACTCATTATATACGGTGTAAGTTTCTTGCTTATTACAAGCAAACTGTCACATTGCCTGCACTACTCGTACTAGGCGCGTACTCTATTTAAGACTATTGCTATCTTCTAAGAAGAACAAGACTGGCAAATTTTGATTGTCAAGTGTTTTCAGAGATATGAAATCAGTCATGCTGCCTAGTATGACCCCTGTATGTCCATTTGCCCGTCCATCATGAATTGTCAATGCTAGACCGTTATAAGTGGGTCCCTCTAACTTGATCGGTTATTCTTATAAAATAAATAGAGCTTGCATAAGTGTCGTACGTGTGGGATTCGTTTGTCTTCATACTTCTTTTGCTCCATATACTCTCATTACACTATCGTTTAAAACAAAGGAAAGTCAAATAACTCTTTTATTGTCACACATGAGTTGTCTTTCCATTCGAAATGAAATAAGTTATTCGTCTTCCCCTGATGGAAAATTCATGTTTTTTTACCACAGTTAGATATTTTTTTTAAAGTGATTTACAGTTTTCGACCGCAAACCTTTGATATAAATAATATTTAAGCGTTACAGCTTAACGTTGGTAAAGCGCCTGAAATTGCTGCTTACGGTTTATTAGAAACGAAATTCATTTTGCGTTTAGGTAAAAGAAAAATGTATTTATGAGGGTAAAATATTTTCATCGTCTTATGATGTGTGTTAAATGAGGCTCAAAACTCAGTACTTATCCTGTTGCGTATCAGTGAGGTAAGTAGTATTTAATTTTACAGGTAATTTTGTCACAGTTAAGAGATCATACTTTATTTGTATTGGACGTCGCTTAAGAAATTTTATTTCAAAAACTATTACTATATTAGAGTATTTCCAAATAAAACAGCCCCGTATTATTTGGGAGTCAAAAACTCTATATTAGAGTTGCTCCAAGCTCCCAAACGCAGTCATGAACCCAATAAATACTTACTTTGCCTAAATTAATATGAAATGTGAACTTCAAACGAAAACAACTCTTAACACAAGCTTTTATTATTATGACAACCTACATCAAAGAGACAGATGACAAATATATCTGAATGTATTTTCGGAGTTCGAAACTCGATTAAAACATATTTAAATATACATTACCATATAGGGTACTAGGGTTATTCTATTCTAAGAAAATTGTTGGTGAGCACAAGTCGTTATATTTGTCATACACGTCGGCTCATACTTTAAATGGCACGCTGTTGATGACAATGAACACATTTCTCTGAGTTTTTTTTCTTCTCTTTGTATTGTGACATCCGATAAGGCTCTGTCGTGGCTCTACACATGAACAATTCTCAGGTGTGCTGGTTCCCTTACGATGTTTTACGCGGGAAACGGAGGAACAAACAAATTTTGAGCAGTTTAAGACAATTTTGAGCTTTAAAGCCCATTGTTACAACCAGTATATGACCAGTTTCCTTAAACAAGTTTTTCATAACAATGCAGAAAAGCAGTAATTAAAATTAAACTGAGCTTTGCTTCAACATGTTGTATCTCATCGGTCATTGTACGAGTGAACTTGAAACGCAACAAGTATTAACTGCTAAATATATGAGCTATACATATAAGTCTGAGTTAACGCCACTGGCATGTCGCCGTCAATCTATTAGACTCCTTGCTGAGCTACAGATGTGTATGCGAGTGTATAGTCTGAACAAATTACTACGTTCCGACTTTATAACTCAAAATCTAAAACAACTAACTGGCATTTACAAGTATAAAAAAATCAGTCTGTTTTTATTTTCATAACGCCTTAAATAAAAACGAAAGATTTCACGGACTAAGAAATGTAGACAGACTTTTTCAGAGATTAAGTAACAATTTTTTTTCACAGTGTTTTTGGAATTAGATGTGGCTAAGCGAAGTTCCGAGCCTGTAATAAGTTTGGCGTTGATAGCTTTAAAAATGGCCGATGTAATCTGCCTTGCCCACACAGATAACTAGAGGAAGATTCCAATGGCTGTACCGTCACTAACTTTTTAGGAGGGTTCCGTAAAATGTAGAGGCATCAAGACCGTTAGCCCTCGTGCGAACGAATTCAATCTTCCTTTTTTTCAGTAATTAAATCGATGCTGTCTCAGTTTGTAAAAGTATTCTTGACTAGATAATCTAATTAAACTTAACCCACTTGCCCCTCTACCGTATCATTTTATCATAACATTGCGCCTAAGAAATCTTCCGTTAGGCAGGAGCTCTCTAACACACATCGTGTAATAATCGCAGATACAACCTACGCCTGATAGATCTCATCTTGCATTTTCTTAGAAACAAACGTCTCTACATAGGAAAATGAAATTCGAAATGGCATATCCTAACACCGTGGCGGGCCTTTATCGAAACGGTAACATATATATAAGGAATGCTGTCTGCTGAAATCTAATAGTCGATATGTCAGAGGCTACGTGCACTGTTCTTCTGGAAATATGATTCAATATATTACTTTCATGAGAATTCGTGAAATATACCGATACCCCTCTACCAAAGATATCTTTTGGTACAAAGAATATTTGAAATTTTGTTGTACCCACGAAACTCATTGGGAATATCTGAAATTTATTAAAAAATTATGAACCATGTATTATAATCTAATAGTTTTTTTTACAAAGCTCGTGTTTCTTTAAAAAACAATTTAATAACGTGAAATATAAAATAAGCTACTAAAATATAAAACCGCAAACAAATATTTTAATTACAAATTGGATAATAAGTAAGGAGCGCGCTGGAGAAAGCTCTTTATGCTAGCCAATTTAGATCAACACCACAGTTTATACCCAGCAAGTTCATCCATTAATAAAACTTATTAAAATTCAGCTTCATTACTATAAAAACAGCGGGAAAAATTGCACTAACTAAATGTTAGTGAGACCTTCAGCAAATTATTTTAACCTTGAGAGTTAGTTTTAAAGTGTAACCCAGCGAGGGTTACTTTTTTTGTCAAATACTTTGTTAACGCCGCAATTTAGCTTTGACTTCACAGATTTTTTATTTATTAAATAAACATTCACACTTCTGGCCGTAAGTAATTCCTTTTTCATCTATTTTTTCCATCATTATTAAAGTGTCAATATGAGATAGACAATAGAATGAACAAAGGTAGAAAACCGAAGATAATGTTGTGGTCCATAAAGTCTTTCGGTAATTCAGAAATCTTATCTTGTATTATACATTTATAACGATAGGATTAGACGAAATAATCAATTAGGCGCAAATAAAAAAAAATGTGTGGTCCAATTACATTTTGAAGTCCTTAATAGGCAGCATTTTACGCCACTGTAGAATCCTCTGTATAAATGTATTATATTTTATATTCTAGAATCCTGAAAATTCCTGTGGGTTCACTTTGATGTTATATTTAATGGAAATGTGCACTAAGTGTTCTAATCCGTTTGCAGTTCCCTCTGGAGCAGACACGGCATAATTGTATACTACGGCTAACTACGGCTTAGCAGATTAACTGATAACCACAACAAGAACGTGCTTTGAGCTTGTATTATCTAGCTACTGGTCCACTAGAATACAGTGCTGCGAAAGGTCAGTTTATTTTGAATCAATCGAAACTAGATTCATGGTGGTGGTTATCACAATATTTTTTTGAAATCAAATAATCTGTATTAGGTTCATCAGCAAGTCTTAGTATCCTATGGTTTCCCATCTGCCACTGTGCATTGTTGATGTATAAGAAGTGTAAATACAGCATTCAAAATAATCGGTGTTTTAACCGTTAAAGAGTTTTTCTAGAGATTACATCATGTAGTTGATAAACATCATACTGAGTCGTTGATTTAAAAACAAAAATATCGGTTTTCAAAAAATTTAATAATTTGGACGTACATATTTTGCTTCACTAAAATAATTTCTTGATTTTAATAAATTGTAGTAAATGCTGTATAACACGTGTATGATAAGACCCACGACATACTTTGAAACCGCTTCTTGGATTGGAAAACTACTTTCTCTAAGAAAGTCAATGTCGATTCTATAAATAGAATTGTCGTCTCATACAAGTTTGATCAGCTAATGACAATGAAGCATATTAAGCAGACCATTTTTTAGGATTTCGTACGCAAATGGTAATAAAAGATCATTCTGACAGAAACTATACGTTCCGTTCTTCCAAACCTTAAACAACACAAATAACAATCAAAATCATTACGAACGACCTTCAATTACATTACGAAGGTCAAGTCAGATCAATGTAGGACCATCCGATTGAATTTTGAAGAGACACACCGTACAAGGTTTTCCTTTTAAATACTTAAATAGACGTTCATTACATCCTCCTTGTTATTCAGTAAATATCTTCAATGTAAAGGGACCCCTATAACTCTTACATTGAGCATCTTGCTCTCCACTGCTCCATAGATGGGTCACGGCATTTCCAACATACATATATAATCTGACGTATGTATATCTTACCTTGATATCTATGTAACGTAAGCGTACTCTAAGGACATGACTAGGTAATTGTAACAATGTACATAGTTCCTCCTTGCTCTTATTACGAGAAAAAGGTCTTGTTTTAGGAGTTCATATGTTACTGGAAATCCCTAAGTCAGTTCAGTCTGTAAATGATAAACGGTGTGCACTTTTAACTCGCATAAACCTTTGCGATTTTTATTTTTTATTTTGTACGGTTGCCCTGACCTACTTTTGGTGTTATGTATTGTACATTTTGTAACAATATGTTTATTTTTTATATTGTTAGCCGCCTGTGTTAAATAGTGCAAAGAAATTAATTAATACACAATTTGGAACTACATTTTTTTTTCTTCTTCAGAGATTTAGCTCTTTATGACATTACTTAGTTACTAATACTTAGTTTTTTTATGGCTGTCACATGAACGCAAATGTACCAGTGTTCAGATTGTCAGCGAACTCTCGTGTTATATTATAAGTACCTACTCATAAGATCATGAACAATGAAAAAAAAATATATATGTGCAACGAGCTTTTGATTTGATGTTTTATTAGGCCGAAAACAATAAATAAGCGTTAAATAATAAAACCACGTTTGTAGTTATTAAGTTAACTGAGAGTATACAAAAATACTATATGCTGATAAACCTACCTACAATACATAATTTACGTGAACGAAAACAGTGACGAATTGAATTTGAGCGCTTCCGAAAAGATCAAGGTTACACAGGAACGGCATAAAATAATATATTATGTATTTTTTGCGAGAAACCAGTCGTGAGATGGTGTACGAAAATAGTATTATTTTATTCGTCGCGATTTTATTTGCGGCCTAAGTTTATTTTGTATAAATAGTGTTATTTTAAGCTATCCTTTCCTCAATCATGCCCCAATCATTTACGAAACCACAGATTTGTGGAGTTCATATATAAAGTATGTTATCTATATCTATACTTCTATACTAATATATAAAGCTGAAGAGTTTGTTTGTTTGAACGCGCTAATCTCAGTAACTACCGGTTCGAATTGATTTTTTTTTTGTGTTGAATATACCATTCATCGAGGAAGGTTTTAGGCTATATACCATCACGTTGCAACTAACAGGAGAGAAGATACAATGGAAAATGTGGAAAAAAAACAGGTAGAATTATTCATCTTCGAGGGCTTCGAAAAGAAGGGAAAGCGGTTCAAGATACCTCTAAAAACAAGTATAAAAGAATTACAAAAAAAATCTTACAAATACGAACAAAAGTTTAGACTCTAAAAACTTAACAGATTAAAGAAAATCATAACTTACATCTTCTAAGCCCGCAGACGAAGTCGCGGGCAACAGCTAGTACAATATACATGCATACACGCTCGTATACCAGATGATGTACAGACTAGAACGACTAGTTTGTATTCAAATGAGTTACAGGATCTACATGAACTAACATGGTTTCTGAGAAGCTGGTTTCGATCTCAAACGTTATTACTCGGCTTACAATCTTACTCGTATCTGTTCTTAATACGAGAGATAGTTGATCACTCACAAGTATTTTACACTTGACACGAATTATGAATGAATGTAGAACTACTTCCATGAATACTCTATAGATACTAATGACTTCGTAATAATTAATTTCAAGGATATGATTTTTGTGTTATCTTTTGATTTAACATAAGAATACAAAATAAATAACAATTAAGCTTCACTTTCTTTTTCTTTAGAAATAAATTTGTTATTTTCCACTAAGACACTTTATAATTGTGTCACTTGGGGTTTTACAAACATTCAAGCCACATGCACGAAGCCACACAGACTTAGAAAAAGCATTTGTGGATCACCCAAACGCTTGTCCTACACACCGAACCTACCGCCGGGTTCGAACCTGCGACACGTCGCGCACAGTAGCGGGCGCGGTGAACTCAACCTCTCGGCTATATGGTATTATGTATCGTCTTACCGGGCTACTTGCATATGCGTTGCATACGACATGTGAAGTGGGTTTAGTTACCGTGGGATAAGTCTCTAACTTTAAAATTTTAACAGACAAAGACTAAAAATAACTGCTTATAGAATTTCGTTTTGTAATATTTCACAGAAATCTGTTAAACTTCCTTATTACAATTACTTCATACGTTCATAGAGAGTTATAAGTCAGCGGTTTACACATAACTATTAATGACTTCTGAACACTCCATCTGTCTTCCGCGTTGATTGTCACGATGTACAATCTCAGACAGCATCTACCACAGATTGAGCAGACAGAGCTAAGTCCTAATGTTGCTATTCCACTAACATTATAAACGCGAAAGTTTGTATGTTCGTTCCTGTTTCACTCAAGAACCACTGAACTGTTTTAGATCAAACTTGGTACAGAGATAGTTTATAACCTGGATCAACGCATAGAATAGTTTCGATTTTCAATTTCTAGCGGGTTTGCTCGCGGGCAGTAGCTAGTAGTGAATATTTGTGTGCTTTGAATTTTGTGTTACGTAGAAAGTTAGCCGTACGGCCAGAATACGTAACTGTTGGCTATTATGCATGCAAGTTTATTGAAATGCAATCAGCGTTTAGGTCAATGTCACTTTGCTTTTTCGAGTACGAGTTTCGAGCATGTATAAACAAAAATGCCTTACATTATCTGGGGCTTGTTGTTTCATCAGGGTCCTTTTTAGAATTGTGTACCTAACGGGTAAAGAGGAACTGTATAAATAAGGCTTCGCTATCTGTTAGTCCGTTCATTTGTGACCAGGCTGTAACTCATGAACCGTAATAGCAAGAAAACTTTTTTGGCACCAGCTATAACAATAAAAAGTCAAAATCAAGGTTAAGCTATGGTACCTATATAGTATTTGTTAATCTCTAGCCTGTTAGTATAGAACCCTCGTGTCGCGAGACCTTATCATACTTGACCGGTGTTTACAGTTTAACTTACCTACTCTTTAAGGTGCTTTTGCACTTCGCGTGGAAACCCAATAGTAGATAATTTTTGCAAAAAATATTATTAAATATCTTCTTTGGTTCAGACAAGTATTTACTACAAAATGTGAGTGTTTCAGACTTATTCACGAATACCTTATTCGATAATTGACATTTATTTTATAGGTTATCTTCTATAATTTTATAAAAGCAGCAATTTCATTACACTGCATAAAAATAAAATAGATCAATATAATTCATTAAACTCCGCAACTTTACTAAGAATAATGTAACAATCGTACCCTGCGTGAACAAATAAAACAATAAGTAACTCATTACTTGGAGTGGCGAAGTTCGTTTATAAGTAGTCAAATGAAGTTAGAACAAATACATAGTCAAAATCTTATTTTCTAATGTTGATACAACTGCGCAACCAGTCTAAAGTGTAATAATATCTAGCCGAATCTGTTACATTAAAAACTCAGCTCTCAATAAAATATGATCAGTTTGTAATGACAAAAAAGTGGCGTAAAGCGGTCAGTGGCCTTCTGGCAGTGAGTGCGGTGCGCGTAATTCGCACCAGATAACCCCCTCCAAAGCAAATGCCCCTTGGAGGTAGTTTGTGCGAAACGGACCTTTCTCTCTTAGCGGACAGTGACATAGTGACCGTGTTGGCGGCGGAGGGCTCGTGCCATGCACCACTACAGCGTGGTAATGCCACTGTGGGTCGTGGCGTACCTCATGGCCGCGTCGCTCGCGATGACTGCGACCGCCGCCCGCCGCGGACACACGGACCTCACATTCGCCGAGTCCGTCTACGCAAAGCTATCCGGTGCATGTGAGTACACGTCCTTCACCTCTATAATTTATGTGCAGTGTCAATGTTTACAAATATCGGAACTCCTTTTTTTTACAACTTGTTTTTTGTGGTTGCAGGTAGAGCGATTCTGGATTTACGATACGGTTCTATGAGTGACCAAAGTGATTTAATAAAAACTATGAAGATCGTTCAACTGGATGGAACAACTATCAGAAATTTTCCAATAAACGAAGCATACACAAGCCTAACCAAAGATGGAATATTTGATATCAGAAAACAAACTAAAATAATTATTCATGGATACAAAGATAATTCACAGTCAGAAGTGACTTATGATTTAGCTCAAGCTTATAATGAGAAAAAAATGTTTAACGTACTCCTAGTCGATGCAGAACTGATGAATCAAGATGGATACATTTTATCAGTGCATTTCGCTCGACTTATAGGTAAAAGACTTGCAAATCTTTTAGCAAATCTTGAAAATTTTGGAGCAACAGCCGAAGATTTTCATCTACTAGGAATCAGTCTCGGAGCTCACGTGGCTGGCTGGGCCGGGAAATACTTCCAACAATATAAAATGCATAACTTAGGCCGCATTACCGGACTAGATCCGGCAGGTCCATGTTTCTCTAACGCCTACAGTAATGAACGGTTAGATCAAAGCGATGCCACTTACGTGGATATACTGCATTCAAACCGATTAATACAGGGAATAATTGAACCTGTAGGACATGCTGACTTTTACATCAACGGTGGAGGGCCGAACCAACCGGGGTGTTTCATGCCAACCTGCAGTCATCTACGAGCAGCGCAAGTTTACACGGAGAGTATCAGAATGCCGAAATCTTACGTCGCGGTTAAATGTAAAAGTTGGAAACATTTTGAATCAAATTCTTGTGAAAAAGATGATTACGCAGTTCTAGGATATGGTTCATCAACAGCAACACGTGGACTTTATTATTTACGCACGTTATCAAAGCCTCCATTCGGCCTCGGAATGAATGGAACCGAAAGCAAAACGCAAGTGACCGATAGTTGGCTAAAAACTTATGTGACGTGAACTGATGTGATAACCAAGTGCTAGCTCAATTTCGTTATGTGTAATAAATTGTTGCCATATTTTCTAAATCTATCGATTTTAGTCATTAACCTACAAGAAACCTTAAATTTTGATAAGTATAGCTGTTTAGTGCTTGCGAAAATAATAGCAATAGTATTGCACAAAGATGTTAATTATATTACGAGTGATTTGTTCAAATCTAGGAAAACAGCGGTGGCTTACTTAATAGTTTCGTAAGATCTGTAAGCCATGACGAATGTAAGATTGTTGTGGACATCGCGGGACAATCCAACTGTGTTAATGGTTAATTTATTTGTGACTTCATTTGCAAACAATACGTACAGTGAACTACTTCTCAACAATTCAAAAATATTCGGCAAGGCATCGTTCGACGAACGTGCTTTGTAACATTTCGTTGGTTGAGAAATGTTGTTGTGCTTATCATATAATCATATTATTACAATCACACATAGTGATACTCGGATTTTTTTAGAACTTATATCTTTATATGTAAAGTCGCTTAAATGTAGTGACTTCATAAAAAAATGTGCCTTATTATTACTTTAAAACGTTAAATCGAAAATAAAATGAGAATAATAATAATAAAAAAAATAACTTGAAAAAATTCTGACAATTGCATTGGTTTTTCAAAATGTGAACTTAAAAAGCAAGCCTGGAATAGTTTCGTTTTAACAATTTAAATCGTTCTTAAGAATCAATGAAAAAAATGTCTATTTATTTATAGATTTGTCATCTCATTTGAGTCATTTGTTATTAAATTATTATGTGCATCGATTTCTTGAAGTATGAAGAACGGATTAAAAGATTACACTACGATATTCACTCTATGATTGGGTTGTGGGGCAAATGTATCTTGCCCTCTGCGTTAAATTTTGTTGCTGTATTATTCTGGAAGCATTTGCAATAATATTTTGCATTGATTACATTATTTTCTCTTAACAACATCAGTTACTTTAAATAGAAATGCGGAGCTGCTTGAAAAAGAAGTGTATTTACGAAATTAACAAAAACGAATAAGAGGATTTGGATTTTTTTTAATTAGTTGAACGGTATGAATATATCCATCATTACAACAAAAAAAGGTGTTATCTTGGTTCAATAGACAAATAAATGTAACAAGTCTTAGCAAAGCTGTTTGGCATTGCTTGACACTACGTGACAATTAAACATTTCGAAACTGTCTGGGCACTAAAAAGTACCTAGAAGTACCTATTTGTGTTAGTCCATCAGTCATTTTAGTGACACAACTAGTGCAGTTACGAGATAGCGAGATCACTGAAACATGACAAACTTTATCAAAGAATCAAATTTTAAAAATGGTAAACCCTTATTGCACAAACATAATTTGCATTTGAGCGAGTTTTTTATGTAATCATAGCATAGCTCAATCGTTTTAGATTAAGCAAGTACCTTTGTTTAATCTAACCAAGTTAGAGTATAATTTAAAAAAAAACCTTTAAATAAGAATATTATAAGAGCTATCACGTCTGTATTCATCTTTAAAGAACATTATTTTAACGTAAGAAAACGAAAGTAGTTCAGTATTATGTGACATAAGAGCATTGTGTGTATTTCTATAGAGCAATTACCGCGACCATTCAATTAAATTGATTCAGTCTAAAAAACAGCCATTCTCATTCATGGAAATGAGTAAACAAAATAAAAATAACATCAACATAGCAACAAATCGTTCCGGTTACGCATTAAACGAGTCTGTCGTCACAAATTCATCAGTTACGTGAACAAAAGTGGAGCAATCATTTCAAGTTCGAGTTATCCGGTAGGTGTGGAAACGGATACTGCTTGTTACCGGCTGGCGATCGCACACACCGCCTCACTTACTGATCACTTAACGCAATCGCTGTTAGAAGACGTGCTAACGCCATAGCATGTCTTTCTCATCGACTTTATTCGATTGTCCGTAGCGTTTGGGTTTCTTTCTCAGTAATGGCCGTCACAGTCAGTGAGAATGTCTGACGCTTGCATGCATATGGTAGAATAAATGATGTATATCAATAGATAAGAAAGCTGGTTTCCTTAAGATGTAAGTTGTACTTTATATGTGTTTACAATTTGTAGTTTTAAAAACTGTATTTGAAATAGATATTGAAATCGCCCTCCGTGAAATCTTCACACATTTAACAAATAATGATGTTACGTTCTTGTAAGGCACTTAAAATACAATATTAACGAAATTACACAATGAAGTGTTATCAAACTCCTCTTAATCTTATAAAATATTCAAGGATTAAATTAATTATACACGAAAATTACTTGAAGGTGAAGACTCGTGAAGGTTTTTGATTAATACGTAAGAGAAAACCCTTTATATGATTTTATAATTAGGTTATAATGTTACGAAAAATATTTTCTTCTTGTTTTACGTTATTTACCTAATTAGCATTAAAAATAAAAAGCCGGTATCGTCACAACATGCTAAACTTTCTCAATTCATGTTATCAAATCATTTTGATACTTTGAAAGACATTCTGGTAGCTCAAATATATTCGTGTATTCCCCGAAACAGTTATATTGGTCTGCTTTTGGACACCCACGTTTCGAGAAAAGTACTATGTTGATTAGAACTTAGAAATTATATTGATGTAAGTATATGAAACTAGAGTAGCAGCATACCGATGTATACCGTTAATAAAACAAGATTTTTTTCTTGAATGATAATTTATAGTACATCGCGCAAGACATTGAAAAGGATGTTCAAAAACATTTTTTAACTATATTTATCTCTATTTTAAGGTAATTTCGAAATTCGTGAGCGAATCCGCGGGTTTAAGCTTGTATGAAATAAAAGACATTGATAACGTTTCTTAATTATAGGCTTGCTAGGGTCAGTACACATTCGAGTATTTTGTAGTAACAGAACAATAGTTGCCCCATTATATAGTCTAGCTAACCTACCTTTTAGGAACCGAACGTCGGGCACGCTTGACGTTTTATAACAACCTATTAGAACAAACCAGGGAGCATGTTGTAACCCTTCGTCGAGCCTTTGCTCGAACGCAGCTGAATTTCATAAAGCCGCCATTTTCACAAAGTGTGAAAACAAGGTCTAATGAAATGCATACTAGCCGTTAATATTACGCTGAACAGACCGCCGAACGTTCAGAAGAACCTCACATTGAGGGCATGCTTGAGAAAAGGCTCTAGTGTAAAATCCGCAGATAGAAAATGGTACTATTCTACATTTGACAGTCAAACTAAGAGGACCTTCTGTTTTAAAACAATATTTTAAATTTTATATTTATTATTACTTAAATATAATGTGGCAGTATGATATTAATTTATTTATTTTTTCGTTATGAAGTAAAGCTTAGTTGACTTCATTTTCTAAAATAATTGAATATATACTTAATTTTTAATGTACATTATCTGTAAAACGATACAATTTTCTGAGATGTTTATTTAAAAATAGCTGCATATTTTATTTTATTCACTAGCGAAAGCCTTTGCCCTTCAATGAGACAGTTTAACTAATACAAATTTATTTTTATTACCACTTAATTACATTTTTGGTCATGAATAATACAGTAATTAAATAGCTGACTGTCTGCATTTATATTTAATATTAAAAGGTTATTCAATTTGTAAATTCTTACTTTTTATGCTCTCCATATTTACTTTAAATTGAGATAGTCTATTTGCATAATTTAATAGTCAGTGCACGCTTTTTCACTCCTGACGCAAAAGCATATTATTATAAGTAATGCCACCTCCACACGTAGGCGGATGCGTCTGCAGACGTCGGCGGACGCATCCGCAGATGAATCTCTGCGAGCCGTCCACACGTATGTAGGTCGATCAGTCTGTGTTGGTTCTCGTCAGATGCAACACGTATGCACGCAAAATGGATATGGAGACCGTACCTGCTGCAGCTATTTACTTATTTAGGACCTACAGTAAACTGAACTCAATTTGTTAACTACCTACAGTTAAATAAAATGAATGATTCTTGTTCTTACAAAATGTTTATTTTTGTGATATTTATTATAAGATTCCACAGGAAATTTTCAGCAGATACATCTCCAGGAATTTGAATGTATCCTAAGTTTTTATGCTCGTCATTTCGACGAGAAAGAAAGCCAACGCAAAAATAAATGGTTAATATCACGCGTGCACTCTCATTCGCTTCCCGATGAACACTGATGCGTCGCCAGACGTGTGGACAGACCACTCACTCGCGCCGGGCGCTCGCGCCAGATCCCTTTGATCTGTGCCACAAAAACCGACAAACGACGGATATGTGCCGGACGCGTCTGCCGACGTCAAATACCTACCACAGACGAGCAAATCACCCCCTCTTCTCGTCGGCGGACGCGTCCGCCGATGCCATCTGCGGATGCATCCGCTTACGTGTGGAGGACACATTAGACGTATCTGTCTCTCTATCTGCGGTAATAAAGCTCCCGAACGGATAGGACGGATTGTTTTTCTTTTTAATTTTTTTCGTCTTGTTATAAAGGTGAAATATGTGCGAGTCTTCTTAGATATATATGATAAATAACGGTCCAAACAAACGAAGGCGGAGCAATTTAAATTTTAATAAACACGTACAAATTAAATAACACGGAAGTCTCCCTTATTCGTCAAGGTAAAGCAAACCTTAACCATTACATCAGATAAGCGTCCCTATTTAAGAAGGTTTCAGTAAAGGTGTCGGATGCTTACGAGCTGTCTGTTAAAATTAACGACAGCCCATTGACGATTTATCTTCATATATCTTTTAAGAACTTCATCTATCTTGCCGGTGTACCTGAAGGTACCCTCTCAGTTATTCTTTCGTGGACTGTGTCACGTTCCTTAACAAGATCTCTAAAATATTGGTTTTGGTGACACGTAGGCTGACTTGAATTCGTATTTCATGATTCAATGATAAAATTAGCAACAAAAGAATCCAAGTATTTTTAGATAAAAGATATTTTATTACTAGTAGGGGTTAAGGATTTCGCTAATACGTAACGAAAGACACTCAGACTCAATACAAGCATATGTTCATCACCCAAATGCTTGTTCCACGCGGATTTCGAACGGGTGACAGTAGGCTGGAGCGGCAACCTATCCACTTGGCTATCTGTGACATCAAACTACACGTAACCACACTCACAAACTTCATAAATGCACACAACTGCTCCACAGCTACCGAACAAAGCGGTACAAATACAAGTTTCGAAATTTAATCTTTTTCTACCATCCACCCACACTTATTTGATGAAATCGAATGAAATACTCCTTTGAAATGCTATTTTTATCTACGAATGCGGTAAAAAGCATTTTTTCTTATTTTGTTAACGATGTTCTGTTTACGTTACTATATTTTTTCATGGAATATAAAAATAAAATCCTGTACCTGTACCATGAACGTTCGAAAGTCTGCCTGTAGTGGGAGTGAGAGCGCACTACACTGCAAGTAGAAGCGTCTTGCTTACACAGCCGAATACGACCTCCTTTAAAATACATAGCAAGTTTAAAGATCGTCTTGTATAAAGCATCTGAACAAACATTACTAAGCGAATGAAGCGTAGTGTGAACTTACATGACACTGTTTTCTTTCTAAGCTCGCCCATTCACGAGGCCCTATTATTAACTATAAATTACCACATAATGGTGTCTTTGTTCGTTAATGTCAGCGTTTTCCGCTCATTAAGGAGGACGGTACGAAAATGCAGTCTCTAAATATATGTGAATGTTTTTTGCTCACACTTAAGATTTAACGGTATTTTTCGTTTCCGTTCGTGTTATAATAGTTATTTTCTAGTTAAATAGTTTTATTGAAAACTCTTACAATACTTAAAACATACAATTTCTAATGAACAAACCAGACGCATGTAGTCCGAACCAGGTAACTTCTTCAAGTCATCGGAATAGGTACAAAGACAACCAACAAGGATAATGATAACAGAAACCTTGTTTGGTACTACTCTACAAAGTGTTTAGACGATTTTCAAATGAAAGTAAACAAAAGTAGATAACGTTCCGAATCACTGGTTATCTATTGAAGGGTGTCACAACCTCCTTTTTATATTATTTTTACCGTTGCAGCAAAAATATCGTTTATTAATTTTCTTGAGTTTTTGGAATTGGAGTAAGAAACTTGTTCCTGAAGGTGCCAGGATATAAATCAACCGAATGTTACATATGCATGGTACTGAACTGTCTATTTTTCAATTGTTAACTGTTTCCTAATTTTATGAATCAAGCAAATATTCTTTATTTATTTAATTATCACACTAATCTACCATTACAGGTTACTTAACCTAATGCGGTAGCTAGGACTAAACAAAGGTCTAAATCACTAACTAAATGACAATTTAGAGATAAATAAAAACTAATAGGTACACTTAAACAAACCAAAAATGACAATTTTAAGATAAAAAAAAACTAATACACATAAACAAATCATCTTATTCCTATCTTACAATATACAAAAATAAAAAAAAATCTCATTTGTGTAGGCAATATCACAGGCATTGTGAGCAGATTTCTGGTTATCGCGACATATAACATATTGTTGTGGAAGAGTGACGATGCACTACTTCACACATAGCGGTGTCTTTCTTTCACAACTGGAATAATATTACTTTAAGAGGTCGTGGTAGGTTCTCTGTACTATGAATCCCTAAAACAAGAGTGCAGAAAGCGAAGGAGGAGGCGAGATGGCGCTACTCGCAGTGTCTCTGTCCTCTTCCATTTACAAATAATATATAATATTCCACAACTCTCAAACAACTCCATCTAGTTATCTTAGTCTCGTTACTAAAACACGTCCTCATAATATCATACGATTACGTCACCCTACTAATATTATAAAATTTGTAATATTATAAAGTTTGAATGGATGTATTAGCATTTGTTACACTTTCACTCACAAACGGCTAGACTTAATTTGACTAAATATGCGGTGCGGAGTAAGCTGACACTCTGGATTAACACTTTAGCTGCTTTTTAACGTACTGCGTCAGAAAGAAGGTTATCTTTTACACCTATAAACATGCGAGTGAAGCTACAGGAGAAGGCTAGTATATGATGTTTTGTCTTAATTACATAATTTGCGTCATTAAAATGCTTATGTTCTACAAACATCAAACGACTCTGGTGTCAACCATTTTAAAAGCTGTGACGTCACAATCTCTTGCAATAATTGTAAAGTATTTTTAGATCCATTATATAATAGCTACGTTTAACATCCTATAAGTTATCACAATGTTCTACAATCAGAACATAAATAGTAATTATCATTATTTTTACTGGTTCTTTGAGCGATACAAGTTTGACCTATAAGTTATAAATTGTTTTGTTTGCTCTGTGTATTTTTTATTTATTTAATTATCACACTATTTTGTAGGCGGTTACATAAAATTTTATTAAAATTTAATTTTTATATGGCAGATGATTTCTAGAAGTCTAATAAAATATTTAATAGTAGAGGTGCTAAGTAATAATACAGCGAAATATTTCACACTCATAAATAACAAATTATAATTCCATGGAAAATCAGACTTTTGAGAATTGGATGTACTCACCGTTTTTTTAGTTGACAATAATCGTAAACCTAATTACAGTTTTTAGGAATTTATGATCAGAAACAATAAAGTATTTTTTCATAGACTATGGCAACTGCTAGGCAAAGGCTTTCTTTTTCTTCCAGACCTCTCTCTTTCACGATTTCTGGCCGCTTATACATTTAAGTCATTTAAATTAGGTAATCTTTAGGTATATAAATAATGTATAATATAATATTTTTTTTCTATGCAATTTTAATACAAGACGAAATATATAGCGGTCAGCGAATCTTGTACATAGCTTACATTAACACCCGATATAAATACGTACTCTATATCCATTCACAAAAAAAAAACATTTATCCATTATAGCAAACCAGTATAAAATATTCATATTATTCAAGTGGCAGTCTGAAAATAGAAATTCTTAGTACGGAAAACCTCGAAACGTATAAAAATGTTACAAAGTTAAAGTTTACTAGAATTCTCCGCTCAACTTAAATTGCCGCACCTTGTAACCCTCAAGTCCAATTCCTGGGTTCGCCAGTTCACTTCGAAACATTAATTAGGTGAAACCTAACTTGTGCTTGTAAGGAGGCTTGCTCGTTTTATCCTTCAATTAGATTTCTACTTTCTACAATCTTTCCACGACACTCAAACATTACAACAAACAGACGAATTTAGTAATCGTCTATTACTAAAAATTTCATCAAATGTCTAAAAAATGAAACGGTCTGCAATTGTTACTTTACAAAATGGGTACAGGAAAATAATTAATTTATCGCTAAATCTAGGCAATGCAATAACCGTTTTTTTGCCTAGCGACAAATAAAAAACTTTACTAACTATGCCTAGGTAGATGACAAACTTAAAAATGTATCGAGTTTTAAAGTACCCATGCAAAGTAAGATCCCTAAAAGCCGCATAATAAATAGTTTATGTAAGCTAATATTAATAACGTGTTGCTAACAAACCGAACTAATTGAGCAAAATAGATGGAATGAGTCTTCACGAGTACGAATAATTAAATATTAACTTTAGGGTAAACACGTATACAAATATGGCATGTCGGGAGGAACTCCGACCTAATTGGTTCGACCGTGAGGCCTATTACATTTCACATCTGGAACTTAAATAATTGAGAAGTAAGTTTGTTTGTTTTCTATTAGTATGTTAATTTGGAATCTGTAAATAGATTTAGAGAGCTTGTGCGTTTCGTGTATTGGAAGTTTAATGTTTGTGTTACCACGATTATTCCAACACGATTTTGTCGTATTTATGCATTGTAAGAACATCTTATTGTTGTTAGGTACGTCTTGAACCCAAATGATTGCTGGTTAAACGAAACACGGCCTTAGATATATTTAATTTATGCATAAATTTAAAAGGTTGCGGTACTAAAAATGGTTAAACATTTCAGTATAACGAGACCTTTTCTAGAAAAAATCTGTATTTTTTGGGTTTTTCCACCGAAAGACTCGACGTTTTACAAAAATAAAACAAATTCTGGTTTAGAAACCTAATCTTTTGAATACATTTTATAGAGAAAATTTAACAAATTTTACCAAGATCTGACTAATTCAAAACTACTAAATATTACTAAATAATTCTGATATAATGGGTTTCTATAGAATTAACAATCAAGCAAACCTATTAAACCTTTGTGTATTTTTTTGCAATTCAGTTAAAAGTGATTTCTAAATGTCAAAGAATTTAATCATAAGATAAATTACTGGTTTTCTTGAATAAGTCGGCTGGCAGTAAACGCAATTTCCTGAGTAAACGGTGCTCGCGCTGTCTTTACAGATACCTACCTACTCTACAAAAGACAATTAAATTCAGTACACAAATGGATTTTATAATTGTTGAAATGCAAATATGGGTACTTCAAACCTAAAAGCCTTTTAACTGTCGACGCTACGGAGTTATTTGAAGATAGCATAATACTATACAATCTGTTAATTAATTTCTTGATAACAGCTGGTTTCCCGGTTATTTATGAGTATTATGATGTGATGTACAGCTATATATAGACACCCAAGTATTATAAATGCGTAAGTAAGTATATGGGTATGTTTGTCAATTCTTCATCTATAAAATGGCTAGATCTATTTTGATGAATTTTCAATTTGATGAAATTGCTGAAACCTTGGTTTAACACACGCTCTACTTTTATCGGATTACGTTAAAGGACGGTAATGTTTTTGCAGTCAAAATAATATAGTAAAAAGTAGTTTTTGTAGAACCTGAATGGGTTATGATACTTATGAGAATATTAATTTGATTTTGGATTGTAGAAGATTTAAAATTTAAATCAAATTCGATGTTTTCAATTCCCTCTGTGACATACATATTTAATTATGTGGATTTTTGTTTCTCTGTCACACAGCCATGAAAAAGACGGAAATAAATGCTTTATTTATAAGTAAAAAGCTTTCAAATATTTCGAAAACTCGTACCACGTCTCACTGGAGCTATTCAACCAATTTCAATAATTATTCAATTCCAATCAGATTGTGTGCCAAGTAGTTACTAACTTAAACAATGTGGCTGAAAATACTCGCTGTAAATTGCATCGAAACTAAATTGTTAGTGGAAAATAGAACTCGTGATACCATATTTCTACAGTGGTCTATACATTGTATGCCTTATGCAGGTAAATTGAATATTATGCCATGGGTGATACTTCCAGGTATCCATGTGTTTACCGAAAGAGATTTTACCCTGTTTACGTCATAGTAAAGTTCATAAAAGTCTTGATCCTCTCTTTGTCTCCTTTTCGTATGGTTGATGCACATTTGCACAACCTTCTTTCTAAGTTTTTAACTGCCCGTAAATCTCTAACATGGCGTAACACACCCTTCAAAAACTGTGGTACTTCTCGGGAATGCTGGTTTGCTCACTATGTAGTCCTTCATCGTTTTGAGCCATGTTTTAATAGTCACAAGGATTCGATACAACATTTTTGTGTTCCGGGATTTGAACTTATGACGTTTAAATTGGCGGGCCAACCGTTATACCACTAGGTTACCACTGCTTACAAGTACAACAAGCATCAGATTGACTAAATACTATTGTGTTTAAAATTCAACAAAATGAAGACTTTAATTACGAGGGTCTCCTTTATTTGCAGTCATTTAGCTTTTGAACATACTCTGTCCGAAACAGGATACCGCAATACACAGTGTGCACCGTCGTGGTTCATAAAGCCCACACAATGTAAATGGAAAATGTACACGTGGAATATAAAGCCCCATTGTACGTATTAACCCTGCAATATGTTTAAACATGCAAAACTAACTCTAACTTCCGCTTTTATGCGACTATGTCAAAATCAAAAGGTTTTTCATGAGCAAACGCTGCTCAATTTGCATTCTAGGAACGATATTGAAAAAATTTTCTGTCTAATATTTAAAGAAAAGTGCAAAGGAATTTCAGTTTAGTTATTAAAATGTATGAAATTCCCATAAACAATAGGACAAAGAAAAAACTTTATTTTCGTCTTCTATACCTTCTTCTGTTGTCGTTATTACGATCGAACGTCCCACTGTAGTCCCACTTTACATCCATTTTTCCAAATCATTGGCTACCAAAATGCAAAACTGTGCCGCGTCGTTCGTGAAGGTGAAAATCCATGAGGACACCGGCGCAAAAATGTGTATGAGTTGGGAGTGAACCCATTCCAATTCTCTGATCTGGAAACCGGGACGGCAGTCACGTGGTCTACACAGGCAAAAAGTTATTTACCTTTTTGTATTCTTTTTGAGCGAAACAAAACAGTGTTACATTGATAACTAGGTCTTCACTTCTTAAAGTCCAAAAAATAAAGACATTGTTAAAGTTAAATTAAGTACGGCTTTATTTGACTGCTAAATACTACAACGGTAAACATCTAACTTCGAAGCTAGACGTTGGAAGGTTAAAGACGTATTGTAACGTTTTATCAAGCGTTCGAACCGTTCGGACGATAAAAAAATAAATATAAAACATGTACACTCGGAAACGCAAACAACAAAGGGATTCAGATTAAAAAGAACACATAAAGTTTGAAATATGAATATGTCCTGTACGTTGATGTCAAAACCAAAATCAAGCATTTTATTTGCAACAACCTTTTACGTGCGCACTCTATTTCATGCTGTGTGCTGAATGTGACAGCTATTGGATACAATAAACTCGTACTTGACACAATGGTACTCGAGTGCCTATCGAGTAAATGAATTTTTATTTTTGATATGTAAACATACATAAAAAATAAAATTAGGTCCCTTTATTTCGTTATAAACGTTCAGTGCGTTTAATTAAAATATTCAATTATTTGAAAATAATGTTTTACATCGGATCAAGTCAATTGGATGAACCATCGTAGCACTTTATTAGACGACTAAATATACATTTTAAGAATAAAATAGTTTTTTAATGTTAACAGCCGCTCAAGGTTATTAAGCGCATATGCACTTAAAAGCTAGATGATAATATTCAAAGTTATTTAAATTCATGAAGAGTAAAGCATACGGTAATGAAATCTGAATTAGGAACTATATGCTAGCTAAACAAGAAGCATTAAACTACAGCAATACGAACTTTATCACATAAACATTCTTCAACTAACGCTTTACTAAAGTTATTTTATGAGACGGACTTAAAAGACTTGTATTGGTTTAAAATTTACCTTTGACCGTGATCACGTTTTCAGGAGGACGGGGAAAAACTTTTATATTCTTTTACGGGTTTTCTTAACATCACAAGGACGAGTGTAGCGTCCATCATGGGGGCTCAGCTATCATATAGGCCTATTTGACAAAAAGGTTTATTATCCTCAACTAGACACATTTAAACGTTTCATTCCAAATTAGACGTGCTCTTTTAGTTTAACCCCCTAGTAAGGTGGGGTATTGCGCGGCGCATATCGCGCAGTTATTTCAATAACTTGGATATGTAGGCGAGCTTTCAGACTCAAGCATCATACTGTGCTGAAACTACCTGTGGGAGTGAACGAAGTAACAAGTTTTGACTGTTTTGGTGAAAATCTCACACGTGTTACCACTCTTGGCCCTGAAAGATCTCATACAATACCATGAATTTAAATTGTACGCTCTTTCTTTTTCTTTTCATAAGCTATTGTATTCATTGTCAACAATCCTAAATTTAGAGCTCGTAATACAGTCACTGCCCACGACTGTTTTTGAGTAAGGAAAACGATTTTACGCGTTTAATAACCAGGAAAACAATTTGCTTTTGAGATGACTTAAAAAATTAACAGTACAGTTTTATTTTGCCTTATATCGTTTAAGATGCTCTCAGATGTTTGAATGGTATATTAAATTAGGATGACGTCAATCTCATGGGATAAGCGGCGATGATAAAAAATGGTTAAATAATTCAATTAACAAACTATAAATGCTAATCTTAGTTTGACTCAAACTTTGTCTTATAGCCTTCCTAGCATTACAAAATGTATTAAGAGTCCACAACTGAAGTATGGCATTTAGAAATATAGTTGCGGACAGAATAAAATAAAAGTACTAAAAAAGACAAATATAACCGTATCGAAAAGATACATACCGATCATATCAGTTTATCTTAGCTTCGTTACCTATTTAGGACCGACAGCTTAAAACACACATGTCTGTCCTTGAGTCATAGATTTAAAAAGTAAAAATGAGTTGTGACGTAAAACCTGCTTACGTAGGTCGGAGCATATTACACGTGTCCTATGCAGGACTTCGGGATTTTACGAAATATGTCAGGTGCAATGTAATTTATTTTTAATACATCCCACATTAAAACTACAGCACCCACCCATTAACGTTTATATTAAAACCGTTCGTGTACCGCTTGCGGTTTTGTGCGTATTGGGAATGTATGTAAAGCCCTAATGACGATTCTATTATACTCGAGTAGAAAAGTTTGAAGGCAAAATTGTAAAGTGATCATTAAGTACAACATCGGTGATATAATAGATATAATCAAATTATTATATCTATACTAGCTGACCCAGAAAACATTGTTTTGCCGAATATTTTTTTTTCTAGTTGTACCTATTTACTTTTAATGCCACATTAATAAAAAATGAAAAACAAACAATTTCATCCAAAAAATAAAATATATTTTTTTAGTGTGAGCAACCCTTATTACTTAGTAGTATCAAAAATAGATGTTGTTCTATTCTCAGACCTACCCAATATGTATAAAAAATTTCATAAAAATCGGTCGAACTTTATATATTAGAAGAAGATTTGGTTATTTTTTATTTTGTATTTGCCGTCATATTTATATGATGCGGTATATCGCTTTACATTCGCTGTAAAGCGATTAGCGTGTATGAAACCTCAGATAAAAATAATAAAAATAAATTTAGAACATCGGGATAAAACTTCGGAATTCCAGGATCTACAAGAATTTACTGAAAAACGTGGGTGCATGTAACAATTACGAAATATCGAGCTAAACTGCAGAGACAAATACGTGTTTATGTTCTTCGGTGAATATCAAACACCGCTCAACTGCTGGATCAATAGGATCAATAAATTTAACAGTATTATCACTCAGCCCTCGACCAGTCTTCACCACAAAGTCTTTGCTACATATCTATAAAATATCGATCCAGTATCAGGGCCAGAATTTTGTGTAATATCTCCGTATGGGTACTTGTAAATTTGACTGTTTGACATGACTTGTTTTTTGCCATAGTTTTTTTTATACATTTTTTTAGGTATTACACGAAAAAATAGTGTAAAGGGCAGCTAAGCCCTTATTCAACACCCACGCATACCAGTAACTGCACTTGAATCCTTATTTATGTCTCATCCAGTATACTCAAAGAGCCATAATTCTATTAATCTAGTTTAAGTTTAATTAACTGAACTTAAATAACACAAAACTACTTATGCTATTTTAAAACTGTGACGTAAATATGAATTTAATTTTAGAACGTGCTGTTTTATAACACTTTCAGTGAAAATTAAATTTTATATAAATTGCAGGAAATACAAACACGATTCTCTTCGCAATAGAAATTAATAGAAAAACATTTCAAATTCAAAGGAATCTGGCAAAAATAAAATTCTACGACGGCCATAAGCTGAACAAAATATAAAGTACTATTAACAACAATATTGGAATCATGTTTAGGTAGTGCCGTTTATAATTAATATGTCCAACGGCTCGTAATTTTGTTCTTAAATGTAATAACTTTCCACAAAGCATAAAATTAATAAGGAATGATATACACCGCCTATAAAACGGGCTGTTATTAGATTTCCTCTTACAGTTACTGCCGTAAGGTGAGCGCTGATAATCTTGTTGATGGCGTATATCTCGAGTTTATATACATTGTGTTTTCTCAGAATATTCTAGGATTCACGCAAGTGTTTGCGGCTTGACAACAAGCGTGGAAAATAAACGGTCCGTCGTAAATTCTTGACTGAATTTAGATCTACAAATCTGTATTAGTGAGAATTCGTTCAATTTGGCCGCTGTCGATTTATTTTTTGTCTTTTTAACCCTTTTTTCCTTATTCCATTAAAAATTTCTAGGATAATTTTATCGCCAATTACAGTAACACTGCAAGACGAGACAAGCTCAAGACGGTATTTACATAAGCTTAAGTATCCACGTGAAAAACTATTTACCCAGTAAACCTTTAAGAAACCAATTTTATTTCACTGAAAAGTAGGTTTAACAGAAACAGGTTTATTTCATGTTCAATAATATCGTACAACAGATGATATCGACAGATACAAGCAATTCTGTTAAGAAAATATCTCAGGCTCGGATCAACGTCGGAGTAACGTGTTTTAATTTTTGCAGCGAACTTCTTACAAGTCGTATTGTAGATATCGTTTAGTTGTTTGGCTCGGAAACTTTTCTTAATGAGGGTGACATTTGAACAAGTCCTTCGTAATTCTTTGATGTTTGTAGGTATAGGTAGCGAATGTACGTACACGTGGAAAAATAATATAGTTGTAACACCTACGTAAACTTCATGTAAAGAAACGTCTTCGCATCGTTGCGGATTCCACCGCCACTTAAAGCAATATTATTGCAGCTGTGTGAAAGAGATGCTGCTCTACGTGTAATGCGTTGTCTCGCTTCTACAACTGCAATAATATTACTCTAAGACGTGGCGGTAATCCTGTCCTTGTTCCTCCCCTTCTCACAACCTTTTCGCTCCCATGAAAAAGATTTAACATTATTAAATTTAATTAACAGTTTTAAAAGGTTAACCGCCAGCGTGAATATTTTTGAAATAATCCTTTGTTGAGTTTTGACACGACGTTTCAACGTTCAACCCACTCACATCATGACAAAAGCTTTTGAAGTGTCCAGTAACAGGTAAAGCCTATAGTTTTTTTGGCAGTTTATTTAACATGAATATATCGAAAGTTTTGGATATGTGGAAAGAAAATTAATCGTTGTATTTGAAACTTTATTGCATTTGTACAAAAAAAAACAATCTAAATAGTAGTTCTCAATGAAAAGATTATGACGAATATTTTGTAAGCTCTTTTAACGATGCCTGAGGGAGTTTCTCAACCCATAATTACAAGTAAGAAGGGAAATAGTAGGTACAGTAGTAGAGTTTTAAAACCACTCATTGGACTGATTTAATACACCATTGAAAAATCTCAGGCGCACATTAATTACACAAACTAGTATACATATGTACATACTTAACGTGATATTAGAAAGAAAGAAAAAGTTTTTAATTAGCACAGTTTAAAAAAATAAGTATAACATTTATAAAAAAAATGAAAAAAATGTACCCTGCAGCTGCACCAAAAAAAGATCTCAGTTCAGCATTAATATTACAACAACGCCTCGCCAAAAACACTACAGCTAAAATTAAAAAAAAGGAAATTGAATGATCAGTAAATATCGTATATACCGTCTGTCCTAGTACTGCCCACTGTGCTATTCGATTTATATATTGTTTTAGTTAATAGTAGCGTAGTTTCTGCTTCGAATCAATGTGTTTATCGTTGTCTAGAACGTTTGTAAGATATATTAATAACGAATCGAATTGTTTGTAGAAGTAAGTATTATGCCTACAGTAAAACACAGAGCATCACCTAACGTCCTTTTTCTGCTTGTTCATTGGGTACAAGAGTATTACTCGTGTAACACTCGTTTTAAAAGGGTATCTGTATATTTAACTCTTGAAATACTGTATACTAGCTGACCAGAGAATAGTAGTTTTGCCATGTTAATTCTAAAATTCCTGGTTCATAAAATAAAAGTTAGGGATGGACACCTCTTGTCACTATACTTTTTATACATACCTACGTGTAACTTTTTTGAATGCACTACACTCATTGCCTATCGTTATTGGTATGAGGAACATCAATAATAACTTCTTGAACGTGACCTTTCTTCGCATATACAATCATAAGCATACTCTTGTTTTTTTATACTACTAGTTTCATTTGTTACATTACAAAGTAAAGTAGCACGAACTTAAAAGCTTACCTGACAGCTAGCTCTGCACATGTTTTCTAAGAAACCACAAGTTTTAAATATATTTTCCTTTGAGTTACTACGCAAGAGTCTGAGCGAGGAAACTAACTATCTACCACAAGATTTTACGGTTGAAGTAATCTTTACATGTCTTTTTCTAAAGTAATTTCTTGTTACAAAAATGATGGAAGTGTAAGCGGTTAAGTCACACTTATTCAATTCCTTTTTGTATAAAGACGCTTACGGACGCGTTCAGTTTTCCGCGTACCCATACAAAATCGTTGTTTTCTTTGGACATAAGCTAAATAGAGATGAATAGGTGCGATTATTCCTCTACACGTGGAACTCACTTAATTACTCACGAATCCAAAAACCTCTGAACAGATACGTTATCGAATTAGAGAAGAATTACAACACTCCTCGCCTCTCGCCATTACTCTCGTTAATTTGAGTCAGATTTAACGTTTTAACCGTCTAAGGGTCTAATAAATTATGCAGTTAGTTTCATTTATCAACGGATTTGTAGACACGAAAATGGTTGTTACGTTGTACGAAGTCGTATTTTTGTGTGAAACTTTAAAAAGTAATGTAATCGGAAGTGTATTGTGATATAGATAGATATATACTCACTATAAATCTATAAGTCATAAATCTATAATCTATAAGTCACTATAAGTCGATATAAATCACAGTCATTTCATTTACCCTAATATTATAATGCGTAATTACGTGTGGCTGTATGTGTGTGTATTGTGTATGTTGGTTACCTCTTCACGGTCAAACAGCTGGATAGATTTAGGTAAAATTCTGTATGGAGAAACCTGACGAAGTAAAAGGAACGAAAAACCCAGCCGAGCGTAGTAGAGCGAAAAGTGGTCATTAAGAAAATAAAAACGTTTAAAAGTGTACAAAATCAAAGAGTTTACTGAGATGTTAAAGCTAAGACGCAAGTGCAGCCGGCGATGCGAAAACTCTATCCTTTGCCGAGTGGTGCCCAACTACCCGGCCAGTAAGGAAAAGAGCAGCACTCCGACCAGTTTAAATTCAATCCACGTTCCAACTGAAACAGAGCTAAATACAAACAAGCTTCCTTAGTTCAAATGCGCGTCTGAACTGCTTGTAAGGTTATCCAGAGGTTAAAAAAGGAATCCCATTACTTCAATCTATCCGTCCTTCCGTCACCAGGTTGAATCTCGTGAACCGTGATAGCTAGTTGAATTTTTCACGGATTATTTTTTTTGCTCTAAAAATAAAGATCAAACCAACAATAACAGGCCACAACAAAATTTGTGGATTTGTTTATTTTTAACTTATTTGTACGGAGTCCGTGTTTTGAATCCGATTCACACTTGACCTTTTTTATCACACATTTAATAGCAATGTTTCAAGATTTTTATGTACAAGTACGTAAAAATCTTATCAGATTAACTCCGAGATTGCTTTAACATTATATACATTTTTCTAAAACTGCAAGTCAAGAACGTATCATTTCAAATTTATATAAATTAAATTATTCCACGCAATATTGTTGGAGAATTAAGTCTTAGTCGGTAACCACGAGACGAAATTTCATTTGTAACATTAAATTCAAAGCACGCGTGTTGAAATCCTCTGAAATTAAAGGCCGTCCTGGTCGGGACGGTAAATAACAGACAGATTTCTCGTGGGGACGGCTCTAGCAGCAGCTGCAAGTTAATGTAGACTTTCGAGAACGTCGGGACTATTAAAAGGAGTTTCGCTATAGTGAAACGTCGCCTTGTAGGTAAATATCTTCCGCGGTTACCGCCCGCCTTGTTTTATTCAGATAAATGTATCGCGTCACAGCCAGCTTACTTTATCGCCTTTATTATTTATTGCACTAATATTTTATCTGCAAAGTAAGCAACATCCCCTTATATTGCGGTGAAATAAACTGAAATCATCTGCTTCTTTGCATTTCATTTAAATGAAATAGCTGCAGGGTACGTGTTAATCGAAATTGCTTTCATTTGTTTTAAGCTTTAAGCTGTTTACTTAAAGTTTATTTTTGTATTCGAAATTGCAATTTAATTTTCAAATTTACTTCCAAATAAGAACAATTAATTTATTTTATAAGTAGACATTGCATTTGTTTAAAACTTTTAACATACCTACAGAATCCCAAAAACAAACAAAAATCTAGATACAATTTGAAATATTGTAGGTACAAGACTAGGTACGTATAGTGCACTCGTAGGTAGAGCGAAGCGATCGGAATCCAATCTCGATATTGTGTAGTAACCCGCTGATGAGTGTGGAGTGAAAATTATTTTGGTGGTTCGGCGCCTGGCAAAGTTTCAATCGGACGAGCGCGGATACAGTTTCGTGGTGTGTCGCCTACGTGTTCGATCCGAACTTCACCGCTACCGTTACACGCAGACGACATACTTACTTAAAATAATATTAGTGGTTGTGAAACGCAGACAGTCAAATGTTTTGTTTATAGAAGATAAATCTAAATGTGCCACCTAACGAATACTAAAGAACTCGCTACATTTTAATTTATCGATCTTTACTGTTTACGTAACTACCAGGTATTGGTATTTGGCTGCTCGTGGTAAATGCAGTGCAAGGTTACGATACCGCGTAATGGTTATAAATTAGTCATGATGATTAGAAATCGTAAACTAAATCCGCTCGCTGGCATCGGTTCCATTACACTTATAATGATAACAGTCCGAAATATCCGCTGGACTAAATCAATCACAAAATCCAAGAATTAATAATTATTCAGTACAGTTATTGGTTCAGATAAATCTTATTTCAGTTAGCAATAAAAAAGATATTACCTGTAATATAATTGATCCGCAATGTATTCCAAAAAAAGCTAAGATAAGAAGTAAAACAAAAGCCTTTGAGGATAACGACTCCTTTGAATAAAAACTGATTACCCGCGCCGAGAACAACATCGAATTTATTAGGAATAGATATTATTTTATCAAAGATCTTGAATATTCGCACATCAAAAAATCCTTTTGAAGTTAATGCTTGAAAGGCGAGACCTTAAGGAATTTTATGTTAGCTGTCCAAGTAGAAAAATAATTTAATAATCTCGTTTAGTGAATGGAGTCGGACGAGGGTAAAATACGGTCGCCACAATAGCGACCGCATCCGGCAGCATAATAGCAACAGGCAGTTGACGAGATCACTGCTAGTTGGTATATACGACGGCAGACGCGAGACTAATCATAGCCCTGACGCGCGTTATGTCAGATAGCAAATACATACTCGATCCAGCATATATTAACGAGCACAGACAGCGGAAACCTAACAAATTGTATCCCGGACGAATCTAGCAACACATTTATAAATCCTACTTCCCAGTTCTATAAGAAGTGGAATCGGATGTTCTTTCTCAATCTAGATTCCGAGGCTGAACGGAAATCTGCGAGACGTCTATAAGTAGAACGTGGTCCTTTATTTATTGAAGAACTAGTAATGCTCTGTAACGCTTTCGTAATTAAAGGGACAGTTAATCGCTTGGTAATTTACTAGTTAAAATGGCAGATTAAAAAATACGTTTTGTTTTAGTAAAAACGAGCCTTGTATTTCATTATTAGGTACCTAAAACAAGTTTTTTCAAACCGTCTATCAAATGTGAGACTGTAAAAGTTATATCACATCAAAGCGAATTAGCGATAACAAGTAAATAAAATAAATATAGAATTTGGCCCCAAATGACCTACAAATCTAGTCTCTTTCATTTCTAAGCTTTCCATTACAACGGTGGTCGCAGATCCCGCAAGAAATTTCATAATCCTTATATACAAAGCCGCACATATTCGAATGAGAAAGATACGAACGAACCCCAGAGAACATAAGGCACGTTCAACATTCTTGATATGACGGAAGTATGAACTGCAAATTGGACACGTGCCATAATAACTTGCAATTTAAATAATTGCAAAAGTGATACGATTTGTACATTTAAATCACATATGGGATTCCGTGACCTTTTATATTTAAATGCCATAACATGACTAACACTCGTATTCCATATTCCATAACTTTGATCCAGTTTCTCATTTGCTGATCGCCGGACCTCATGTAAATCTCAAGCTTACTTCTGTATAACGTACCATTTGAATTGCAAATGTAAATTAAGGCTTCACTTCCTTTACTCTGTGGCCGATTCAATGCCTCAGACCGACTAATAAATTCTATAGAAGTCATGCAAATTACGACGTACCAGACAACTTTTTGTAATGATAGTAAAGACGTATTTAATATATTACCAATAAGCAGTATTTCCACTTCTGTAAGTACTACAACATCTTTCATTTTCCGTTAGCAAGAAGTGTTCAGCAGTGTGTCCCAATCGTACAGATATCGGCCTAAAAGCCTCTGAGCCCCTGTAAACCTCCGTGCGTAGGTGGAAACAACAACGTTGTATTAAATAAGAACATTGTAACAAAATATCGTATTAATATAATAAATCAAGAATTAATTATTAAAACTGGGGCACAGTTTGTTGTATATAATTATTGAAACAAAATATGAACATCAAATCAGCGTAAAGGTTACAGTTTAAACGGCTATGCAAGGTTAACCTTTGACGCTCTCGTCCTAGCGAGCATTTAACGCCCTCGTATATATTCATACATCGTCCATGCTCTCACAGCCTGTATAGCTTCACGTGTATTCAACATAAAATGCTATCTACTATCTACACTCCTGTTTGCATATAAAACATTTTGCTTTTAAAAATCGTGTAGAATAGATACTATCCTACTTTGCGTACTTTTAATTTTCGCTACTTTAACCAAAATGTTTTGAAACATTTATTTCTATATTTATCATCTACTCTATCGACAGGTATTCAGTACAGTCGTCTTGGGTCGAAATTAAAGTTACGAAATTATTTCAGTGATGAAAACCGTACGCCCTTTAAGACGTCGTAACGATTCCCTCGGTCCAAGCACAATGTCAGCGCAAAGCCAAGGCAAATCGAATCGGAAGCAAGGAGTCGGGTTCCCGTAATAAGACTAGTAATCCGTTCATTTCGAGATTCCCTCAAGCTTTAAGAAGATATATTTTTACAAGTCTGCTGATTAAATAAAGATGTACAAACTCTCTCGGGTCATTGCATTAAGAGTTATTTCAGTGCGTGTTTAGCGACTTCAAAAGAAATAATAACGATCACGAAATAAATCCGAGATGCACCTACGTCATTTCCACTGGTAGTGTTTATAACATGTTAATAGGCAAACCGCAGACTCGACGCTCAACCACTTGATTAATTACCGATTTCAATTTACAAGCGAAATCATGTGACTGTTCGTAGATCGCAGCTGTTCTACATTAACAGATTTCAACAGAATTTGTGAACAAAGCAATCGCGATTCATGAGTTTGTAGCCGTCCTACAATATACAAAATGAATTAATTAGCTGCGTATTTTGAAATGTTTATCTTGAAGGATTTTTTTTAAACTACATTTTTAGAACTCACCACTTGCCTTGAATAATCCTGACCTGACCTAATCCTGATCTGTTACAACTGAACGACAACGTGGCTCACTTTTTGTAAAAAGTTATAATGAAATACTTTCTTACATGAATGCCTAATTTCTTGAGACATATACGTAGGCACATACATGCCTTTAAAGATGATTTTAATGAGACGTATATGTAATTAGTTTTGATACAAGATTATTTAATAAAAGTAACTTCCAACCGTGTACACGTTCATTTTACCCAGTTCCCTTAATGAAGCAGCAGTGTTGCAGTGGCTGCAATGTATAATAATACACGGGTAACATTTAACGGATGCCCGCATGGCACCGACAATAGCTGCGTAGGCAGATCATAGGAGAGCATTATACGCCTGTACGTTCGTTTCGAGTAGGTAGCACATTTAGAATACTAAAACACGTTGCGTATTTGATTGAAGAGGTTGTAATAACAACATTTGTCACTTACCGACTCAGTACAGAAACGTTTATAAATATCATGGAGTCGAAAAAGGTTATAAAGAAACTTATGAAGGTGAATTAGAATGCCAAAATATCAATTAGGATCAAAATAGAATTCAAAGCGTTGAACCCGTTAAAGATAAACTTTCACACATACTTTAGTATACAAAAGTTTCTCCTTCGTTACAAATATACGACTGGTGAAATTTAATGTTTCGATGTTTTGCCAAAAAACATTCCACACTGGAGCATTGAGTATGTATCTGATTTTACAATCTAGGCGAAAATGTTGTAATAAATAATAATGCGCATGAGTTTAATTTTGGCGCATGCGTGTATGCGGTGCGCGGGCGCTCGGGTGCGAACAGTGAGAGATCGCGGTCCACTCGCGCCGCCCGCCTAACCCCGACCAAAACGCGAGCACGACGCATGCGCCCGCGCCGCACTCCACAAACGATAACACACTGCAGTTACTATCTATTCTTTACCAACGTACGTGAGCTATTCCACTACCGTTATAAGTTTAAGTGTGTATGCAAAGTCAGTTATCGTGGGTTTTTAAAACATGTATGTATAAAGTGATATTGGTTTGCCAATTTGTGTTCTTATCTAGTGGAGATTTCATTAGTGTGCCTGCGTAGCAACAAAAATAAAAAGTATTTCTAAAATAAGTAGGTATATTAGACATTTTTAAAAGAATTAATACATATTTATGAGTATAAGAATGATAACATTCTTTATTATTTCTTCTGAAACGTCTTTTGCGTAGGATTGTTTCGTTTTACCATCTGTTGCTGTTTCTTGTCTGCGACTCAGTGAATATAATGTGAGTTTATTTAATAGTTAACGCACATTCATAAGTGAATATTTTTCTCGTCGTTTTCAATTATTTTGCGATAAACTTAAAAATCCAAATTCAATAAAGTAAATACTTCATTTAAGTCTTTTATGAAACAGTTGGAAAGTTTCCGATTCTTATAAAGTCTTTTCAAGTCGACGCTTAACGAAGTACACTTTGCAAAGAAACGTTTTTAATACAATTTGTGAGAAACAGAACAAAGGTGGCAAGAAAGCATTCGAAGTTTTTTTATTGACGGTTGGAGGCCGATAACAAGAGTTTTGCTGAAACAATGAGCAAGGCCTTTCAAGTGAATTCCATTCAGAGTATCAACCTTCGTTTTTAGACAAACAAACTGGATTCTAGATCTTTATGTAGGACGAAGTATCATTAATCCCAAAGGTATGAACAGTTACTATGCATTTGATGTAATAAACTTGGCCTGTAATACATTTATAGAACTCTAAAATCTTCTACGATTCTTATTGGTATTTGGCTAGAAATCTGTTATAGACTCACTATTATGGACACACATACAGACAGAGCATAGTAAACCCCCTTTAAATAACAGGATGACTAATTTCTGGCATCAATAATTTTGACATCATCAACGATTTTTTTTTTTACTAAAACTTGTCACTCGAATGGAAAAAAAGCCTTTATATCTATCCCGAACTACCTCTTGACTGAAAAAAGCCTTCTTTCAATCTACTCTAGGGAACCTCTCTGGTTCCTCATTTCTTGCAGACATTTTCAAAGCAAAGTATTCAGTTGTCTCTTTGTCCCGATATCTCTTAATGGTCTTTCTATTGTAGAGCGCCAGTCTTGAGCTCTACGAGTCCGTAGGTCATTTGTCGTGCGGTATTTAAAAACAAATAGATTGTTGCACTTCGCGAAACCAAACTAAAAAAGTAACTAAATGAATTCATCGTGGCTCCATTTCAGTTGATGATTTGATTTGATTTGATTAGAAGTAAGAGACTTCTATAATGAAATTCCTGAAAATAAATGTCCTAAAATAGATTGAGACGAGAAAACAAGATAATTTTTAACCATTTAGGTAAAAGCATGAATGAGCCAACCGAGTTCATTCATTACCTATCTCTAAGAAGCTTAACTACAATAAACTGAGTAACTTATTGTGTAGAATCTTCAAAGGGAGCTTGGGAGACAAATAATTGACCTCTTACATACCGGTCGCGACACAATTCAACTGGACGTGACCTCAGTTCTGTCCAAGTTCATGCCGAGACCAGACCGCTGAAAGGTTGCACTTAAGCTACTCGTATGCATTTCAGTCATAACACAAAACACATTCACGAATTCAGTATCTCGTGAGCGGGAGAAGTGACATCAATTTCACTGGTCGCTTATATACCACGTCAGTATAGAGCTTTAAGTCCCAAGACATAGTATTCTGAAAAAAAAAGTGCAAAATTATCGCGGTAAATGTACCCAAATACTTTTTGACTTAAAATAGTTTCCAAAATCAGTTCATGATTTGATATCCGTTCAAGATAAATATTTATGATTTGGATGTGAGCCAATATTTTAGATCGGTTATCGATATTTATTTCTAGTCAATATTGGTATTCAATAAAAAATGTATACCCGTTGTAAATATGTATGTAAAGGCGTTGATCTTATTTTTCCCAGATTGGCGTAGGAAGTTTGATAAACATTTATAAGGTAAAAAATAAAATAGAACACAATAATAATAAAAACATTGCACAGATCAATTCAAGCTGAAATAAATGTTATTTGCAAACTAGGGTATTTTTACATCGTAAATCTTCCTTTCAACAATAAACACATTATAATTATGTTAACTGTATAAACGGTCTTTATTTTTGTTTACAGCTACATTTCGCAGCGTTCCAAAACCAGATTAACGTTCCCATAGCATTAAAAGGAATTGCAAATAAAACCTTTCCGGATTTAGACATCCAGTTTTGTGTTAGCGCAGTAAACGAACTGTTACAATCATGAGAATCACAAATCGTATTTCGGGTCAATCGTAGCGGGATTTAAATTGACGGCTTTCATCCGACGTTTATCAAAAATCATATAAATCTGGCACAGGAACTTTTTAGGTCGGCACAGTGACCGTTCGCTTAAAAATAAACGCGTGTCTGACGGCCCCGGCCGGTCGCTGAGATTCGCGACATTTACATCGCGCTGCACTTTCTATTTATGACACTTCACCGGGGCTTTCGATCTCATTAGGCGTAAATATTGACGAACGCATTATAATCGACCACCTGTAATTAAAAGTCTTGTCAAAACCTATAAGTAACATATCATTAGCGTCCTCCATCATTGTGATTCTGAAACGGGAGGAATACGCGTAGCTCTTCACATAATTTCAAGTATATAACACTTAGTATCATGTAATTCGCTATTACTTGACATATTTTACCTGAAGTTGTTTGTTTGCTACAGCTAGGTGTGCGGTCTAACCATGGTAGCGGGCGACGTAACGCGGCGCGCGTCGATCACCGCGCCATCGATGCACCGCCGGCCGTCGGCTAGACGCGGCTCACTCATCAAAGGCTCACAATCTGCTTCACAGGTAAATACAGATGTCTTAAACCGAAAAAAACAAATGAACTCCCGTCTTTGTAAAGTTTCAAGCTAACTCTACCATTTTAAAAGGTAAAGTAGCGACGATTACGACAAGCTTGTGGTATTATTTAGATTTCAGATCGTGACTTTCAAGCAGCTTAATAAAAAGTCTACAGCCATTTGCGTATTTAGTTAACTAACGCGAAGAGTTCATTGACCACTATTACAATGTATTTCGGGATTAGTATAAATATTTTAATAGAAAGTGAACTTAATTTTCTCAAAAATATTTACGTCTTCGTCTTAAGCTGTGTGAATGTCAGTAGAAGTTATTTTTAAAACCATATGACATTTACAAATAGTGATGTATATTTATATTTTGTCTCAAACCCACACTTGGCAATTCGTCGCGTTATAAGACGGGTATTCAAAACAGTTCCTACATGAGTATAATTTTACATGACGACCTTTACCTAGTAAATAAAACTAACATTTATATTGAGTCCATTATTCATACTCGTCGTTTAAATTTAATAACGTTATTATTAGAAAATGTGTATTTTGAAAATCAGCCTCCAAACAGAAACCTCATTCTTTGATTTATTTAACTTACGCAAAAGCGAAAATAAATAATTGAATTACAAAATTAGCTAAAAACAGATCAAACCCAAATAAATACGATGAGTTTCAACTGTTTATATATTCATGTTCGACTAACTGACCATAAAGTTAATTAAAAAATAAACTAATGCCTATACGACCACATTCAATTAGTTTGGATAAAATGAGTTTAAAGCCACATATAATTTACTAACATATGTTCTCCGATGCTTGTAAAATACTACTAGAAGTATCATTTCTATAATCTTTAATGTTATAAAGAACGCTCAAATATATGGTAATGACATTTAATATCGATAAGATGACTTATCGATAATAAACTGACCCATCACATCCATACATTTAAGTGTTTTTCTATTGACTTTAACGATTATGGTGCACTTTAATACTACAAAACGCATGTCTACATATCGTAGCATCAATATATTAAACAAAATGTAAAATATTTGGTTATTTCTTCCTTACCCGAAATTAAATTACCGAAATTGCATCTGAACATAATTACATTTTTTTAATATTATCATCTTCAAATGATTTTAAGATAAAACATACGCACGTAGGTACACATTTATTTACTAAGACGAAATGGAAGTGTCAACGCATTTAAGATTTAGGTTGATAAATCACAGAGCATTTAGTAAGACGATGATATAAGAAACTGCGAGTTGTATTATGTATGAGAGGTTAATGATTACATTAGTCTTCACTTCTGTGTACCGACGACGTACGCCTACGTAATCACATAATTCGATCTAGAAGAATTATTTATCACCACTCCAGCGGAAATGATCTAACGCGCATCCAATGTAATAAAATATTGTAAAGAGTAACATCTCCATTCATTTCCACACATACAATTAAGTACATAAATTCAGAACTGTTTAATGATTTATATCCTGTTGCTACGGTTATATAGTATTTTATCTATTACGGTTTAAGCACCAATCAAAAGGTTATCACCACTTCAACATAGAATAATAAAACACGTATTTAAGAAACTAAAAATTATTGTTACTAATAAATTTCATTATACTACATCACAGGATGCACGCTCACAGCAAAATTGGAATTTAAAACTCCCAAAATGATTAATGCCCGAACAACAGTCCGCAGTTGAAATAAGACTTTCTATTTTCGTCGCAAGAGGAATCATAAACAAAATCTCACAAAGTACGCAAACAAAAATTGTCTTTTTATTGCTTCTGACGCAAAAATATACTGCACGTAAACATCTATAACGATTATATTGAATGACCTTTGGATGGAGTATGGAAAATAATTGCATTTCGTCTAAATTTAACCGACGTGGGTGGCAGCTTTAAATAAATATTTCAGATTTTTCATGCATACTTTTATTCCACTTTATATCGAAAGTGTCTTTTGCTAATCATCGGAACACCACTCACTTCAAAAGACATCATTGCTTTTGATAAAAACTGTTCTGTTTTACAACGTTTTTTGCTACCCTCTTGACATAATTTCTTCCAACATGAAAGGGCCATGGAATTAATAGAAGCATGGGATAATTGTACTTGACCCGCATCAAAATCGGATGTTCATATAGTTGTTTATAATGGAATCTGTTTCGTTCAGAGTTCATGAATGAAGTACCAAAATAACCCGTGGATGACCTTCTATCCGGGAAGAGCAATTATATTTAAGTACCAAGTAAAACCCTTTCCTTGTCTGTTATTAATCGCAATGGACTAATAAAATATAATGTGTTAAAGCTTTCTTTTAAGATTAGAGTTAAATTTGTTATTTTTTTTCGGATGGTTATAGAAAAATTCGTAAATATTTTTTAAGAGAATGAAAATGGAACTTAGACCTAAACCCATTTTTATCAAACGTAATAACAATAAAGGTCAATGTTTATTAACTCTTTTCTTTCAAACGCCTTGACTATTTTTTATGCAATTTTGTATGGAGTTAGCTTACATACTTGATTAACCCATTCTTTTTAGCCGACTTTGGAGGAACGATAACGTATTTGCAAATATAAGCGACAATATACACTCCCGAACTTCATAAATATTTTTTTAAATAAAATAAAAAGATAATCAATCTATTTTCGTTCAAGTGAATTTCAAAACCCTGTAGAACCTATAAATGTCTAAGGTATAAAAGTTCACTGCCCTAAATATCAAGACCTAATAATAGAATGATAATTATTCAACTGTTTTTGACTTACCTCAATAGGTTACTATTTACGTCGTTTGAAATACAATCTTCTTGTTAGTTACAAAACACATTTACTGCCACCCAAGTACTTGAATTTGTTACTCAGGGTGCTTAACTTTAACTAAGAATGTTCTAACTACTTAATCATATTTCACTCCTTTAAATGCTAATCTTAAATCATCTAAAAACGTATTAAATTATTACTAAAAAAAACTACTTAAAAGCTTTTTACAGACTTTAAATAATAAATTAATCGGAAAAGTGCTCAAACATTCTCTTGAACGTGAAAGTAATTCATTTAGAAATATATTAAAAATAATTTCTTTTCTAAATACTAAAGATTTTTCTCTTTGATATAATTAGGGGAATCATCAATTTTAAATCAATATTCAGAAACAAAACAATCTCTTAATTCGAGGCGGCCTTATATAAAGGCGAATAATAATTGTAATTAGCAAGTCTCTCGCGGTGCTTTGTCCTCTGGGGATAAAGTCGAGAAAAGATTTACAAGTTTTTGCAGAAATATTACTTGAGACTTAATATAATTATAATAAGGTCCTGGCCAATTTTTAAGCGTTTGTCGTAGAACAGACATCAGCGCGGGACATTTTATAATTCACCAATGTGTGCATCTACACACACTCCGTGTTTCCATACTCTCATAGTCCGATAGGACTTGGAGATCAGGCAAAGCCTGGCAAAGGACTCATATTTGTCACGATAGAATATGAGATAGGAAATATGAAAGATACTGTGTTGGGAATAATCACATGTGCCACTAATTACGAGTATACATTCTCAGATATTTCTTCTTCTGCCCTATCGCAAGATATTTTAGAATCAGCTACCAGTCTTACTGAAACACCTTATACTATATCTTTAAATAGCCCTACTGCGTATCTCGCCTCCACAATCTTTCCTTTTCATAAGATAGTGGTCAATAAACTCTTACTCGCCAAATAAAGTTAAATTTGACTTTTGATTGGACAATGACAAATATATTTTCTTGATCAGGCTGCCTAACTCGTTTAATGATACTGATGCAGTTGTAAGCACGATCGGCATCGCTGCGAAGATAGCCATATACTCCATGTTCCTTCTCAGCTATGGCATCTCTATAACGTCTTGTTTTTTCAAGTTCCAGTGTAGTAAAATGTTTTTTTGTTGTAGGAGGTACCATGGGATATAATAGATCGTTGCGCGCTCCCCATCGTTCTGTGCCACGCGCTCGCCGTGGTGCTGTCGACACTACTGAACGCCTTGCACCTCAGCTCGGTGTCGGTCTTCACGCTCTTCCTCTGGTTCTCCATCTCCGTCACCGGCTCTCTTTGGTTCTACCATAACTTACAGGTATGTTATCTTTTATGATTATTTGATAACAGTATACTCGAATGTTAGACATTGAAATGAAACTACTTTTACGGATAGGCGTAGGTCGGACCACAAATAATTAATTAAAATATGAAGGTAGAAAGGGCAACATCTTCTGTCAAGACGAACGCCATCTCAGTCTGCCCGTGACCATGATTCCTGCAAAGGTTTCGAAACGTCGGGAACTAAAATCTAAAATTAAACCGCGAAAAAATCCGTAAAAGTAGTTTCATTTCAACAATATACTCAGTATACTGGAGTCCTTTACTATGTAGAGACGCGGTAGTGGCGATTTTAACGGATGTTGGCGGCGCCCATCTTGAAATCAAGGCTACCTTAAGAAAGTATTCTGTTAACCTACAGATTCTAAGAAAACATATCGATACGATTTTTTAATTATTTGGCAAATCTTTTATACACTCATTGAAGATGGTAATCACGATTCAGCAACATTTGAAATGAATGGAACTTTCAGAAACCGAAACTGAAACATTCGTCTGACATTTAGAGACACATCAGATATATGAATTATTGCATATTTCTTGAAAATTAATTTTTAAAAGCATACAATATTTCTAACAAAATACTATTTAAAAAGTGCTGTCAAGAAGTGTCCGCTACATCCAGCTACAAAAACGGTACATAGAAATTTAAAACAATCATAAATTAACACAAGAACGTGCATTGTGTTAACATTGCTCAGTTTTGAGTGCTTGTTTTACAGTACCCATAAAGTATAAATAAATACATTAAAATCACATAAACTTGCGGTTGTCGTTAGTCTACTCATATATGCCAATCTCTCGCCGCCTACTGCTTTTTAGATTTATTTCTCACTCGTTATCTACGTACCTACCCATTACATAAAGAATGTGTTATTTTTAAATCCAGTTTGAGGCAATTGTGTATTGTTGAGAATATTTTAGACTCAACACTACGTGATAGGGTAATCTAAAGAAACGTTAATTCGTCTCTCAAATTATTCATTTGAATGTAGCTCTGAAACATTACTACATACGAGTAATATACACTAATTAATAAGGTAATTCATACAAAGCTATGGCTACTTGTATTGCATTAGGTGGTTGGTTACACATTCTGATGTTGCGAAAATTTAAGAATTACGTGTAACTAGAAAACATCGAATATTGAGCATTTCTCTGTGACACACATGTGATATTTTAATGCAAAACCTTCTTAAGATACAAATTATTAGAATTGTATAGAATAGTCTGACAACTTGTCTGATAATTTCTGTCAAGCCAGCTATAAAACCATAATATACCCCAGAAAGTGGTGAAACATTAAAAAATAACTCAAAAAGTTATTAACTCAGGTATTAAGCTCGAGACATTTTTTTAAAGAAACAACTGGGAAGCTCTACAAGCTCATTTAAAAACAATGAATATTCAAATTGTAGCTCTCAACGTGCACCTATTAAAATGTTCACAATTAACTTTACGCAACATGGTATTTGTTAGTAATAAACAATTGTGTTGTGCTCGTTTCATTGAAACGGAAAAATAAAGTGCTTCGAAGTGTTTCTTTACTTATTGTTGTATTTTAAACAATGTATTCGAGAAAACATGAAGGCACAAAGTTTTGACTTTTTATAAAAGAGAAGTCCCTTAACTTGCATTTGTTTTTCATAACCACGAACACTGGTAAGATTTCTAATTAAAATAAGCGAACAAATTAATTTTCAAATTAGAGACATGGATTATTATTTGCTACAAAACTATTTTGCAATGATTTTTTTAATCTGTTGCTATTTTTAACAATTACTGACGTTGAATCCATCAGCTACCTTGCCAAAAATAGCCTTTTGAATTGTAAAAGAAGCTTAAGTACACATACGACAGTTGCATAACCAAGGGTAACGAACTATTCAGAAACGACTTTCCGTGAGAGTCATAGCAAAACACCCGCATAGGCGAAACCTAAAGAGTTTGTGAAGCACATTCAGAATGGCTACGTGGACCGCCTGCTAAGTTCGATCCGAAGTAAATTAAAATTCATAAAGCATAGGATTAGAGAAATTTTCCCTAAGAAAGTCGTTAACACCCACACCGCGCCTTAGTTGGTATCTTAATCGTCGAACAACTCCCACAAGATAAACATTAAATGCCAAAACAACCTTAATTGGGTACAGATTTCAGGGTGAAGCTCGTGCGTCACTCTCCGGTATCTCGACAAGCAACACAACACGCATTTGTGCATTCTCGGTATTATTAGTCCACGAAATGTGTTCCCACTCGCCGCGACCTATTTCAATTGGAAACGTCTATAACCTTCATTCACCGAATGAATTTCTGATTATATTCTTGAATATATTAATGAAAACTTATTTAAAGCAAAAGTTTGGCTCTGAACAGAATATAATTGATTAAAACTACGAGATCTCAGAACTTTCGCAGTCGCTAACATTTGGAACATGACGATTACTATCGTTTCCGCTCTCGCACTAACTGGCTAAAACCACACCGCTAACGTAGAGATCAACTGTTTGGAGAGTCTATAACTTTAACTAAACTTAGTTTTAGTTTTGGTTTCAAAACTATTAGCTTCAGGTCAGAGCGAGTAGACCCCTGCTTATCTTCCTCATAAATATTCATCTTAGATTTCCATTGATAAATTCAATTTGATCACTAAAAGCTAGTTCTTAAGTAAATTATAGGCATACCTAAACAGAGCAAGATTCGAAGTGCCGCAGATTGGACGTCTTGTCAAGCAAGCTCTTGTATTTTGTCTGTACCTCGGCCAAACGTGGCTAGACTCGCAAATCACTTTCATTCGATTATACTTAGACGGATATTTTATGTTTATTGTTACTTACGACTATAAGTAGAGGGGGAATCCTGATAAAGGAGAGTCGTGGTCTCATAATAAAAATACACATATTGTCTTGGATTTACAAGTACCTAATATAAGAGGGAATGAACATAATGTCACAGTAAAATACATCACGCTTGTTTATATCAAAATTATGATACGAGAGAGCGCGTTTGTTCATTATTATTTTAATTAAAGCGCCTCGTCACCTATAAATATGATGAATCCTATTTATCGTGTGCTAAGAACGGGGCTTAAACACCCACCATTTCCTTTGCCGCCGGTATAAGAGATTTGAGAAGTTATGAAACAACACCGACGTCAGTAGGTGCTTAATAAATTATGATGGTTAAGAAAACTTTAAACCAAGACGCTAAATAAAACGAACAAATATAAGACCAACTGCATACTATCTTGATACTAATCAAGAAAATATACAGTAGTTGTATAACTAGTTAGATTCCAAAACAGAAAAACAACTATTCACAAGAAAAATACAAACTGAATAAAACTACAATAGGTGTATAGTGATCATAAATCTTTTGTTGTAAAGCCGATTTCTTTGGTGTGTGATACCAAGTGAATTAGACTCCAGAATGTTGTGATCAAACACATGAGACAAACATACGCATAATGTGGGAAGTACTGCGGTATCCCAGTCCCATGAGGTTACGCCTTTGCTTCATTTTTACGAATAAACATCTAGGAGATTACCTGAGCCGAACAGAGCATATCGAATCAGGTCGCAGTCTCTCTTGGGGAGGATACAATAACTCAATTACTCGAGAATAAAAGTCAACTGAAATGTTTAACAATAAAGCACTAGTAATTGAAACTTTTGAATCTAAGAGAAAACTATTCATTATAATTGAAAACATTCATTCAAACTGTGCCGTAATTCTAGTGTAAACATCTATTTTAAATGAAAAATATTAAAAACTAAATCCCTAATCAAATTTAAAATTTATTTTACATCTGGACTAAAATCTTAGATGTAACACAGTAAACTAATAAAATCCAATCGCATTAAATGGTTAAATTCAATATATAACATTGTTTTACGGCGTTACGTGTAATTGACGGTGTCAATTGTAATCGGGAGTTTCGTTTACACTTTGAATTTCAATATTGTTTGTTCATTCCCGAAACACACGAACGAATTTGATTTGTTACCTAGCTGTGGCAAGCCGCGGAATTAGAGCACTGTCCCATACAACTCCACGATTAAAAACACGTACATTTTGCACCGTGTTTTATGGCTGTTGCTATAACTAGAAACCCTAAATTTAACATGTGTAGAATTATGTGACTGTGTAAATATAGATTTGGCCATCGTTCCGAATTCACAAACACCTAGTTTTAAGACGTTGTACATGGAGACTAAACAGTGAACATTACATGTCGAACTCTGAAGTATAATGCGAGCTTCACTTGACAGTGTTAATTATTGTGTCACTCAATTTTCTGACCAAAATGTTACGAGTTACGAGTAACACAACAAAAATGTATTAGGGACGTTCACAAAAACATGACGGAAACATATTTTTCTGATTTGGGTTTATTCAATTGGCGTGGTAGTCCTTCGTAATTGAATGAACCCAATTTCGAATGAATGACGAACGTTATAGCTACTTATTTGTCAACGACGAGTTTATTTTTTGTTTACGAAAATATAGTCGGGATTTACTCTAACAAAATAATACGCTAAGGGAAGGGTGATAGTTTAGTTCAGGTAGGTTAGTCTTGTTTGTTTTTAGTTATTGTAATTGTCTAATGGCCTCACACATAAAAGTCAAGGACTTTTACATCGTTGTTAGTCATTTTGTCTGTGTTTTTTAAAGGTTTAAATTAGCGACAGACTTCTAAAAAGGCTTAAAATGAAGCCTCTTTTGAACTCTGTTCATAACTTGTAGCAAATTCTAATGTTATTTTTTACTTTTACTTTATTAGGAAACAAATAATTATACAATGTGTCTTGAAACAAAAAAGTTTCCTCTTTTCAGTTTAAAGTTTTAATTATAATCTTAATTAATTACACCATTTACAAAACTCAATATAAAGTAAAAATAGCCAGTCTTTATTGCATTGTCAAATATTTAATTATTTTAATTTAATTTATTTAATTTATTTTACATTTTCAGAACCTTATTTGTTCAATTTGCACTACGCGCATAACGTTACAACATATACGTGTCTCCGCATAAATTGAAATGAAACTTTTGCATTTTACAATCACCCATGTAAGACGGAAGCTAAGACATGTCATAAAAACAAATATTCACCTTATAAAATAAATATTCTCTGATATTGTGTAATATTACCCCTAAAATGTCAGTGTGAATGTGTCGCATTATAAATTGCCAAGGAGATTGCAACATTTGTACCATTGTGCCAGCCTCCATACTTGCGTCATCAATCCATTCGAAAGTACGATTTAAAATAGGTTAATGTTCGTGTTTTTACTGAATAGACACTACTAAATAAAATATTCATGGTGTTTTCTTACTAACTCCAAATATTTTTATGAGGAAATTTACATTTGGACTTTCGGTTTTATAAACTAAGGAAGAAAGAAAACACCGCCGACCGTTAAGCAATATCTTCTAATTGTACCAACTTTGTATTTTAGTTTAGTATTACACTTGTTAAGGAACTTGAATCATAACTATGATATTAAATTATCAATAGCCTTCTGTAAGGGTGCTTTAAAGAAACAAGTCATAACTAAATTGACCTCAGTCTCTTGTTTAATTTGTGACAGCGCTATTAAAATTATTGAAGTTTATTTAAAACTACGAAACGTAAGTCACTTCGTTTTTAGAATACCATCGACATAGGTTTTATTGTAAGTAGACTATTTCACAGCATTTTTGTCTTGTAGTAATAATTTTAACGGTCTACTATTCCAGGGTTGTGGTCACTGTTTTGTAACTATTTGGCTATTTCAAATACCCAGACTAAACGACATAAAATATAAAAGCGAAATCATGAAAAATTAAAAATAAATAACAATATTGATATTCTCGGTTTTGGTGAATTCTGTAAATTATTTCTTTTTTCGTGACTACTTCGAAATATGATTTTTGTTTGAAGTAATATGAAATAAGCCAAGCTTTTATAAATAGTCCTAAGAGTATAATAGTCCTAGTATAATAGTCCTACGAGTATTAAGAAACATAAAGTAGTGTATGAAAGTATTCCATTTTCTCATTACTGTCACTACCAAATAAATGCAAACACAATAATATATGTGATTGGTGCGTGACTTTGAACAGTGAGAGGACTACAAGATTAAGAATTAACGATCAGGCAACCCTGAAATAGTTAACCTCGAACGTCACTGCGTCACGCATAGGTAGGTACTAACAAATGCCTGAATAAAATATTCACTCAGCTGTTATTATAACGGACATCAATCAAGCTGTCGCCATCTATTTTCGACGAAAACTTAATTTCGTCGCCCGCCCATTATATCAGATATAGCAAAACATTCGTACCGTGATGAGATATAATTATTTCAGGCACAGAAACAATACCACTGTGATTAAAAGGTTCACGCACTCTTTTAAATATTATGTTATGTTTTTCTTGGCCTTTCATTTAGGACGTTTTAATTTGGAGCGAACTTTATCCTTCGTCACCTTGCTTACTGCATTAGCGTAATTAATACCAAGCCCTCGTTTTGTACGGTTACAATTTGTTGTGTAACAGGTAACTGCAGCTGGTAAGGCGGTCCTGGTGACCGGCTGTGACAATGTGTTGGGGAATGCCCTCGCTCGCCGCCTGGACGACCTCGGTTACCACGTGTTTGCCGGGTTCCAGAGCAAAGCTGGCAACATTGACGCCGACATGCTCAAAGAAGACTGCTCAGGAAGATTGCACACACTCCAACTTGATGTCACTTCAGAAACTCAGGTAGCTTATTATCGTAAATAAATAATCATGAATTATATAAATAGAAGCAGAACTAATTATAAGAAGGTATGTAACCTGAAGCACAATGAAGAAATTATTAAGACCCTGTATAAAAATCCTTATGAAATATCGAATCTGGCCTCATAGTCTAAGCCGCTAGTATACAAATACGTAGCTAAAGTCTTTGTAAATTAATTTTGTACGTGTACCGCTCCTAGCAAACCCCAATTTAGGGATGTACTCTGCTCTAAATTAATTCCCGTTGGCAACGAAAAAGAAAATGTTACAATCACGAGGTCGGAATACACCGCCCACGTTTTAACAACATTAAAACGATGTACTGTTCTAATCGTAGTACAAATTTGCTAAATTGGTGCACATTAGTACAAAAAGTCCCTTTGTGCCCCACGCTTCGGCGGCGGCTGATAACGCACGACTTCAGAAGATACCTATTTACGATTCGAGGAACATTTCTAACTTTTATAAGATTAATTGGGTAAATTTTAAAGTAAAACAAACTTCAATTTGTTATCTGGTTTTCGTATTTGGGCTCTGCCTATGTGATGAAAATGTTACTTTTTTTTGATAAATATCAACGTATTTTCATTTGATAAATTTTGTTAAACTGATTGTGTTTTGATAAACTCATGATTTACAAATTATAGAACACATTTTCAGAAAATTTAAGGTTTCGAATCACTGACCTTGCTTGAATAAATACTTAGAATCATACATATAATAAAAAAGTATTATTTCAAAACTACATAGACTAATTTTAATATATTCTCTGGTATATATTACGTAGGAGGCAGGTTTTCAGCAATATTAAAGAAAAATAGTTTTTTTTCTGTTAAGTATTTGTGTTGCTTTATTGTTTCGTAGGATTTTTAGAATTTTTAATACTGATGACAGGTTATGAATTCACAAATTCAACGGCTTAATTTTATCGTCCTTTGATCTACTCATGTATTTATTTACAAAAAAAAAAAACAAAATACCCACACATTTTTTGTTAAATGTCACTTTCAACATTTTGTAATTTTCAGACCTTACAGGTATGAGAATTATATTTTGAATGTTATTTAATATAGAGCCTGTAGGAGATAAGGGCGAGATCTATCGGAGAAAAGTCAGAACTTTTGTGTGACAATAACTTGGTTTCCTTTGATAGATTCTCTCGGCATCACTGTACATCGTAGACCACCTACCAGAGGGCGCGCAAGGACTGTGGGCCATCGTAAACTGCGAATCGTGGTGTGCGCTCGGCGAACTAGAATGGGTGCCTTTCTCCGTCATCAAACGGGCAATGGATGTCAACTTGCTTGGTAAGTAGTTCTACGTGCTACGGGCTACGCGGCGCTACGAGGCTGCTAGCTACCCTTGCGTTGTATTCAATTCTCACTAGATGGCGTTAGTAACGTGATTTGTCAAAATTAAAGTGTTCGGAGACGGTATTGCGTACGTCAATAACAATCAAGGGTATAGAGATGTTTTGTTAGTGATTATGTTCTAATTAAATGTATTCGGGAATGCCAATTTACGTGCGTTTTTGATAATATTAATTGAAATACTATTATGGAGCTTTATTTGCATTATTTCCATTTACTTTAGAACACTATTATTAACTTGATATAGTTGATGATTATAGTAATCAAATTATAGTCAACGTTCTGTATATTTTATTTTAGAAAGCCATTCGCCCTTTAGAAAGTTCATGTTAAATGCGTAAACAATTTTTAATGGGAAACTAATTTAATTCCATAACCGCTTTGGTAATGAAAAAATAATAATATAACACAATAATGGAGAATTTATTATTTGAGATGAAAAAAGGAGATTGCTCGTTAGGGGTAGAAACACGTTTTCGCAGAGTTAATTAAGTCCTGGCATTTATTCTTGGTTGTGTGCTAATTAGAAGACATTTTATGTCTAGGCATCGTCGGATTTCCAAGTACTTTAAAACTTCCAGACACGTGGGTAAATAAGGTTTTATTACTTCGGAAGATAAATAATACGTTGTGTAGGCTGATGCTGTATTGTTTTAGAAGCTTTAATTAAACTTGATATTTGTATAAGGTTTATTAGAATACATCTAAAAATTGAAAAAAATTGGTCTGATTTTATAAAATTATTTTCTCGTCATTTCAATTAAAATTCAAGGCCAAGATCCTCTCCAATTAATTTCCCCTCTCCCGACTAGGTTTTTTATTTATATTTTCTTCTGCCCATAATGGACCACTTATATGCCATTTTTAATTCATTATAATTTAAAAGAAATACTTATTAATGTTTTAATACTCATTCATAATAGGGTAATACTTGAGTAATGATAGTCTGACCTTTATAAAGCAATTAACGGGGTACCCTTGTCCTGAGGTTAGATCCGTTGTCTGACCTTTAGGCTTCTAATTACCTGGTAAGACCAGGCAGGGTAACGAGGTCCGGTTCTTACAGAACTGTTTTCAAACAGAAAAGTACTGCAATAAATATTTCACGACAATTCATTTGCGTCAATTCATTTCGTTTATTATTATTGTTTGGATTATTTTCCCTGAAATAATCCAAAGAGATCCAAGTGACGTATTCTAATGCACAAATATCTATACTTCGTTAATTGGATTCATATCACCGAGGTTGCATCATTCCACAATAATGGACTTCAACTGAGTCTAAATCTAATCGAAAGATAACAACAATGATGGGAGAAAATTCCTAAATATATTGAATTTGCTGCCAGGGGAGGCGCTATTGAGCGATTTGTGATTCGAGAAAAGTTTGGGAGTCAGGAGAAAGATCGCCTATGAGTTGAATGAATTCTCATTACGACAAACTTTGTACCAGTAATAATAGCTATACATACACATATATCTACACTCACAAGCTTACATGAGTAACACAGTACTCACGTATAAATATAACATTGAGTAGGTAGGTGTGTATATGTTTTCACATCCATGGTATGTAGCTGTCTACCAACGTACTTACTAAATTTGTATCTAAGTGATAGATAGTAAGGCTATAAATTCAATAAAAGGTAGATAGATTACATTATCCTCTATCGGGTAAATAAGGTGGGCGAAGAAAACTTCGGAGGATAACTAACGTGAACTATTCTCGCCCTAAATCAAATGAGGAAAGAACATTAGTGAGGTATCCAATTAATTTCGTTTTCCTTAAATTTTACCTACATAATATGTAGATATAATCAACTATACGTCAAAAAATAAAGAGGTCACAGCTGCTTTTGTAAGTTAAACTAACATACAATGTTGAACGAAATTCCATTTCACTGTCTTATCAGTTATTCAATAGTCTCTATTCTCTCAGCATTAAAAAGATTTTCGTTATAATTTCAATATTAATATCATCCCAACCGGATATTAAAAGAGCTCTGTATTAATCTGTCGCTGTTCAATTTTCTTACATATTCTCGTATGTATACCATAACAGATCATCTCTTCCTTCCATATATTTCTATATAAAACAATGTTTTTATAATAACTATCGAAAGAATGAACTAAACGCCCAGAATAATTATCGTAGCGTTTAAAAAGTGCCTGGAAAACGGCCTATTTGACATAAAATCTTTGAATTTTTTGGACTTAATTTTTTACTCCGGTTGGGTCAGGAACTAGTTGAGTAATCCCTATAAATACGCGGCACAACCGTGGCATTATTTAATAATAGACTATTATATAGAACTAATCTATAAACGCACCAGTTTATTTAGACACCTATCTTCTATATTGATGTATATGTGACACAGGTCCAGCCCGGCTGGTGCAGGTGATGCTGCCGCTGGTGCGTCGCGCTCGCGGCCGCGTGGTGCTCGCCTCCTCCATCCTGACGCACGTGGCGGCGCCGGTGCGTGGTGTGCACGCAGCTTCCCTCGCCGCCCTCGACGCTCTCGCCGCTTGTCTTCGTCGTGAACTCAAACCACGAGGAGTTGATGTTGTAAGTTTAACTTTAAATTATAGATCATTTACGTTTCCTACAATCTTTTTCAAAATTTTTATCAAAATCGGGCCAGCATTTTATAGTTTTAAATTGCATTTACTTCGAGTTTAAAGCTACCCTGAAAATTTCAGCCTGCTAGCTTATCGGGAAGTGTCTCAAAATTGAGTTGAAAAATCCAACCGGAACAATACACAAACAAACAAGAAAATAAGTTTATAGGGGGAAAAAATAGAACTTGATCACCTTTTGCTCAGCCTTAAAACAATTAAAGATGTAATAACGAATAAATAATAAAACTGGAATAACAAGTAAGAAAAAAGTGCGGGTTACATGGAGAAAATAACCCTCAAATAATAAAAAACTTCCACATATCTCTTACGAAGGTATTGTTGGTATTTCTTTGTGTTATAAGAGCACTATCGTTCTAATGGTTTGTCAACTTTTTCCAAGAGGTTACAGGCTCGTGTACACAGGTTTATTTATATTCTGTTATGGTTTTAAGCAGCAACACATCTATTTTACATCCCTTTTATTAATAAAAATATAAATGTTAGTACTTAGTCAGTAAAATTGCAAAGCACATTTAAAATACGAAGACCACACAAGTAACCAAGTTATACGAAGACAAATTTCTTTCCTCAAAGTTAATATTTCAAACTAACAATATTAAGTTTGAACGCTAAAGGATTTACATCGAGTCAAACATTGAGTTCCTAATCCTATATTCCTGGCTTCAGAGAAACTCAAAGATAGTTGATACTTTAATAACCCGCTCTGTCTAACTAAACCTCGATATAAATGTTGGCAAACCCGGGATCCACTTTCATCCCTGAACACCGTGCCTAGAAAATAAAACAATTGTCTTGGAAAAGGTTTTGAAAAATAACAAGGGCGTGTGCCTACCCTCTTAAAAATGTCAGCCACGGATCTGTTCGTAGGTCCCTGTTTAGGATTGTTTGCTTATAACTTATTCAACAACCCACTTAATTTATTTAGAAAACCGTTCACCTTGAAATGAAACTACTTTTCACGGAGTTTATTGGGGTACGTTTGAATATTTCACCGTACCTACTTCGCTTGAGGAATGAATAAATCGCAAAAACGAATCCCAATCCAGCGATTCATTTATCTTCCTCATAGCAATTGCATCGTTAATATTTTTCAACCCACTCCAAAAAAGAAGAGGTTCTCAATTCGTCTGTATTCTTTTATATTCTGTCTCTATTTTTCTGTTTTTAAAAACCTCGGACTGGATGAACCAGTTTTGTTAATTTTTTTTCATTTTACTCGAAATAACTATCATTTGGACCCGTAACATTTATCGATTTTGGCACAGAAGCTTTGAAGTCGGTTGTTTGTTTAAGTTTTTCAAATAATATAACATTGTCCTATATTCGTGTACAATAGCAACAATTCATGCTAATTATTACGTTTATGTGTCAAGAGGCAAAGCTCCAGCAAAGATGTTTTAGTAATTCAACTGTGTCAGTATATATCACTGGAACTAGGTGTGTTATAATTCAGATGAGCCCGTAGTGCACTTAAATTAGTTTAATACTCGTTATCCTTCATAACGAGAGTGGGACTAATGAAAATTGGTTTACATTATTCAGAGTACATTCGTATGGTGTGCATGATTCTAAGCAGGAATCTGTATTTACGGTTCTGTATCCTAAAGTAAAAACGGAACCCAATTATATTGATAGCTAGATGGTTGAAATTTTAAACAAATGATGTATTTCTGTTATATCAATAAAAATCGAGGTTAAGGAAACGTTAGTTCGATCATTTTGATGGGTACTTTTTTCTAAATTTGTTATCCTTTGTGCGATTCTGACCCCCACTTGACCTGTTTTTATTTATTTAAGTAAAGTTTTCCGGAATGAGATTTTCCACAAGAATAATTATTGTATTTGTTGGACAGCTTTGAATACTTGGTTTTTGCTACAATTTTAATTATTTTCTCACAAGTGAACTTTCTGCCCCTTGACCGTAGCGTAGAGCAATTTATGATGGTCGTATTTCGTAAATGTATGGATGGCCATTTACCAAACAGCATATAATTGTAAAAAAAAAACTTTTAGTATTATAGTGTCAAAAATAAGGACCTACTTTAACTTACATTATAAAGATTACACTCTATCCTCGATGTACGCGCAATACCAGGAAAGTGGGTCCTTTTATTGTGACAAGCCTGTGTGATACAAGTTACCTTAAACAACCGCTCGCGACAGTTGTGCGGATGACACGAACATACATTGCAGCCGTATTCAAAAGAGACTGCAATTTGTCTGACGTTTCACAGCACTTTAACAAATTGTTTTGTGGTCCTGAAGCTAAGAAAGTTAAAAAGTAGTACAGGTGAAGTAAACTGAGGGCTTTGTTTCAATTTTCACTGTTGTTTAAGATTTAAGAAAATTACTTAAGGTTGACTGGTAGAGAATACCTTGAGGCAACAAATCCGCTTTGTGTAAATAAATAAAGAAAGCTATTTAGACATTATGAAACAAAGTGGTTCGAATTCAATCAAGGATCTTATTTTAATTGAAAAGATTAATAACAAAGGTTTGAAAAAACCTTTTTACTTTCTTTCTCCTTTGTATGGATGTGTACGTACACAAGAATCATGACGTAAGTGCCTACGTCAGCTACCTTTATGAAAGCACCGCTCACACCTACTTAAAAGTTTTTTCAAAAGAGAGCTTCTAAATGCTAGACATTGTGAAATAAACATGAATTACATAAAATACCAAACTTTTATTCAGAAACTTTATTCAATTACATCAAGACTGTTTTATTGTTGCTAGTTCTTGTACAACTAAATAAAATTCGAGAGTTGACGCACTAAAGAAACTTGCTCTTGACGTCAATTGCAATATTTTTATTTCGTCGATTACTGATTCACCACTAGACAGTCTAAAGATATAGTAAGTTCTTAGTAAATGTATGACGTAGCAGACGGTGTTTACTTTTATTAGAAATTCTTTAACATGAGCTTGTAAAATATATTAGATACAAACTCTTTGGTAAGTTCTCTTGTTACTCCGACATGTTTACACAAGGTATGCAATCGCATGATAGTGGAGAATGTAGGTACGTGTTTGTAGAAGATATTAAATAGACCAACCCGTTAAATAAAATCAGATTTTCCAGTATATACCTTCAAATAATAAACAAGGTAAACGTATCTATCTAGTAAAGGTATCTAGCTCTGAAATAATCCAATATTTACTCGTTACACAGTTCTACAGAAACGTATTTAGTATGTTAGATATTCCGTTTGCGCTATCCCAAGTCATTAGTGTTTATTACTACAGCAATACTGGAATCAGATAACATCAATCAAGGTATGTGTTGGTATTGATTACCACTAAACTAATATCTAATTATGCGTAGTTCGATGCCCTTCACATTATGTAACTCACGGACGTATGTGCTAAAGATAATGTATCCGTCATATATACAGATTGTCTGTCAGACGTCGGTACGTAAGCGAACCAATATTGATCGGATGCCAATTAAAACTGGAACGCATGTCCAATACGTACTTGACGATACGCGTGAATTCGGTAAAACAAAACATTAACACTAATGGCTGAACACGTAACACATTTTCATAATAAAATCATGTTCATGAATGTATTATTCTGTAAATGTAGGCTTGTGAATATAGACAATGCTACGTGCTAAAATTACGAAATCAACGAGTTTTCTGATTACACGAAATTGTATTGTAATACTTTAGTACAAAAAATAACAATGTTTCAAACTGTTTAATGATACTCGTTCGTAAAGTTGAACACTGTATGGTTTTGTGACGCAGGTGGTAGTAGCGGCTGGCGAGTACACGACGGGCAGCGCGTGGCTCTCCGAGGAGAAACTTCTGGAACAAGCCCGCGACATGTGGAAGAGGCTTAGCGACGAACAAAAAGGCGCATACGGCGAAGACTACTTCGAAACAGCGCTGCGAAGCCTTGAGAAATACACCAAAAGCGCTGTAAGTACCAAAAACGTGACTACGCTTAATTTCACCATATTTAGATATGGCTTTACTTGTATACTCTCAAACTTGGAGACGACGCCTTAACATTATATTTACAAATTGTTTAAATAAACATCGTATACGGCCCTCCGATCGTTTACATGAGAACGTTTTACGACCGACAATATTTTCCTATTTCCTATATTTCAAAGTCTGTCGAACTAGGTACTAACTTAGGTGTCTCACTCGTTTTAGAGGCGCTGTACTCATTTCACTATAGAATTTCAGTCTATGACGTAAAAGGTTATTTTGATAATAATAAAGTAAAACATTTTTTAGCTATAGTTCACGTACGTTGAATGATCTAAACGAAAAACGACAATATAATTTACTGCAAAGCGTTTTCAAAGAAATGCTTTACCTAATTACAATTACTTTAAGTAGTCAGTAACGATCGAGCAATTTATTTTTATTCGTAATGTTTTCTACAGGACGCTGACCTGACCGCCGTGACACGTGCGCTGAGTGATGGAGTGACACGCACGTTCCCGCTCGCCCGCTACACCCCCGTCTCCCCTCGGGAAAAACTCAAGTCCCTCCTGGCTGAGCACATGCCCCGCTCTCTCTACGAAGGCCTGTACACTGATTAAAAGGAAGCTCAACACACACCACCTAATAAATATCTCGGTTTATGTTTCCTCATAATACTCCGGCCTTTCATACAGCTATCATTTTTAATTTCCCCAGTCAAAGGTCAAACGTGGGGAAAGCGAAGCACGAGTAAAACCGACGGTACTGTTTTTGCACCTACTATGGAAATTAGAATTTGCTTTTTGTTTCGAACTTTAACAAGTTATGATTTGAGCGGCGAATATAACAGTTTTTTAGCAAAGCCTTATTTCAGGTAGGTGCGTTCATTGTTTGAATAAATTGTTAACAAAGGTAAAAGGAAGGCTTAGTAATTAAGATGACATTGCTTTCTAAATTTAGGTCAAAGAAAAAGCTAAATATATAATAGTCAGGTTAAAGAAACTTGCATAGCGCTATCAGCGCGCAATAAACAATAACAATCTACAGAATACGTGGCTAACGTATTCGACGTGTGCCAAATGAAACTCTCGTGCAGTGCTCTTGAGTTACGTAAGCGTATAAGTTAAAGAGAGTTTCTGATCATTTTGCCGAGCTCCAATCCACTTGAACCAGTTTTACTGAGTCTCCTTAAGTCTTCTTGTTCCGCCCCAAGAAATCAAACTAGAAATTTACTAAAATGTATCAGTCACAACTTTTATAACATAACTAGACAGAATCAGCAACTCCTATGATTAAATAAGGAGTATTTTTTAGTCTGTGCCACAGTTATCTTAATGCGACTGTTGGTGACACACTCTAATTAAGACGATTTGCGCAATCTCTGTCTTCAGCTAATCTTTTAGTAAATGAGCCACTTCAGAAGCAAGGTCCAGATAAAATAGTATAGTTCAACACGTATTATGTTACCTTTGTTAAATATAAATAGTTTAATTACCATTGTATTTTTAAACTTGATGAATAGATAAGTGTCTATGTCTTAGCGCTCGGGTCAGCTTGACCCGATTATTTGTTGGCACTCGATCAAATCTGTCAGTCACGTATGTTGCTGATCCATTTTCGCATTTAATGTGTGGTTTTCCATCATCCATTCTAAGATAATGATTAAATAGAACGTTTTAAATATGTACATTATCTAACTCTGAGACTAATCCTGAAACCTTAAGAAATAGGTTTCCGTCTTTCTAATTCAACACTTGTAAGATTTGTATTTAATTTCTTATCTTCTTTAGCGAAGTGAAAACGAGTGAGTTTTTAGATTAGCTTAGTAAATACGATTTATTTTAAGAAAATACGTCTTTTGTAGAAAAAGTAATAATTCGGCATAAACAACGCGCAGTCTAAAGGTATAAGTATAAGCATAGATAAATGTTACTTGTCGTGTACAGTATTTTGAGTAATTGTCCCCATGTGTTTCGTCATCATCATTAGGTCGTATCATCAACTATAATTATCATACTTAAGCCAGCAACTGGTTGGTACAACATAATAGATTCCATTATATCACTTATGTTTGCAATTATTTGCTTTAGGTGTATATTCGTATTTTGTTGAAAACGCAGCTGGGACGTAGAGTGCCATAAATAAATTATAGCTACCTACTGGCTGCATTTTTGAAATGCATTTAAGTGCGGCATGCAGACATAATTCGATACTATTTAGATTAATTTTAGAACTATCGCGTGTGAGATAATTTTATATAATGTGTCTTTTTATGAATTAAAATAATAAACAAATAACTAATGTTTTATTTTAAACCTTGAACACACGAATTCAAATTGAATTGGCAAGAAAAATCTACAACGTTGCATAAGATATTACTTTGTTGAACAATGGCCTCTTACAAAGCAATATCGTTCCGCAATCACAAATACAACAAGTTTATACAGCTCCGAGGTACGAGGTCCATGAAATATGTGACTGAATTCGAATTTACTTCGACGGGTAAATCCATGGTGTTCTACAAAAAAGAACTAGAACTAGCGCTCTCTTCGGCTATGTTATACAGTCGTTGAATGTAGCTGTTGGGTCAGTGGAACTTTCTAGAATTAATTAATCCTTAATTTCAAATTTCTCAGTATCTTATATGGATTATATGAATATTAGAATGTGCTTACAGCTCGTATTCAGACCTCTACAAAACGACTTCGTAGAAACGTAAAGTGCCAATGGAGCTTCGAGATCAAATAATACGGTTTACATCTGTTTCTCACGATGTACTAGTTACATATTCGAATAATGAATAACATATCAACCTGACTACACTTCTGATCTAATATTAGACACAAAACATTTCTCACTTACATTAATAAAAGCCTTAGCTATACGATGAATTGTTTTTCGCACATTTTCTATATGTAATCGATACGACAGAATCAATCATCGACATCATCCGTCACACTACGTCAGAACAATATGGCCAGTTTGCGCTATCGACATTTGCCTTTACAGAAAAATCAACGCTTCGGCAGAATTTATGGACGTATTCTAACAGCTAATTAACTGTGAAGTGAAGAGTGAGTGATCGTACATAAATTAAATCCATTTTTGGTTGCATCTATTTCAAATACAGTTGCTTTAGACAATAATTACTATATGCTTAATATCTTGTATTGCATTATCAAACTAATATGAATTTGGGAGTAGTTATATAACGTTTGGGAGTAGATATATACTCTTCTGTTACTCTCCACGATCAAACAGCTTCGACGTTTGATGAATTGTCGTATGGAGCTGGGTGTCATCCTGCATTAAACAGGTTACCTTTTTTCCATATACCTACAAAGAATGCTAAGTTATTTGCATAGGCGATATCTATACGGGCGAAGCAGAAGAAAGCTAATAAATGTATATAACAACACTAGAAGTCAATAAATGTTTTTCTATGTGCTAAAGAAGAAGGTAAATATCTAAGAAATATACTTACCTCCACAACACCGCGCCCGAACTTCGCATCAAAACATTGAAATAGATGTTTGTCTGTATATTAGCGAAGTTCACATCTACCCGGTATGGGCGAACTTTAGAAGTAACATCATAACACGGAATTGATACAATTTTCCCAAACCTCGGCAGAAGTTGTGGAAAGCGCAGCATCCGCCAACTTATCGCTCCAACGACTCATAGCTTGTTGACCCACTTTTGTAAGCATACTTTAATTATTTAATCGGAACATAAGAAGTCATGTGGGATACCTAATTGGTGTTATTCAAAAATACATACAGTAATGTACTGGTAGGCTGAAAAAAAGTGAAGAGTTATGAAAAAATACTCGGTGAAAATGTTACGGCTAGCTGAGTGCTTGAGGTAACCACGCCAAACCTAATGTGCGCGACGTGTCGCAGGTTTGATCATTTTGATCGTTCGATCACAACACAATGTACCTGGTTTTGATTAATGTGCTTCAATATTCATAATATTTTTTTTCGAAGATAATATCAAGCAACCAGGTCTAAGCAGTCGCTAGTAACCTTATCCTTTTTGTATCGACCAGATAAGGCAGCTGAGCTAAACTATGCTTTAACCCCTTTTCATAGAGCTCTCGATAGCACTCAAAACGTTAACGCTCCGTAGAATACCTTTTTCTCTCCTCTTTTATAAGAGGTACACTTCTAAACGTCTTTTAACGAGCAATAAAAGCGACCCAAGCAGGTAATAAATCGAAATGATCTGTTTTCAAATTAAGAGTACATAATATACATATATTGAGCACGAACCCCTTCAGAAATTGTCTGAACCAACCAAATTATAAGTTGTTGTTCAAATAACATTAAGTATTTTAATAAGTTTACGATACAAAAACCCCAAAATCATTTCACAAAACATACAAAAACAAAGTCTCCCTAAAAAAATCCTGTCACAAAAATATGAGCCATTGTTGGTAATTTTTCAAAATTAATGAACCTTAATTAAATAATTTGTCCCATTTATAAAGGACGCTAATCGGTCGAATACAAACAATAATAACGACCCAAGTTAGATAATCTAGTGTTTAGATAGGCGAAATAAATCGTAAGTTAAAACTTTAATAATCAAATATTTTCTCTCCCAAAGCTATCACGAGCTCGTATAACAAAGATTAATGACGTGATAACGTCCCTCGACTACGTAATTGAAAACTTACTGATCAGCATTAGTTACATTCATTAACAATGTTTCGAGTTACACAGTTTTGTTGCTGTTTACATTAATCTCAATTTAGTTCGTATCGGTTTCCGATGCAATTACTTATGTGGTGGCCGGGCACAAATTGTGCCGCTTTGGTGGCAGGTGTAATGTGCCTGTGGGAACCTGGGGTCAGATGTGCGACCTCGACCTGAATACTGAACTACAAAGGTCATGTGGGCTGCAGCCAAAGGCAAGTACACACAAAAGATGCTTGTAGCTTAACTCTCCACTTTATACTAAAAACTTTTCCCGTTTTCGCAACGGTATTCTATAGCAAGGTTAAACAAACACGAAAACGAAATATTCCGTCATAATGGTAAACAGTGGGTGAAATTCTTAGAATGATCTCCCAAACTGAAAATGTTATTGTTCTTTCTCAACCGAGTAGGTAACAATAATGATAATGATTTTGCTTCACTCGATCAATCTTCTTTAAATTTAACGTAAGATTGACGAGGAACAAGGAAGTTAAGATCAAAGTTCGATTGAGCCAAAATAGCTGTATTCGAATTTAAACAATTTCATTACATCCGGAAAACTCTGGCGTAATTAAACGATTAAATAATCTAACGTACTTATTCTTGTTAACATTGCCAGTAACAAACTACGCAACGGCATCGTTAACAGTCGTTAAACACCCCTAACGTGTTTTCTACACGTGTATAAATTAATGCATTCTAGAGCCACGTAAGACCTTACCTGACCTTTAAAAAGGACATAAAAACAAGGTCAACCAATATCATCCTAAGACCTTCTCTCTTTGCCCTTCAACTTAAATTTGCCGTATAAATCCATCTAACTGTTAGCTTTGATCAATCTCTCGAGTATTATTTAAATGTCTTAAGTGAATTTAAAGTAATGCTTTTAATACGAGGCGTTTAATTAACTTTACAGGGTTTATGAACCGTGGCACACAAAATCGTGTGTTATACTTAGTGAAATGTTTTCATAAAATTTACATAATGTACAGAAGTCGGAGTGAGCACTTTGCTCAGCTGAGAAGCGGCTGTTATCCAGAACGTTTGCGACACACGTGCACGTCAAAGTTTCGAGTTGGAAATTACAACATCCGGACATCGCCGCCATGATGTTCCGTTGATGCAGGTACCGTGTCGACGAGACTTTACATCACGCCGCTGAGACCACCCTCCACCCCCTACCTACAAATAGCTATACGCTGTCATTGAAAAATATGACTCCAGCGAAGTTTTAGTCTGGCTGAATAAAATGTCTCTCTCGTGGATTTACATACATTATAGTTTCATATCGTTTCGTATTGTATTGAGAACTCGTTATGTTGTGTTGGATGGTACCTGTCGTCGATATTTTGTTGATTTATGTGACAAAATAACAAATTTGAAACACAAACTATCTGATATTATGAATGGTCATTGATCTGTATTACTCGGAAATGTTATGACTTTCAAGAATTATTCAAATTTTTCAATGTAAATAAAGGTACCCCGTCAAATATTTAAGAAAACAGTTTTGCAGGTAGGTAGCTCCGTGCATTAGTAATACCAACCAAACAGTCCATTTGGCAAATTGAAATTCTAGGAATTCCGAAGTGACATAACATTTAGGTTAGAGTGAGGTGAGCTCACCATAAAAAATGTAGGCATCCATATTAAATGCCTCCTTGGAATTTTTAATTTAAAAAATAAGAAATTTCCAAGGAAAACTAAAAAGTTTCGCGCATGAAGTTTGCTGTTTCGCATATTTCTGCCGAGATGCCATCCCTGAACCTACTTATTCAACCGTGAAGCACACCGGTGACAACATTTGTGATGTATGTATATTCAATAAATAGGTAACGAAGAAAACGTATGCTTATAAGGAGTTGTTGAATGAATGCTAGTCTTTTATAAATCGATTTGCAAGTAAAAGAGTATTTATATTTTAAATAACGTTTGCGTAAGAAATTTATAATGAGTGAAACCATAACAATACCTGGAAGTGGCGTGAGTTAGAGTGCTTGACTGCGGTCTCATGTGCAATGTTTATTTTAGCATTGCAGATGCGTCGTGTGTTTGGTACTAGCACATCCCAACTCTTTAATAATGCATATGTTAATACAACCCACTTGTTGCTTACTTTGTTCGGAAATAACTACAACAGTTTTACTTTCCACTCAACCACTTACTGCTACGGCGGAAACTAAAAATTTAAACATATTGGCAAAGGTCATAAAACGTGCCTATAAAAACAACTTGTGATTTTCATAATGTTTTTATTTTCCCGGCTTATTCTTGAAGGCCTCAGGGTTCGGTGAAATTGGTCTCGGCCTCGTTCCAATTCTATCAAGCGATTCAGCGTTCGGAAAATCGGGAGTTCGGAAAACCTCAATTACCGCTATTTAACGGGCCAAATAATCTAATGAAAATTTGTTCCCTCGCCGCACCTTTTACGCAGTGTCACCGTGCGGCAAGTAATGTATTCGAAAGGTACCTATTCCAATTTTTAGCCAATAACTGAAATTAATAAACGTAGTTGTTAATAATAAAACGAAATAGTCTCAAAAGAGATGTACCAATTAAACCAATAATTGTATTACCCAACTGTACCAACCCTCTTTGCAAAATCGAGTATCAAATGGTGCCAAAATAAAAAATAAGGGTAAGGTCACCCTTGTAGCCTCGTAGCATTGCGTAGCGTTTTACATAGCAAGCGTAGAACTTAAAACAACTCGTAAAATCGTGACCTAAACAGTATCAAGAACCCATATTATTATATACACACACATCTAAAAAATCATGAGATACAGCATTATATAGCTTTAAACAAAAAACACTTCCAAGTTACTAATTGCAGTTACTAATTGCTTCGACGTTAATGGCAAAAACCAAGGCATTGGCTTAGGTAGGCAACTGAAACATTCCTATTTTTCAAAGCTTCTTATTCATAGATTCCGAACTAAATCTAAAAGAGCTAACCGCGCTCGACTACTTGACCCTCTACATCGCGCTACATTGAGACTAGGCACGTTTAACACCGTTCGGTTTAAGAGCCCCAAGCGAAGAGATAAAGCAGATAGCACTCCAACTTTGAATAAGTGCATAATTTTTAAAATTTTACAGTAAGATGATGTTACTATATTTATGGCACAAAATGTTAACTTAATCAGTTGACTAACTTCCAAATTCTTGTAGGTATATTAATGACAGTCTCAACTATGTTGGGGTCAGCTAAGGGTTGGTAGGCTCTCTCTCTCGTGGGGTGGGGGGTTTCAGCTAAGTACCAGTGATTTACAAGGAGCGACTGCCTATCTGACCTCCTCAAACCAGTTACCTGGGCAACGCGATGCCCCTTGGTTAGACTGGCTGTCAGACTTATCAAGCTTCTGACTACCTGTAACGACTGTCAAAGATGTAGGAATAACAGCCGGGACCCACAATTTAACGAGCCAAGAAGCACCTTCTGTATTATTTAGATTCAACCGCTAACTCTGTAGGTTTTCTGTCAGGTTTTGAGTAGTTCTCATACTAAAACGAAATTTGGTTATCTACCGCAGATGTGCTAAGTATGGATAGGTAGCACTTCATCGTGCACGTGCTCCAAGATTGACATCCGCTCTAAGGACCTTTTACTTTTATAGCGTAGGTGAGCACTGGTGGAAATGAGTTTGACGAAACGGTTTTATCGGTGTGGATAAAACGCTTTCACCTTGAATGCAACATAAGTGGAGTAAACTTGAATCACAATAAAGCATATCACCGGTTTTTGTTGTGACAGCCCATAAGTATTGGCAATGACCTAAGTAGCTAAGTAAAATTATGAGTCCAAAACTGGTGTTATAGAAATGTCTTAGTTTTGAGTTGCTATTAAATAAAGAGAGACCAAAATCAGAAACTACAGATGACCATCGATAGTATAGTTAAGCAGCTGCGGTATCAAGTATATATGTAGTGGTAGAGATAAAGATTGTTACTGGGTTTGTGAACAAGAATTTTTTTTTACTTAGTAATCGATCGTCATACATTGAAAGTACGAAAGTATTAAGCTGTGAGTTGCAAAATGCATTCTAGTACCGAGTTCTAAGGGGGTGAGTTGTGGGGGAGACTATTGATCCTCGCCCGTCGCGCCGCGCTGTGACCGAACGTGACCCCACGACCGCCCTTGTATACCTGGCCCTCGATCTGATCGCTGGTTTGCATTTTTTTATCTATCATAATATCTTGTTTTTTTTTTATTTCAAAACCTCGTCTTAAAAAACAGTCCTTAAATAACTTTATTGTGAATTATATGGCTCATAAATGAAACACAAATATTTATCCGCAAACCAACCAGATCTGTAAGTTATTATGACTGAGGCTAACGTCGTTGTCGTGTATGCCGTACAAACATTTCTATTACACTTCAATCAAATATAATACAATGGTAGATGAAAGTATTTTTAAATGTTTAAAAATGCACTCACTTTTTTATAAAACAAAAACATGAAAATTACAAACAGAGTCCCCTCGACTGTAATTTTCATGAAGGTAGATGATATTTTTACAAAATAATAATAATTTCTACTCATTTAACTTCTTTATAAACTAATATAACATTACCTAAAGTTACACGCCGAATACTTACCTAGCTATCAATATATTTCGCCAGCTACAGACATTGTGGATAGCTAGATATATTCGCGCTGTGGGCGGCAAGCCGGGAGTCATATTCCGAAGCTTGTTGGAGGCAGTCGTCGACATAAATAATAAAAAATATCTAGTAACAGTTAATTTTCGAAAGCAATGGTAATTTCAAATATAAACAAATAAAAGTAAATCAACAAATATTTTTACTGGCAATATTTTTAAACGTCAAATCGACCACTTAACGAACAGCCGAGCCGTGAGCAGCATAGCTAAATTCTTGCTTTGAATCGGAGCAGTTTCGGTTGCTTGAATAAGTAAATACAATATTTTATTTTCATCGAAGTGAGTCTCTCAACAGTGACGAATAAAAATATTATAATATCTACAATGGAACACGATATCAACAAGCCCTACAAAATTTGTGATGTGAATCGAGACAAAAAGAAAGGAATTGTGGCATCGTCTTTAGAAGATCTGCTCACAAAAGTACCAGAAAAGTTAGGTTTACCCTCGGAAAATTTAACAGTAGTCCTGGAATCTGATGGCACTGAAGTCGACGACGAGGAATACTTCTCTACATTAGACCCTGACACTTCTCTTATGATTTTACATGGACTTGAAAAGTGGGCTCCGAATATGCCCAAGTGCCAAGTGTCTTTAGATCAAACTGATGACGTCGCATTGGGAGACAAAGGGCAGGTTGCTAACTTGGTTGGCCGCCTGCAACATAATTTGTGCCATATCTCTCTCCTGGGTGGTCAAGATTTAGAACTCTTGTCAGACATGGACCCTGATAGTCTTGCAGATATTGTGACTGATAGAGACAACAGAATTATTTTGGAGCACATCAAAGAAGCATCTGGGAGGTAAATAAACAAATTCATACTTAATACAAACCAAAAATAATATTCAAATGTTATTACAACAACCAATCTGATTTCAAATATTCAAAAAATAAAAAAAATGATATCAAAAAAAATCCTTTATATTTAAATTTGTGTCTTAAAAATATTTAAAAATTGTCTTTCAGAATATTACTTGAAAAACGACAAGCCCAAGATGCTATGGAACTGTTGAAGCTGTATCATCAAAGCGTAGCCAATGGCACTGAAGACATGTCACCACCAAAGCAAGAGAGAGTTTAGAACACCAAGTTTGCAATGGTAACCAACCATATTTCATTTGTCATGACTTAATTCAGGTTAAATTGAAACAACTTATTAGTCTTATAAATAATTTCGTCTTTTATGTTATACTCTGTAATTATTTTACTATGAACCCACAAATATTTTTAGATATTTTTAGTAACCTTGTATTCAACCTGAATCAAGTGATGATTAAATAATTAAAATCCTCAATTTATTTTTAAGGAATGTTTCACCTCAAAAGTTTACAAAACATGTTTTCTTCTGTGCTTATGACAACATTATATCAGTTATAAATTCTTATAAAAAATTAAGATTTCTAGCATTGTAAATGATCAATCATAATAATTATGTATATAATATTATACCAAATATTGAGGCCTTTTTACAAACATTATGGACTTATTTATTTATTTTTAAGGTGTGTATTATGCTTTTTGTATAAGTCATTGTTCAACTTGGAATAAGAGAATTACAGCACTATTCATTTCATTTTTTTTATTGTATTCTCTGTATTGCAATGTCCTCCATTGTTGTAGTAATAGTGTTGTTATTATAAGAAGTTACAAGGTGTAATAGTAAAAATTAGTGATAATACAACGCTAATCTTATGAATATGAGCTGAAATCAAACAATATGATAATGTTCTTACGAAGCATTGTAAGTAAATATGTTTAGATGTTTATGTATATAGTTAGTCTTAAAAATACTGTAGAAATCAACTGTTAGAAATATTTATGTAATTTGTCTAATTCATATTATTTTGACTGGTAAATTAATAGAGCAATTTCAACTTATACCTTCTGAAATGCTATCAGTCTTGATACCTAGTTGTTAAGATAATACCTTTATAAATATTTGAATACCAAATCTGACAATAGGTATGCTAGTGCTAGGCATATTATATGGTCTTTTAAAATTGTTTTCCATATTTTGTAAACTTTTGAGAGAAGAATTGCCACAAGGTTGATAATCAACATCAATTTAAAAGACTGATAGTTGGTAAATTTATGTTTTTATATAGTTTTACCCCTAGTGTAAGGTTTATTCATTTAATTCCAAATTTGCTCAAAAATTTTACAAGATAATCATTAAGTTTCCCTATCTCATTTCACTATTGAATATTAAGTGAGTAAATATTTAATAATTTGGTTCCCCAGCAAGAAGTAAAGTTGTTGATATTGTGCAGTGATAATGTGACGTTAGTTACTCCCATGGAATTGTTACATCATTTTGTATTGTATTGAAATATAATAATCAAATCATTCCTACATAATGCATTTGGAAAGAATAGACGAAGGGAATTGAGTATGCTATTGATCCTGAGAGTGGTGGTAAACTATAATCCTATTGTAAAAATATACATACAAGTAAATTAATCTTTCTTTCTTAATTTATTTATTCATATTTTACAGTCTTAGTAACTAATATGAATGTTTATGTTAGCATACTGAATTGTGCTATTTAATGTCATATTATGTATTTTATAGTTGTGCACCCATTGAAATTGTTATAGCCGGCAAGTAGGTAAATACCCTGTAATATTGCACATACTAGTCTGATATTATTAAATAACAGGTGATAATACCAGACAGTTTATTAGCAGCAAGTTAGGTCAACTAATAAATAATTGTTTTAAAACTGTCTGATCTTAACCTGATATTGTCCTTCATCTTAATATTTACCAAATACTTGTATACCTAAATAGTGCTTATAACCAAATTCCTTTTACTGTTTGCCTTAAGCCAAGCATATAAAACAGCACATATTGTAACAAACCATATATATATACGGTTAATGTATTTAATGTTAGTAATACTAATGGTCTACCACATATTTGTAATTCTACAAAATAATACATACATTGATATTATTAATCATAGTAAGTAATGCATTTGACAACACCAACTTAGACTTTGTCTTCATTTGTTATATTTTGTATGTTTATAGTTATACAATAACATTAATTACTGTTTTTGATGTCTCAGTCCTGTTTCTGTCAGTTACGTAGATAAAAATTAATTGATCTTAGCTTTGTAGTTTTTGTGTTCTTGATAACAAGCAAGGAAGTTTCGACTAGTGGTTTCTGAGTACTGAAACTATTATGAGCATTGTAATATGTGTTTTTACTTTAGATGTTCTGTGGAATTGGTAGATGTCAACAATAATCCCTAATAGAGGAATTGGAATTTAGTTTTACTGTGCACAAATAAAGACATTGAAAATAATTACACAGATTTATTATTTTTCCAAAAAATAATACATCAAGAAAATTACTCTTAAATAAAAATTAAAAACTTAATTAATTGTGAATAACTTTTTGAAAAATACATTTTACATAAAATGAAATGCACATACATTTAGAGATAAATAATAATTTAGAGAACTACCAAGTTTCTGTTATATCTATCGCATTTTAATCAACAAGAGTCATCAATCAGAGGTAAATTCCTTTCTGAAGCATTTAATTAGGTTTAGATACACATTAATAAACTTAGAGAACAGTGCAGGAGCTTTTCTCACGGAACGGGTTGACTTTCTGACTGGAAAATCCAACAAGTAGACAATCCTCCTGCTCATGTTCATTGATATATTTGACTATGTCTGATACAGCTACAGACACAGGTATGCGTTTTATAGCTGCTTCTCTTCTGAGCTGTTCTGTAACAGCTCGTTGCTGTTGCAATGTTGATACCATCATGTCCATAACGGCAGTGTCTGATAGGCCTATGTTGAAGGTAAATTAAAACTTTGAAAAGAAAAACAGGGCGTAGCCTCGAACCTTAAAAGGTTTAATCTGCAAACAACGATAATTTAACATTAGTATACAACAACACCACAAGAAATAGTTCCACTAATAACGATTTTAACACCCACAGCGAATAAAAACGAGGTAGATTTTGGTGATTTGGATATTTTGTTAGAAATTAGTTCGGCAATAACGCAGCAATTCTTTTTCGTGATTGGTACAGATTACCAAATAATACCAAAGGCAAATAGAGTATTATTTTATCAAACCATGACTGCCACAGACAATTAATACATTAATAGAATAGTATTTTTTAAGAGTTGTACTCTCGCGGTTGTTCTAACGGTTATTTGATAGTTTAATCATTTAATTAAATACTTAATGTTTTTAAGATAACAATTGAATAAATATACTTTTACGATTTCAATAACTATTTACAACTTAAAATTTAACAAGCACTTGTAATACATTATCTTGCGTTTTGTATTCTAACACTACGAGTATTGAGTGTACTACTTTTAATGTAAAGATAAAATTAACTTCTGTTGTCTCAATTAAGTAGGTCTTCTCACACATCTAAACATTTTTAGTTTTAACCCAGCGAGCGTGGCGTAGCGCAAATTTCCCAGTTTTGTGATATAGCCATTTCTTTTAAATATTCTTATTTTCAATGATAGGCCATTGACGTTTTGGTCAAAATCATGAGACATTGCTCAAATCAATATAACGAATTTCTGCTTTTTCTCCAGCAAATATATCAATAACATTATTATCAAAGCCTTTTATAGGCATCAGACTGGATGACTTACGGTAGGTGAAAAATGACAAAATGGCAACACTACTTAAAACTAATTTAATGTTGTGTGGTCCTGCAATTCGCCGTATGTGAAAAATCAAAAGATTTTAAGGTATAATTTGCGCTCAGATGCTGCGTTAATCATTACTTTACATGCAAAACTACAGAATAAATAATTTGATTACATGGTTTTTCAGAAATTCTTTCAAGTTAATTGAACAATAGCAAAAATGGAAGGCGATAGAGGAGACACTTCAAATCCGAAATCATTTTCAGGAATACCAGAGGCTGTTTTTGTGGTATATAAATAACATTTAATCAAGTAAAATAAAATTGCAATAAAGTATTCAAGGTTTACTCGTAATTTACCAAATTTTTCATGAAACTTAATGTAACCAAAAAAAAATTGTGTTCCAAAAACTTAATTTTGTAGAGTACTCCGTTAACTTTTTGCATGTTATTTTTCTTATTTTATTACTAGGTAATTTTATTGTAAGTTATGTACTTACATACCTATGATATTGTTAGATAATTAAAAAGTTAATTTGGTTGTTAAGGTTAGGAATTTAAAACAATTTATTTGTTTTATAGGACAATGTAGACGAATTTATGAACCAGCCTGAAAACTCTGGTGGTGTAGATAAAGTTCTTAGAAATCTTGATGAACAACATGCAAAGTATAAACACATGGAATTGTCACTAGCCACAAAACGCAGACGACTAAGGCAACAAATACCAGACCTTGCCCGATCTTTGGAAATGATTGAGAAGTTAAAAATTCAAAAGGAAGAGGTAGAAACACAGTTTCTACTGAGCGATCAGGTTTTTGTTAAGGTAAGGCATATGTTTTATGTTTTTAACTTTATAATTCAAGAGATTGTAACTAGTAACACTTTTTTCTTTGTTATAAGATTCATAGAACATAATCATTACAATTAATCTGTTTACAGGCAAACATTCCACCAACGGACAATGTTTATTTATGGCTTGGTGCTAATGTTATGTTAGAATACACACTAGATGATGCTGAAAAACTTTTGTCATCCAACATGGCCACTGCAAAGAAGAATTTAGCTTGTGTAGAGCATGATTTAGATTTCTTAAGGTAAATCTAACACAAATATTTCCTTTCCTTAAATTAAAGCTATTTTTTCTGTGATATCTGTCTGAGCACAGTCTTTCTTATTCCAGTAAACATAGTAATAACTTGGGCAAGTACAGACAGGTCCTTTTTCCTCTTATTTCAGGTTTTGTTTGCTTGCATTTGATTTATTAGTTTTTTTGTATAATTGTTTATTCATGCAATTAACACTTTTATTACAGAGATCAGTGGACAACTACTGAAGTAAATATGGCTAGAGTTTACAACTGGGATGTCAAGAGACGCCAGGCTGCTAAAGCATCAAGCTAATAATTATATATGTTTTCATTACTCTTAACCAGCCCAAACACACAAGTTTATAATGCATAATTATTTTCTGAAATATTTTTTCAGAGGAAATAATGAGCTTGGGTTGTCTTCCTGAATTCTAAATGAATGTTTAATGGATTTCCATTGCTCATTCATAGTATCTTACAGAATTTATTGTAACACAAATAATTGTTTATCACAACAAGTTTTCTTTAAAACTGCAGAATTTATCTATTATGAATAGTATTATAATTATACTGTTTTTACTAATTAAAGGAACTTTTGCTTACTTATGTTATTACTTAAAGCATTTAACAGTTCAGTTTTGGTTTATTTATTAGTTTTGATTAACCAAATAGTATGTAAATAAGACCTTTCATATTTTAAAATGTTTACATATTAATAAAACACTGCTTTCAAAAGATTATTTCTTTATTTATACACAAAATAGTAACAGAAAAACCATCAAGGAGAAGAAGCTGTTTACTTCATAAAAGCCTTAAAAATTAACCTGAATCTGATCTTTCTGTGATATGCCTTAGAAGAAGGAATGTGATCAATGTTGCTGATTATGGCAGCTACAGCCAAAAATGTATACACAGCAGTTCAAATATTTTTCTTCCTCTTAGGTTCACTTTTATCTTTATCTTCAAACTGTTATATGAAGCCACAAGGTCATAGGTACGTCCATAAAAAGGCTTTTTCTATAGAGATTGTGATACTTCTTTAAATCTAGGCGCAGAATTGATTGAAGGCACGGCTATACAGCCCTTATTAGATGCCTTCTTCTGCTAATATTGACTAAGTCGACTTTGCACATGAACTTATTAATACGTCAGTACTCTTTCACTGTTATTTTGAAAGGTTTAATGGAACCTGTTATAGTTTAGTGTAATATGAAACTCACTTGGGTTCATTTTATTATTCGACCGCTAAGATACAATGGTTCATCATCACTGCGTTTGAATACAATTAAAATCAAGGAAGTGAATGAAATATTTTAACAATACATAGTACATAAATAATAACCCGCACACATAAAACTTATTTTCAACGAAAAATTAATATTCTTTGCTTATTTTTTTGTTTAGCCATTACTGTCCCTTAGGCTTATTTAAAAGGAAAAAAAACGATAAAGATTATGAACGCATCGTACTTTCTAAAATTTTGACATCTGAATTTGACATTATCATCAATACGTCAATAATCGTGTCGTGTCATTTACTACGTTGATTCATAAATAAATCAATTTAATTGATAACTCAATAAATAAATGCCTACGAAGCATATAGTTTAAGTTTTAAAATATCGGCACAGACATGGCTCCTTCTACAGACTGGGATGAAATAAAAAGATTAGCAGCAGATTTTCAAAAAGCTCAACTAAGTTCTACGGCTCTCAGGTAAATAGCCTTATCTTTTATGATGCGATCGACCAATTTTGTTCGAGACTGGTTATTCTTTTTACTATATCTCCCTCAGTTGACCCTGACCTAACCTATCATAATACTTAAGCCATTTCCCTTGATTACATTTAGACAAACATATGTTTCTCAATTGGATTTATAATGTATCCATAATTTGCTTTACTTATTACATTCCTTTTTTATTTATAGATTATCTGAAAGAAACTGCATTGAGATAGTTACAAAATTAATTGAATTGAAGTTAATTGATGTCATATTTACAACAGATGGTAAAGAGTACCTTACTCCTCAACAGCTTGTTAAAGAAATTAAAGATGAATTGTATGTGCATGGAGGGCGGATCAATACAGTAGACCTTGCTAAAGAGCTCAATGTTGATCTCAGTCAGATCAACAATAGTGTTTCTGAAATTATCAGGGGAAAAGAAGTACAACTTGTGTCTGGCTATTTAATAGCTCATTATTATTTAGAAAAGGTTGCACGAGAAATCAATGAGAAATTGCAACTCCAAGGTCAAATATCTGTTGGGGAACTAACCTTACAATATGATCTACCAGCTGAGTTACTGCAACATAATGTTTTGGAAAAGCATTTAGGCAAAATCATTAATGGAAAACAGGATCCTTCTGAACCCCGGACATTTTACACAGAGGAATTCATCACTAGAACAAAGGCTAAGATTCGTGGAGCATTGATGGGCCTACTTAAGCCTACACCTGTGACTGTTATAGTCAACCATTGTAATTTATCAGACCGCCTGTTCTTGTCATTGTTTGATCAGTTGAATGCTCCTGGTGTACTCACTGGACGTCAAGCTGGAGCACTGTATGTGCCATCATGTTATACCAAATCCCAAAATGATTGGGTGATGAGTTTTTACAAACAAAACAATTACTTAGAATATGATGCTATATCTCGTTTAGGAATTTCTGACCCTAAAGGGTATGTGAAACGAATTTTTACCAATGAGGATTTAACTTTCTTGAGTACCTGTGTGATTGGGTCACAAATTAAGCAACAACTTGAAACTGCATTGGAAGAATGTATTTCTTCTAAAAGTTACTTGGATGTTGTCTCTTTATTGCCATCAGTTTTAACAGACACTGATATTGAGAATGTTCTGGATGGTCTCCTGAAGAAGTCCAAGTCAACAATATTATTTGAAAACACGGGTATGTATCTCTATTCAAATCCTTCTTAAAAATTGACCTTTTAAAAATGTATTACAATATATGTCATTTTAGTTTTCAGTAACCATTACATTGAAAATCTAAAGCAAGCTTGTATGCCTATGACTAAAGAGAAGGCTGAGAAGGTGGTAAAGTCAGGCAAATATCAACAGTTTTATATGGAAAAGCAATTGAACAAAGCTTCTGATTTTGGATCAAGCCATGTTGACCATAAAGCTGAGAGGCGTGAAGAGAGAAGAAGAAAAGCTGCTTCTGGCAAAGGTGGTGGTGGCACCCAGGGCAGAGAAACTAAAACAAAGGCTGTTAAGAAACATGCGAGGTCTAAACAAACTGTTCAGGATTCAGACTCTGATGAAGGACCTAGTAGTGCAACTAAAAAGTCACAAGCCCAATTGGAAATTGTTAGTGTTGATGATGTTGAAAATATCATCAAAGAAACTCTGGAAAATGAAGGCCTGGAAGACCTACTAACTCAAGTAGCAGAATATCTACAAGGGTAAATAAAAATGTTATTTTGTGTATTTTGCTTCAACTACCTTAAATACTATCAAATTAGCTCACTTTATTAGACTAGACTATGTTTTTAATTTGGACTTATTTTCAGGGGACTCAACCAAATTGGTTTGACTATTGCTAAAGAAACAGCTGACAAATTACTCCAAGATGCTAGTCAAAATAGGAAACAAACTCATACATCTGCTCAAGACAAGATAAACATTCTCATAAATGACATTAAATTGTATGAAAAAGGCATTAAGTCTTTGCCATCTGATCAGCAACCGCAATTTGTCAAGTATTTGTTAAAATCATTGGGAGGCGATGTACTAACTGAGTTCTGCAAGTATGCAGCAAATCAATGCAACTTATCTGTACAAGGCGATGTCCTCTCAGTTGAACAAAGAAACAAAATAATTAATGACCTGTCTGACGAGTTCACAAAACCCATAGTGTCACTGAATGGAACACTTTCTGATCAAAACATGGAATCATTCTACCAAGCAGTTGATGTCTGTTTATCAGAATTTGGAATGATTCTAAAGAAAGTTGACAAAAAGAAGGATAAGTAAGTAGCCAAAAATAAACCTCTAACAATTATTATTTACTTAGTTGATTATGATAAAACAAAATCCATTAACGACTATCATGATGTTTTCACATTTGTGACAAGTATAAACTATTTATTTTATATTTTCAGGCTTCTGATTCAAAATCATAGAGAAAAATTAATTTCTGAGTTGGAAAGTTGTGAAGAACCAGCATTAAGTTTACATTTGGCAGTCTTGGCGATTTTTACAATTGTCACCCAAAACATGCTTCATGCATCTGGTAGACAAGTACCAATAGTTATATCGTATTTAAAAACCCAACTCAAGGAAGAGGATTATGAAAGACTCCTCCAATGGCATGGTGAGTGTCATAAGTTGTATAAACTGCACAATAAAAAATATTATTTATTAAAGGAATGGACTATAATTCCTAACTGTTTGTATTTGCAGAATTAGTCACCAAATTCTTGACGTCTTCTGATGAAAATAAGAGCGAGTTTGAAGAAAAACTACTGCAAGAACTCCCTGCATTGAAAGTTATGGTTCAAGAAATAAAAAAATACAAGTAATGATAGAATCATTGGATCGGTTTCATTTCGTATTTTCATACATGTATTGATGGCCATCTTATTGTAATGTTCTGAATACAATTCTATCAAATTAAAAAGCGTAATGCTTATTTAATTTCCTTAATCTATGCACATAATATATCCTTAATATATTGTAGTCTAGTTTGTCGTGCCAGAATTTGGATGGTTTATGAAAATATCCATCAATCATGTTGAAGAAATAAATATTTGCCTCGAAAGACAAATCATTCCTCATCCATGAGGATGAAAGTGATTGTGGAGACAATTCAAATGAGCCCAATTACGATGAGGGCCTATCTCCAGCATCAGTTAAGCCTAATATCATAATAAGCATGTAAACTTTCAGTCTAATCGGTTATCGGAACTTCTTAAACTATTGGACTTTTCTGCATATTCATAATTAAAAAGAACTTAATGTGACGGTAGGAAAATACTGAAAGCAATCTATTCAATTTATTTTTTTGCAGTCAGTGTCCCAGTTTTGTATATTAAAATACTGTTTCGGATGTCTTGTTTTAGGTAACACTTGTTTTAGACAAGCAGAATGATAGCATTACATGTGTGGCTAGCAACACTACATTCATAAAACCCAAAAAATTGCAACACTGTTGTTGTTAACGTCATTGTATTACTGAAACTGTCAAACCTATTCATAACATAATGTCATTGAAATGTCATAACACACGGGTCAGTCAGTCAACGAACGTCTGTTGTTTAGGTTGTAGGATTCAAAACTATATTTTTACGGATATGGATTTTTGATAAGAATTATTAATTAAAGTTAACAAGAATCAATTAGATGTTGACATTTTGTCCACATATTATACAAGAATTATATTTGTGTCGCAGTGGCGAGCTCTTGGTAGACATTAAGCGTAGCACCATGTGCTTGTGAATCAAAATATATTTACAAATCTGTCAATTTATATAACTACAAGATGGAAACAGAGCCTAAGGAAAATTCAGATTTGCTTAGAAAACGAAATAAAATAGAAGCGAATGGCGTCCTCAGTACCGACGAGCCGAAGGGTCCAGCTGATGGGGGCATCAGAGCATACTCGGTCATGATTGCATCGTTCCTGACAAATGGCCTCTTGTTCGGCGTAATAAATTCGTATAGTGTAATCTATACCGTCTTCGAAAAACATCTTAGAGAAGATGGAGTACCTAATGCAGAGAGTCGAGCTGGTAAGTTTCAAAATATGCTTAGTAGTAAGAAACTTGATCAGTCCATACTCATAATATATTTCGTCATCTAAACCACCGTGTCGAATTCCATATCAAATCTGCAATACATGCATAAACTATGTTCATGAACTATGCAATCATTGATCAACAAAAAATAATATGCTTATATTTATTTTTTGTGTCATTATTTTCTCATTTTGTGTTGTAACAATCTTACTTATTGTATGAAAATAGGGTTTTAATTGTGATTGTGTAACTCAATAATAATTAGTGTTTTCTAATTAAGTCAACAATTAAGACTCTTTAAAAAGTAAAAATTTGTATCAACTTTTATTTAGCAAAAAGGGCTACACCTTATTAAATGTAGTGTAGTTGCTCTAAATGTTCCCAAACTAATTATATATTATCTAGAAGTGCCCTTTGATACTCTGTCAATGAAAATTATAATGCACAATATGTTATTATCATAATAGTTATGATTTGATGATGGTTGGAGGATGTAAAGGGTTATCAAGAAATATATGCGTACATTGCTGTGTTATTGTATTTAATGACAACAATACTTGTACAGCATAAAATTAAATTCATTTCAGTTTTATTCATATTGTTTTCTTACAGTTACAAAAGAACATCAGCAATAAAAAAATGGTCTAGTTATTTGAATGTAAACCATATACTATTATATAAATTTAATACCTAAACCTTAAGTATTATAGGGCTTAGCTTTGTTAAATTGTCTAAATTGTGAATTTATTTTTCATCCAAACATTACATTCGTTATTTTACAATATACCTAATGAGTGGCCAATTAATTGATAATTTTTTTTTTAATTATTTTGAGAGTGTGCCTCATATCAGATAATATATGTAATAAAAAATAATTATGGGCACATTCAAAGATTGTGACATAAACAGTTGTTAACAATCAATAAACACATTTTGCATGTGATAAAATATTATCAATGTTTTGTTACATTTAGGTCAAACTGGGAATGGTCCAGTTGAAAGTACAATAACATATGCAAGTCTTGATAATTAACATATAAATTGAAAGCATCCTTATGTTAGTAGAGCCAGTTGTCTGTATTAGGGTTCAATTAGGCGGCGGTCCTTAAAGCCTATTAAATACTTAAATTAATGTTTCATTCTTATTGATTTTGCCGACGATTCGGTTGGTGCAATGGTCTCCATTCGAAATCAAACAATGGTTTTGATTACCTATTAACCAATGCATAATATTTTCTACTTCGCAAATTTTAACTATAGTGGTTTTCTGCTGCGTAAATTGCAGGTGTAGGTATTGCGTAGTTTCGTAGGTATCTACCGTCTCTATCAGCTTGAATTCAACCACAACATACTCAGGTATTTATTTGTTATGAAAATGCTTGTTTCACCTGAAATACGACACTGGGTACCTACTTGATAAATGATACTTAATGGCACAGATTGTCATGTGGCGCCAAGCGGGGCGCACGTGGCGACGCGCCGCTCGTTGGGCGCCCGCGTCGAAGGCCACCACATCATTACGTTCAATTTCATCATGCTTTTAACCGATCGTTATTGCAATAATTTACTTGTTACATTCATCGCCATGGTTATTATCTGTCACTCGCTAGATAGTGACCACAATGTGTGACACGGCCCTTTAATTACGGTCCATATATTTCTTGTTTTTGGAATACCTTTTAAGAATGATGTCTACTATGAATAAGCACACCATAGCATTCTTCTTGAGAGAATTAAACGTGCAAACCATATCTCACACATATAATAAAATTATGCTAATCACCTTTCGCACACAGTTGTACCTTTCGTACTGAAAATTATGTTATCGTCAAGTTATGTCGAAAATGTTTGCTTCATTTAGTATTGCACGCGTACAATTTTAATGAATGCATAGTTGGGAAAAAATGTTTAACATTTGTTAAATTGGTATAAATAGTTGAAAATTAGTGTCTGGAAACTGTTGAAAATGCTGCACATTTGAATAATATGCTCAAGCACTACACGCGTTAAAAGTGGGAAAATCATATAAACGTTTAGCGACCAAAACACATTTAAATATTTGATAAACGATCAAGCGAAATAGTTCCATATCTTCTTAATCATAGACTACAATCAAGTTGTCTCTGTTTCTCTACGTTCATTACATTAATTCTCTACACAACTCTGACACCACAATATTTTGATTCTCTTGAGAAGCTTGATGAAAGTTCTAGCAACTGCGCTTTGTATCAGATCTGTTCTTTAAATAAAATACCTTATTCAATGCTTTTTTTATGTTTTTAAGGGCTTACGCTTGATATCGCCTAGCCCTGAATCAACCTCTTTCAACGCTGTGTATCTAGTTCTTACTGAATAATTTGCTTAGAAGGTGAGTACGATGGCTTAGCATAGATTATACCTTACCAATTAGGCCCCGGCTATAGGGATCCCAGAAGCATTTCGGAGGTTTTAACCGGCAAACCCCTTCGCCTTGCCAAGGGATAAGAAAGTTAATGAGGATTTCAGCAGGTCAAAAAAGGTATCAAACCTATGGTTTCAGAACAGTTAATGTAACCGGAAACTCAAAAAAAGTAAATGAAAAAAATATTTTTATGCTTATCATAAAGCGTACATAGCTTTTTTTAGTCGAAAGTCTTTGTAATAATAAATTATCCATATAATTAATTAGTATTGGAAGCGCATAACAGTCGCGCCTGGTAAAAGAAAGACTCTACATTATCTTAAAATACGGAATACTTACGACTATATTATGTACACTATGTAAATTGTACCGTCATTGTTATAATGTAGACACGCATATTAACTAGACAAAAACTGTATTGTTTTTGATATCATTTATTATGCTTCTCTTAATATCAAAATAAATAAAGAAAAAGACCAAATATTTAATCAGATGGCAGTTTTTCTCAATTAGTCGCAGATTAAACTAGTCATATTTCCTTATACGCATAATTTACCGACGTAAGACTTCAAGCCACAGGTTTATTTTTTTATCGTTAGAAAAAAGTAACAAACACTTGAGTATTGTCGGTTATCGGTGTCAATTAAATGAGAGATAAAAAAATCAAATGTCGACAGGAAAGTACTGTACCCTGTTAACAATTCAGGTGTCCTAATTATAACACACTAGCTGTTGCCCGCGACTTCGTCCCCGTGGGTAGAAGATATAAGTTATAATTTAGGTATACCCGCCCGGTTTTTTTCACATTTTCCATTGTATCTTAGCTCCTATTAGTCGCAGCGTGATGGTTGATAGCCTAAAGCCTTCCTCGATGAATGGTCTATTCAACACAAAAAGAATTTTTCAATTTGGACCAGTAGTTCCTGAGATTAGCGCGTTCAAACAAACAAACAAACAAACTCTTCAGCTTTATATATTAGTATAGATATAGATATTAGTATAGATATGCACGGACTAGGTACCAACTAATAATAAAATTGAGTCTGCATTATGTTCTAGTGCGTAAGCTTTTCATAAATTTCGATAACGTTTTTGCTTCTTTACAGCTTGACCATTGTTTATGAACATAGCTTAGATGTTAGCGTCACTCTAGATTGAAATATAAGTTTCTTTTCTTCTTTTTAAACGACTACATTAAAAGAGGGTTATGTTTATTCAGCTATAAACGACATCCAAGCCGCGGAAAAAGTTTGTTATTTTAATAAACTGCAGAATCATTTTGAAGGCTATATGCATATTTAGTTGTAAGTAAATGAACCAAGAAATACTCAGGTAATGTAAAACTTATACTGAATAAACATGAGACATTGTTAAATAACGGCCGATCGAATAGCCATTATAGTTAATCATGTAATAAATACGTAGCGTCTGTACGGAGCTGTACTGAGATGATAAAGATGATTGTATATGGTCTATAAATAAATGTTAAATATCGATACTTCGGGTCAAAGAGCTATTGCACATCGGAATCTAAAGGTTCATTTTAAAGTCAATGGAACATAATTCCAACATCCCGTGATAATGAAAACTTGCAATAGTAGATATTTAACTAAGAAACTTCTTATGATTGTTCCAAACATTCCTACGTTTAATGAGTATAATTATTTCCCCGTTAAAGGTTATAAGAACTTATTCTTAAATTTGTTTGACTCTTCTTGAACTCTAATTTTAACTCTAGCATAGAATGCCCAATGTTTTTACGTACAAAATTTTGTAGCGCTACAAAATTCAATATTCTGCATTTTTACAATGTATAAACAATTTTAACAATAATGTTAATGTTAAATTTACATTCTTTGTACAAAAGTGAGGCAGACAGAGTGTTGCGTCTCGTGATTTGTACGGCCGTTGGTGAAGTGATGACCCGATTAGATTACGAGACATTGTGTGTCACTTGTCAACTTTAAGAGCTTGTTAAATTTAGATTTTTCGACTTCACACGTTGATTGATGAAATATTTGTAACGTGCACGTTTTTTGTATTAGTATCTATTGAATGAGTCACCTTCATCTTAAATGATGATCTTTGTGAAATTAATTAGAATACTGTAGGTCTCAGGAATTTGTAGAATATTAAATTGATAGCAAGTATATTAAAAGTCTAGTAAGTACTTCGAATTCAAAAGGTTATTTTGACGGTGAACCAACGGGCCAGAATTGCTGGCCATTGTCGACGTATCTCTTTGAAACCGCGTGGGCTGTGATGTTGCTAACAACTGACTTGTTCCTTCATTACGAGATTGGGACGGAAGCTGTTATATGCCCAATAAGTAAAACCTGTAGATAGACACTGAAATTACGGTTTGAACACACTTTACTCGAAAATGACTATTGGTCCTGTAACCACTGAGCTACGTCCTGATTTTCTGAAGGTTTAAAAGTAAAATTAGTTTAACCCAATGTGGCTAATATTATAGTCGTTAGGCGAATAGATAATGCCAAAAAATCGGATGCTTAAATATATTATTTAACAGACGTTTGGTGATTTTTTTGTTGTCGAATTTACAATAAAAAACCCGCAAATTAATTGTGATCGCAATCTAAGTCGAAATAATTGGAGTTCCACATAAGAAGTTGTGTAACATGACATGACACTCAAGTATACTGCGTCCCAGTTTCATGTGATAGGTGAGATCTATTTCGTGGAAATGTGGCTTTGTCCGTTCCTAGATTTCTGATGTGATGTGAATATATGAAGCCTTTGCAAATTGTAGTCAATTGTGTAATCGCGTCAATCAAATAGTTAAAGAAGATCCAACAGAAAAGCTAACAATAGCTACACACAGACCAACAAGTATTTAGTGTAGAGTTATATTTTGCTTGACCTCTTTAATTATTCTTTATATAACTTGATAGGTTTCCATAAAACTAACTGCTAATTGATTGCTAATCTAGCTGTTTTATTATATATCGCTTGTTGCGTAGACTCTTGATCAGCGTGTTTGATTGTTCCTGTGGTTGAACTAGCCATTGTAGAGCTCATACATTGGGTTAATTGCCACATTTATAGAGGTTTCTGATTATAATAATTAAACGAACGAATCACTCACGTTGTCTTCGTAATCGTATAGAATAATCCCGATCGTATAACACCAAATTAATAAAGCTAAAGCTATCATCCTCTTTTTTAAAACTATTTTTTTGTTCGTTGCTTTATTTATATGCCTATTAACATTTATTTTTTTATTTCCAGCTTTGGTGGGGTCGCTATCAATGGGCACTACATTCTTCCTGTCACCTGTATCTGGTGTGCTGGCAGGGATCTTCGGACTTCGTCTGACTGCTGTGATGGGAGGTTTAATAGCCTCCACCGGCTTGCTTATATCCTCATTTGCCGAGTACAATGTCAATGTTCTCTATTTCTCGTATGGTATAATGTACGGGTTAGGAGCATCTTTTGCATATACGCCTTCCTTAGCCATTCTAGGCCATTATTTCAAAAAGCATTTAGGCATGGTGAATGGTATTGTGACTGTAGGAAGTTCTATATTCACGGTAATTATGCCACCACTAATGGAATATATGATTCGTAATCATGGACTCGCTTGGCTCTTCAGGCTTTTGGCCCTATTCACTTTAGGTATAGCATTTTGTGGTTTATTATTTAAACCTATTCCATTGATCATAGTCAAACCTACCAGGGAAGATGATACCTTCAAATCGATGTTAAAAACAATTGTTAATGTAGAAATTTGGAAGATAAAGCAATATAGATATTGGGCATTGTCCATGCCTGTAGCATTATTTGGTTATTTCGTTCCTTATGTCCATATAAAGACATTTATTCAAAGTAATTTTTATAATGTCAATGAAAACTTACCATTGCAATGTATAGCTATCATGTCTGGCGTAGGGAGGTTGACGTTTGGCTTCATAGCCGATAAACCAGGAATAAATAGGATTTTGTTACAGCAGATATCTTTTTACGTTATTGGTTGCCTAACTATAATATTACCCTTCATAAAAATATTTGGGTTAGTGGTATTCATATCTCTTTGTATGGGGTTGTTTGATGGCGCTTTTATCTCGTTAATAGGTCCTATAGCATTTCAGTTATGTGGGCCCTCGTACGCTGCGCAAGCAATTGGTTGTATGCTAGGACTTGCTGCAGCTCCACTGTCTGTAGGCCCTACGGTCGCTGGGTACCTTTACAGTATTCACCAATCTTACACATTGCCCTTCGTCCTCGCTGGTATATCCCCGTTAATTGGAGCAACTCTTATGTTTACAATCCGCCTTAAAAATGTTCCTTCGAGTCATCAATCAGCTAATGCGAATGGCGTTGCCAGACCCCCATCTGCAATTCACGTCGGTAAGTTTCTTGGTAATAAAACTATACCTTTTTTTACTGTAGGCAATACTGAGTTTTTTTTAATGTCTTTGTAATTAGCAAAAAATATATTATAAAAGTTTTCTATTTTGTTGATATGACCAAGTGTCTCATTTTTATTTTGATATGTTTCAGAACAACCTCCAGGCCAGTTACTTAGAAACGGACAAGCAAATCAACAAACAAATTTATAACATAATGTAACGTTCACGATGTGAATAAAAAAAGCAATTGACTGCCATGCCGTCTTAACGATAATAATAAGTGAACAGACTAATAATAGTCTATGGTAAGCTAAAAATCAAACACAAACGCAGCCACCGCGATGCGACGGTTTAATAATTTAGTCGCCAGCAACTTGAGAAGTTGAAGATTTTGTCATGCGTTTGAAGCTTTTTATTTTGTCAAGAAGTTCCACATTTAGTAATACAAAAAGGCATTATAATATTTTTATAGATGTCATTGTAGTATTGGAGTTGAAAAGGAGGGGCAATTTAAAAAATTACCTTCCTAATCGATCATGAGATGGATAATATAATTGTCGTATTTTGTCAATTTTATACACCAAAGTAAAATTAATTGCCGAATCGGCTGTTAATATGTATTGTAGCGTTGACACTGTATGCGCACAATAAGCATTTCCAAACGTTGAAATTTAACACGCTATTATAGACTTATTAGAATACATTATTCAATAATATTAGTCATGTAAGATATACTCTATTTAGATTTTAGTATAAGTTTTACTGTTGAAAAACTATTCAAATGTATGCATTTAAAGTAAATTGAATTGCATAATATACCTACTAATTAAGCTTCCCTTTTATGGTTACCGTTTAAAGTTCCTAGTTTAGTTTAATATAGTTAATTGTATGTTATTTTTTAATTGTTACGTTAGTCATCGAGAGTCTAAGAAGTACGAAGAGAAGTTGTTAATTTAGCTTAGGTATTTAGATTTATGTATGTTTGAGAGCAGCTATTCTTTAATGACGATATCGCCTATTTATTTTATGCGTGCTAAACAAAATAAAGTACATAACTAGACTGATTTGAGCCCTGAAGTTATACATATTATTAATTGACATCAGAACTACGTTAGCGACATTTGACTATAAATTGACCACTTATATTGAATATATTTTATGTTTCTGACCTAAGAAATAAATAAAAAGCCTTTCTATGTATTTAATGCAGATATATTACGAAACAAAGTATTTTGTTAGAAGGGGTAAAATATACCTAATGCTTATTTTATTAAACCAGGGTGAGAAAATGAGTTACATGACGAATACTAAGATGTCTGAAGTCTGAACCTTAGTATAGAATCAGAATCTCGATTATTTATTTATTTATAAGTTGGCTATGTTATTTATTAAATGATTTGATGAAACAAATCCTAATACCTATTGGAAAATTATTCATGAATAATTTTGTGCTGTTGTAAAATGTGGTGTTTTTACGTTACATTTTATTTTTTTTACATTTTACGTTTACATTTTTGTCTTGTTCATTTGACTTAATGGTGTATTTGACTAAAGAAACCTAATTAGTTGATGAAGCGTGTCAGATTTTGAATCATAGCAGTGAGGGCTAGTATCCTTGCTTGCCATTAAAAAGTGAATTGGTAACTTAACTTGGCAACTCTGTATCTACATTTAATATTTAGGCAATAAAAAAATCTAAAGTATTTTATGAATACAATTCAGTTTCTTAAGTCAAATACCCCATTATGAGCTCTTAAAATATCACTGTCGTCTTTGTCTGAATTTATACGCAAGCATGTTTCGACAAAAAATACTTTTCTTTTTTCATTTTATTTACTTTCTATTCCCGTACTCGCAGTGTAGTGTCCATCTTGCATCTATAACGGTACATCATAATGTAAGTTCTCGATTTAATCTAATTTAATTCGATTTTTTTTTCATAACTTTTGTACACACATTATGTATTTTTTTCACTTAAGGTACAATTATAACAGTACTGCAGCTTTATTTCTTATCTTGCAACACCAACAATAAGGTAAAACGTATTGTTGTATTTTTTTTCTATGTTCTGTACGAATGCATTTTAATAAGTTGCAAATTATAAGTGCTAGCTGCGACCCACCGAATTTCAAGTTCTCATTTCTAACGACAAAAAATCTAGCATGCGCACTCTGCTAAAGGATGAAAATGAATGAGGTGTACGCAATAATAAAGTACAATAACTTTTATGAGAGACCTCTACTTGCCAAGTAAGAACCTACTGTAAAACAAAATCGAAAATAAATTGTGAAATTATTTAGAACAACCATTAGGTATCTGAATATATAAAATGACTTAAAAAAACGGTAGGACGCTGCTGTTCCTTTTTTTTTCCAAAATTATCCTTTAAAATATGAAAGTGAGCAGTTCTGCTTTAAAATGCAATAAATTGCTATTTGAATGCTGTAACTGACAGTAATTTTGTAACTAAAAAGTTTTATTTGTAAAGCCATAACATTGTATCGTCATTATAAAAAGCTGTGATATGAAAATCATAATCATTGTTAACTTTTAATAATTGTGTAATATTAGATAGAATATATTTATTTACTTATAACCAACTAAGTACATTTTTGGTGCGACATTTTATGTAATATGACTTACCTTTTATTAAACAACCTTAAAGGTTTTAAAATATTTTATTAAATATATACCTACCTGTCTACTGTTCTCTTAGTAAAATGATAAGTGTATGATATTCACATCATATCTTAATATCCATGTTATTGCCTTCGTTAGAACGAAATTTGTGTAAAAAAGAAATAATAATTTGTTCTTCCTTTATTTAGTGTTTTCTTAAGTCACTCTTCCTCGTCCCAAATTAAAGTTAAAAGAATATTTTAAAAGCTATTTCCTAATGTACTGATCTCCCATTAAAACGTAAAAAAAAAACTAAGTTTTGTAAGCCTTTAAGAGGTAAATGGTAAGGTCTAAAAGGGTTTTTTATTTACAGGACCATCCAACATAGTTAAGTTATCAATATACAAAATATTAATTATAACTTGATTTCGATTTTATCATACAATTTTTAGGTTTAAATATTATAGAACACAACTCTAGAAGAGGACGGATAAGGATATTCCGTAATCCTACTGGCTGTAGTCCGGTAGTCCCCAGGCCCATATATCGTACCCATATACACTGTATACTATTTTTTTTAATATAAGGTACATGAATGATGTAAATGTTGAATACAATGTAATGGTTCCACCAATACATCTCAGGGGAAACGAGATGCCGCCATAAAGTGTTAGTATTATAACTACCACATGCCTAATTTATTTACAACACGTAGATGTACTTTTAATACCTAAGCTAAGTAGGATACTTAGCCAGACGTTATGGAGTAAATTTATAACTGAATTATGGGCAAGACTTGGACAGCGAAGTCCCTGTGGGCGACGGCGACAGACGCTTTAAAATAAAGAGAAATAGGATGTATAGTAGACAAGCTAAACGGGATAATTGCATAAAAAAGGCCTCTGCTTAGCAGTGTCGAATTGTTTAGTGGATAGGTAATGACCTAGAAACATGGGTGCTCTGTAGTTCGACTGAACGAAGCCTGAATCATTATTTCATACTCAGTACAGTTTGAGATACAGAAAACTGCTGATTTCTGGTCTCTTAGAACCATAAATATAGAATGTACTATCGTTATATGCTATGGAATATGTGGTTCAAAGTACTGCGCTTTGAATAGCATTCAGGTATGAATTCTAGACATAATGGTTTTTATCAATTACATTTATAGCGCTGTAACCAACATGCGTGCGGCGATAAGCGCAGATTATTGTTTTTGATATTGAGTGACTGGCAACATCTCGCTCCAAACTCCCAGAAATACGTATTGTAACACTGTGCGATACTGTCAAATAACGTAACGAGTGTTGCTGTCAAACTAAACGCCATTCATCATTGATAAATTGTCATTTAAAAGTCACTACACAAACACGGGTCAGTAAGTCAATGAACGTCAGTCTGTTGTTTAGGGTGTAGAGTTCAGAATAAAATTGCAATTTTACAGCCATATACTTTTGATAAGCGTTATAAAAGTACAAGAAAAGATAACGTAACAGTGTGACCTTATGCTAAACAAGAAAATAGCACAAGATGCTTGTTAATTAAAATATTAGATTACATGGCGGATAAGAAGGTAACTCCTGCGCCTAAGAATTTCGATCCTGAACCGGAGAAGACTCCCCCAGATGGGGGCATCAGGGCCTGGGTGATCGTGGTTGCATCGTTCCTGGTAAATGGCATCCTTTTCGGTGTGATAAATTCGTATAGTGTCATCTATACGGTATTTGAAAAGTATCTTCGAGATCATGGAGTTCCTAACTCAGAGAGCAAAGCTGGTTAGTTATATTAGTCATCTTGACCTATTTCTACATACAGGTAATACGCCCCGCACCGTATCGAAATCTAGTACAGCTACTTAGGTACTTGCATAATCTACATAGGTACAGAAACAAAGCGTCATACGTGAAATACAACTTTTATAACGTGAATCTAAATGATAGTACAAATTACTCAACATTTTTGTTAGATACAGTTCACAGCAAAAGTAGATTACCAAAATCGGAAATTCAATTCTAATAACCTGAGCTATAATCAAAACGATCAATACTCGGGACTAGTTATTTTGAATGCCAAGGCAAATCTCGCAGGTTCGGAATTCATTCGGAATCCCGTCACGCACCAATGCGTGCGTTTATAACTTGCTAACGGCAAAGAAGACCATCGTGAGCACACTAGATATTTGTTCAAAAGTGAATTAAAAGATTAAACTTAAACAAAAGCCAGGTCGTACATCAACCATTCGAAAGGCAGAAGGAGAAGCGTAAGTGTTTAGATAGCGATTTGTGACCGATTTTATGATCTTGTGGTTCATCAAATTATTGTATTACGTTAAATTTATAAATTGCTGTGACGCTGCCGAGAAATGAGGAAAATGAACCTCACGCACGAGATTGTATTATGTTAATAAGCTATTGTAGTATCAGCTCATTATAGGCTTTGCTAGATTTAAATATAATATTGCTAATAATTGTATTTTTTCTGATTTACAGCTTTGGTGGGATCTCTATCCATGGGTTTCACATTTTTCATGTCCATTGCATCTGGGATACTGTCGCGGCTCTTAGGACTTCGCAAGACGGCAGTGTTAGGCGGGGTGATCGCTTGCACCGGTTTGATTATCTCATCATTCAATGAGTACAATTACATCGTTCTCAGTTTTACATACGGTTTGATGTATGGGTCAGGATCGTCCTTGGCTTACACGCCTTCCTTAGCCATTCTAGGTCATTATTTCAAAAAATATTTGGGTTTGGTGAATGGCATTGCAACTGTAGGTAGTTCCGTATTCACCGTTATTATGCCACCACTAATGGAATATATGATTACGCATCATGGACTCAGGTGGCTGTTCAGAGTTTTGGTTCTTTTTAATGTTGTCACATTACTTTGCGGGTTTTTATTTAAACCTTTATTCGGTGAGGAAAAACCAACCACAACGGATCGTTCCTGTAAAACTTTGTTAAGTACTATGGTAAATGTGGATATGTGGAAGATTAGGAAATATAGATTTTGGGCGTTGCCTATGCCCATTTGTTTGTTTGGCTATTTTGTATCATTTGTCCATATAAAAAGGTTTATTGAGATTAATTTTGATGACTCCGTCAGTAAAAATCTACCTTTGCAGTGTATCGCTTTCATGTCTGGTGTAGGAAGGTTATTGTTTGGCTTCCTATCCGATTCACCACGATTAAATAAGATTTATTTACAGCAAATATCATTTTACGTGATTGGTTGCTCAACTATATTTATGCCGTTCATAAAGAAATTTTGGCTATTGGTAGCTACAGCGTTGTTAATTGGCTTGTTTGACGGTTGTTTTATCTCATTGATGGGGCCTATAGCGATAGAGATATGTGGGCCTGCGTATGCCGCGCAAGCTATTGGTTTCATGTTAGGAATTTGTGCACCTATGCTGTCTGTGGGCCCTACATTGGCCGGATACGTTTTCAGTATTACTAAATCCTACACAATCCCTTTTATCTGCGCTGGTATATGCCCGATAGTGGGATCAACTCTAATGTTTTGTATTCATACAAAACCTACCCCGCCCCGAACATCCTGATCTAAAAATGAGGGTAAGTTTAACTGATCAACGATAAATAATATGATTTCAAATGTTTGTAGCTGTACTAATATGAGTAGGTAAAGTTGCAACTGCAACTTTTTAATTTGTTTATTGACCGTTTAAGTATTTTTACCACATATCTTCTAATTTATTAATGATTTCAGAACAACCTCCTGACCAGTTACTTTAAAATGGACAAACAAAACAAATTCACAACTTGAAATCACAAGCCAACAGCAAGCATGGACTCATTACTTGTACAACACATAAAAAACATTTGCCAAATCGTGTGTTGATACATATTACAGCGTTGTCACTGCATGCGCACAATTATATTAAAGAATACAAATATCTGTCTCGGCCCCTTCGCTGTAGGTAAAAATTTTTACTTGTATGTAAAGCCTACTACGCTCACAAATAAAGTGGCTCTCCATTTGTAGAAGAATCGGTTTAGTATATTATGATTCCCCCCGTTTACGGACGTTTTACGTTCCAAACTATACTAGAAGGAAAAGACGAGAGTGATATGAAGATTCGAATGACGTTATTGCGACGCACTCTATTTCGAATTTGTCTGGGGATCGAACTCCAGCGATGATGAAGATTAACTTTATTTTAAATTAATATAAGACATTTTGATTAATAACTTGTGTAAGACGATGTGACTGATAACCTGAATTATATTTTATTTATTGGTACTAAAAAAAAAGTTCGATCCCCAGACAAATTCAAATTCAACACTTCAACAAATTCAACACAAATTCAGATGGGAATATGCTATTCGCAACAATCGGTACGAAGACATTTTTTGACGGTTTCGCCTTCATGTGTTTTTGAACTCTTATTTTTTTTACGAAATAGCGTGTATCGCAATTACGTCATTCGATAAAGCGGTTTTCGACTTAATGTACTTTCGAACTAAGCGTACCACACTAAATATTTTTCGAAATAGCGTGCGTCGCAATAGCGTCATTCGAATCTTCATATCACTCCCGTATCACCTCGGGAAAGACACTAAAGACAGTATTCATTCCGACAATTTTCGTTGTATTACTAATGAGGATAAGCTTCATACAGGTAGATTTTTCCTTATGAGGTCTGAACCCAACATCAATCTGACCTACCATTGGAAAAATTGAGTTATAAATGAACAACACTTTAAATTTACTCTATTCCATATAAAATATAATTGACTTACGTAATAATTATGTCAATACCGACGACGTTGGAATCTGTTCATCTCACAACATTGACAATAAGCTAAAACACATTTTCATGTGCCCATACTATTATGATAGCACTACATTGATAACTTTTTTTCAGTTTTAATTGTCGACATTACATTATCATTGAAAATTATAAAATGATAACCATGGCCTACTGGATTTATCTGGGATTACGTAGGGCTTCTGGCAATCACGTTAAAAGTACCCGAAAAAGACTAAGAAGGTTTGTTACCCCCTGTTGCTGAACCAAGAATAGTATCGTCTTTGTAAAAGCTGTGTTACCATTATTGATAGTGATAGTTATACCGTTAGATAGAATATATTTTTTGAATATTCATAAATTATAGTTGGACTTTTTGATATACCTTCTATTAAAAAAAGGTTAATGGTATTTAAATGTTTTATTAAACTTGCAGCCTTAAGCACGAACGCCTAAGTTCCGCAAGCCTTGCTAAGTTACGCAAAACCATGTATTTTTGTCTCTACATTCCATTTTAACAATGACAAAGTTGGCATGACACATATGCGCGACTTTTTGCTATGCGTCGTTTCAAACTCCTGCGATCCAGTTCAAAGTTGAATGTGTCTTCTAAAAAACGGTGATTTTTTCCATCACGAGATATGAGATAAACTTGGATAATTTCCTAACCAATAATTAAAATTAGCAATCAATATTTTTTTTTATAACTATACCATTCAAACGATGAAGGAAAACATTGTAAGAAAACCTGGATACTTAAATATTGGAATCTGAAATCGTTAACCAGCAGTTAGCTGGCTTTAATCATGCTTAAATCTGTAGGAGAATGTTTGTGCTCTCCAGTGTGACATCAGTACGCACTAGGCCGGTTTTATTACCTTTTTATTAACGGGATAACTTCACGAAAAACACACTACAAAGAGGTCCTTTTATCCAATTAAGCATCGCGCTACCGGTAAGTACCTACGAGGTTTAAAGGTGATTAGTCTTCTCTTGCATATTGGTATACGCTAGCTTCTTTGTAGACCTTGCAGCTCCTGAACGTACCTACTAGTAAGAGTGTCATATCCATTTTACAAGGACTTATACCAATAACCGCAAACAGCGAATCTAATCCTACACGTCTGCGGTCGATGGTGAGAAATTATACAGTTCCGTATGTTTGCTATCTGAAGTGTTAGGAGAAAAACTACTCTTGCATCCGTGGTCGAGTGGCGTACACACCGGTTTCAAGGTGTCGCTAGCTCTGAGGTCCCGGGTTCGATCCCCGGTCCGGTCAATGTAAAAATTCACATTTCCACATTGTCTCGGGTCTGGGTGTTTGTGGTACCTTCGTATCTGAATTCCATAACAATATATTACTTAAAGAATAATTTTATAAGTAGTTCCATGTTCCTTTGTATTTTGTATTTGTATGTTTATTTTGTATTTTGAAACTTTAACCGTGTAATATCTATCGAGCGCTATTCCCGCCGACGAACTGTCACACAGTTTGGTGGGTTTATTATTAAGTGCTTAAGCAACTTACTTTGGGTTCAGAACAATGTATGTATGTTGTCCGCAATTATTAAAAAAAAAAAATTACGGACTTATCTTTCTACATAAATTGTGTTAGTATTGCCCAACTATTTACTTCTACTAATAAATAGAAAAAAAAATTACCTAATGCCAAAGTTGTCGTATAAATTTGCATTTTATTAAGTTGTAAAAACATGTTAAAAACCAAGTAGTTACCATTGACGATACTAGTAATGGTATCTACAATAGGGCCGTTTTCATAGCAAGTCAATTTGTCACGTGCCCTGCTTCTCTGTTTATTAGCATAATAATACAATTTTGCAATTCTTCACGTTATAGTGATCAATAACTTGCCTACAGTAATAAGCAATTTACAAAAGGTTTGGTGGGGTTTTTGTAAATGTTTTTTTTAAATGACTTCCGCACTAAGGAATTTAATCCTTGTTTCGCGGGGGGTTTCACAAACATACAATTCACCTACGCGTATTTATTGGGAGTGGCCGACTGTGGAGTTTCGGATTTCGGTGGAGTCTTTAATCGTAAGCGGTCGCTAATGATTGGGACCACCTCAAAGAACTTAGTACTTAGCCTTCTTTATACGTAATACGAGATAATAACCTAATAGGTTAAAGTTCAAAATAAAACTATATGGTAAAAAGTAATTTTATTTGATACTATAACTTATTTTATATTTAGTAAAACTAAATTCAACATAGACGTAAATTCAAACTACGCTACAAAACCTTTCACGATATGGTATAAAACGATGTCTATGGAAATCGACTCCAACGCCGAGTTATAATACTTGTTGTACATGACATACGTATGCACAGAGGCGGATCTTGAATTTGTGGGGCCCTGGGCTAATACTGCTTAGGGGCCCTACCTAATTACTCAACTAATTGCCATTTTGACAAGAAACTGTTTTCTGTAGTGATGTAGGTATATGTAATGTAATATATGTTAAGTACAGGAAGAAAATAGGAAAACAAAAATTTTATTTATTTATTAAAACATTATTTATTGCAAAATAAATTGACGGGTTATAAATGGTTATGTTAAATAAATTATAAAGCAACCTTTCTGCATTTTTGTGCTGCAAATTCTTTTATTTGGTCATCGCACTGTAGGTCCTTTGTTAAATCGCAATTTATCGAAAGAACTGATAAATGATTTAGTCGATAGTTCGACATTGTTGTCCTGTATTTGTTTTCTATATACGACATCCTGGAGAAAGAACGCTCCGCTTCACAGCTAGTGATCGGCATCGTTAAAAAAATCTTTAAGATAGTATAGCAGTTTGGGAAAACATCAACAAGTTTCTTTTCATAAATTAGCCAAAAAATTTCACTGCAAGAGGTGTAAGACTCTGTCTTAGATTGCAGTAAGTAAGATTTCAACTGAATGCACTCATTCACTAAATGTTCGTCTACGTCATTTGGATAATAATCAATAATATTACGTACACTTTCCATATCTATGTGTTCTTGATTTTTGTCTTGCAAATCCATTAAAAATTTAAATTTTTTGCTATAGGTCTCATAGGCTTGGCTTCTATTATTTAAATCCATAATCATCTTATCCAACGCAACGTTAAGCGTGTCTCTTTTAAATTTTTCTGCGCAGTTCACTGAGACTTTATCTGTAGATTTATCTGAAAATTTCAAAGTAATGCGTCTCTTATTTATGTCACTGTAGTCTGTTCCCACACTAGTACTTAATTTTTTAGCTTTCTTTTCGTATTCCATTAGCTTCTGATCTGATTGTTGCCTTATGTTTTTCACGAACTCTTTTAATGACACAATTAACTTATTGCCTTCACCAATGTCTAAACCAGGGCTCTGTACTTTTTTATTAACTACATTAAATCTCTCCAAAATTTCTTCCCAAAAAACAATCAAAATTGCAGTTTCTAGTTTCGCCAGTTTATTAAATAAATTTCGTGCCTCTTTTCGGAAATCAACTTTTTCATCGTCATTTTCGCCGAAACTATTGAGAATTTTCATAATGCCATCATAATTACTTTTCAAAGCTCTGACAGCATCAAAGTGACAAGACCATCTGGTCTGGCTTAAACTTTTTAACGTAAATTTTAGTTCTGTTTCACGATTTAACAGTTCCCACCTATGGGTCGAAGCAGAGAAGAAAACGTATATTTGTTGCACTATTCCAAAAAAATTTACAATTTCGGTTGCAACCTTCACGGATTCTTGACCAACTAGGTTAAGGGAATGCGCAGCACATGGCACGTAATCCGCGGATTTATTTTTTTCTTTTAGTAGTGCTTGTACACCATTGTAGACTCCGGCCATATTAGCAGCGTTGTCATATGACTGTCCCCTGCAATTATCCAGTAGTAGTCCATTTGTTTCCAAAAAGGCTTGTCGAATATTAAATAAATATAAGCCAGTATGACTACTAATTTTAATGAAAGATACACATCTTTCATACACTTTTCCCCGAAAACAGTATCGTAATACAATAGCAAGTTGGTCATCGTGAGACAGATCTGGGGTTGAATCCATCATAATTGAATAATACTTTGTGTCGTCGTTATTTATTTCAGTTATAATTTGTTTAATTATCTGTTTACCCATAATCTCAATTATTTCCTCATATACTGTTTTTGATAAATATGATATTACAGGGTTTGGTCGCAGCTCTCGTTGTTCAATATGTTCACGTATGAATGGGTCGAATTCTGCCAATAGCTCTAGAGCACCCATAAAATTACCATTATGTGGAGAACCAAATACTTCCTCGGAACCTCTAAGTGCTAAGCCTCTTATACTCAAAAATTTTAGCACTGCAATAACCCGTTTTAGGACATTGTGATAATATTCTGTTTCTTTATTTAATTGCTCCTGAAGCTGCTTGTCTAAAACAGACTTATTTTCTTTTCGTGTCAACCACACTAACATTGAATTCTTATGTTCATTAGAATTTTCGTGATTTTCTAAACAAAATCCTATGTGTTTCCAATCAGAAAATCCGGTTGTGTATTGAGAAGGAGTTTTAGAAAAAAGTTTGCAAGTCAAACAAAAAACAGTACCAACTCTTTTTGAATAACATAACCAAGATCTTTCCAGTAATTGGCCATTTTCCATTTTTCTAGTGAAATACCTATTTGAAAAAGATCTGTTTTGTTCTTTATATTTCCTCATTGAAGCTGAATATATATTCTTCGGATCTTTATTTTGAAAGTCAGTCATTTTATGTGAGAGGACGAAATTAATAAAATCATTATTCAGCAAATCTGGCCACAAGCCCACGTCAACATATTTCTCAAACTCAAACTTAATATTTTCTAAATTTCTTTCCACCTCGGTCTCGGTATTACCTCCCTTTTGCTGAACACCAATTTCATTTTCAGAGGAACCAGAGGGTTGCTGGAAGTCAAGATATTGCACATTTTCATCGTTGGTATTTTTTTTCTGGTTTTCAAAATCTTGCATATTTTCATCACTTGTATTTTTTTCCTCGTTTTGCGATTTTTTGCTGCCATCGGTTAGATTCTCTTCGCATAAAATACCTTCCTTTACGTTTTTTAATGGATTTATAGCTATTTCATTCGCGTTTATATGTTCCGATTTAAAAAAAGTTTCAATTTTTGCGCATTTATTTCTTTCTTGTTCTCGACTAAACTGTAATTTTCTTTTTTCAGCTCCACTTTTATATTTTCTAGCAGACATATTGTAAAATAAGATATTTTTCTGAAAATAAACAAAGAACTGGATAGAACTTTTTAATTTTTAATACCTACTTTGTAATGAGTGTAGCAATTCACAAATTATAATTAAATATCGAACGAGTTTGATTCATTTAGTTTTGAAAACTGAAATAAAAAGTCATGTTTTATAATTCTTTTTACTTACCTACTGCCTATTAAAAGCAGGAAGTCTAGTTATGCTGAAGACTTTCAATTTTAGTAAATTAAAAGAAAGGTCCGGTCCTTATAACTTTTAAGTTATCTATTACTTAGTAAACTAAACACACGCACTAAACACGTTTCTAACAATAACAAAGTCAATTCGTTAATATAGTCGACTATAGCAGAAGTGCGGAAAAATAACAAAATTGCGTCGGCCGATAAGCGGAGGGAAGTCCCCAGTAATAGACACTACTATACACGGAATACACCGACTGAAAACAAGCGACAGGGAATTCCCCGTTCCATTTGATAGATGCGCACTCGGGTTGATTGATCGCAGTGTTGCCAACCTAATGATCGGATTTTTTAAAATTCTAGATAATTTTTATTATTGACAATATCGTCTATTGGTTTCAGTTCGGTTGGGGGCCCTCTGTATTCGCGGGGCCCTGGGCTGCAGCCCAAAAAGCCTTTAAATAGATCCGCCCCTGCGTATGCAAGCATGCTTAATTTATAGCGCAGCCTTTGTTACATTTGTGGAAGAAGAGGGTCTACCCCTAGATCTTTAAGTGATATTATTATTTTTCCCACGTTTTTATACAATCACTTTTCGTTTATTTGTCGTTCCGTTTGAATTTTTGCAACTCAATTTTGAGGCTCCTCCCGATAAGCTAGCAGGCTGACATTTTCAGGGTAGGTAAAACAAGATGACAATGCAAATTATAATTACAAAAATGGCTTGGCCGATTTTGATAAATTATGAATGGAGCCACATTTAAAAACGTGGGTTATTAGATTTTTCTATTACTTGTTCTGGATAACAGACAGCGCAATACATTGCGTATATCGGCATCTCTCTTCTACGACCGCAATAATATTACTTTAAAACATGGCGGTAGACCTTCTGGATGGCAAAGTAAATGAGGTAGATCGGCCTTCCACCTCTCCAACTTATATCTAACTTATTCCGGATTTATTTGTCTCGATAATTTTCGGCGAACATGATTTCTGAGTATTTTCCACAGTCTGATGTAGCCTATTGGTTTTGCCGCTGGCCTAGTCTCATCCAATAGGCTCTGTGATGTATTTGGTTCGACGCTTCCGAAAGAATACACTCTCAATTGAAGTTCCTCAATGGACGGTGAATTGGTTTTTTGAGTAACCCAACGAAGTGGTTTCGATAACCTGTTGAAAGTAAGAGTTTTAACTGTTGTCATTCCACTTGGTGTTAGGAAATGCATTTGTTAGTTTTGTCTGTTTGTTAGAGCTATTACATGGACAACTGTTTGATTTGTGCGAAACTATAAAATGTGTTAATACGTGTCAGTTTGTGGACAACATAAACTAAAATAGGGAGCAAAGGTAGATAGATAACAATATCTAATAGAGATTTGGTACTGGCGGGCTGCCATCATCAATTAGGTATTGGAATATCATGACAATTGTGGAAGTGTGATAGCGCCCTACAAGGCGTGGAGCGACGTCTCTTTTAGAATGCCAATGTTAAGAAGTGGTGGTATTCCTTACTCCGAAAAATAATCCATATCCTCCATGACATCAGGTAGCTCTCTGTCATCCACGTCTGGGAAGGTGATGCAAAGTCCAATCAGAATCGTCATCACTGTTAGTTCGATGCTGACCAACGTGACGTCATTTATCGGACGGAACAGAAACAGCAGATAGCTGACTATTGAGCCCAGTTGGCCAGTAGCATGGCAACAGCCCACCACTGTCGCACGTATGTTTATTGCAAAAAATCGAGGAGTTATGTTGAGGATTAACGCATGCGCTAGAATTCCTGATGCTAAGGCAATTGAAGACAGGAAACTCCGAAGAGGCCCCTGAAAGGTTAAGGAACTGTTTTAGAACAAGTTAATTTGCTTTTAAGTAAAATGAAACTAAACCTTTTAAGGCATAACACAATGATTACCTTACACAAAAATGTAACACCAGCGGTAAAAAGTCCTGTGATTACGATATGTACTAATAGCAAATATCGTAACGTCAACTTTGCAGATGTGAATTTAGTCAGGCACCCAAACACACTCACGATGCAGAACACTTCCAATAATAAATAGTTGATGTCTTCTTCACTATACATTCTTACGTAAATCTGGCTCCATAGAAAATAGTATAGGATCCAGAAAAGGGCGGATAAGAGGAATATCATTCTGATATTGTATGTCGACAACATTCCGACACAAGTCGTTGTTTCATCCAGACAGTCGTAAGCCTAGAAATAATTAATAAGAATATTAATTAACATACCAGCGAGATCGAGAGTTTCATTAATAACTAATTAGTATAAACTTACAGACGTACTCTGTTGTTAACAGGCCTTATCTTGAAATCGTTACAAAGTTTGATGCTGTTGGTCTGCGCGGCCTTGGCTAGAACTTTTTCTGCAACCTGTATTTTTCTATTGTGCAACAACCATTGAGGTGATTCTGGACTCCATCTAAATGATTATTTACAAGTATTATAATTAAAGTAATACACAGACGCTTTATATATTATTGCTTACATTATAATAATGTTTCCTGTAATCATTCCCTTATTAACCGACTTCGAAAGGGAGAGGTTTCTCATTTCAGCTGTACACATTTTACTTGAAGATTTAAACCATTTTCAAGTTTTCTTTCATCTCTATTTCTCTTTCTTTACATTATAAATTCAGATTAAGCCATTTACGAATATTTCAGTGCGAATTCAAAGCTTAACTGCGCACACTTATCCCATATAGCTCTACTTATAATGGGTAATCTAAAAAGTAGTATTAAGGGGAATCCCACGAAATGTATAAACTGGTCCACTTAACATATCTCATATATATAATAGCCTAATTATTTTTACATACATATTGCAATAGTTTTGCATCTACTTTGAATTCTTCATGTCTGTTCTCCCATAGAGCGGAGGTGAATTATCCCTAGTAGATGCCCCATCACATTGTATATTAAAGTTCTCAAGAAGGCCTCTGCACCTTGGATCTGTGTCCCCGTTCACGCCTTTAAAAAGGACCGGGTCTCTTCTCATGAAGTTAGCCCGTGAGTGAAAAGAGATTACCTTATTACTATTAAACAAAGAACAGCGTAAATACAGGCTATAAAACTGTATGTCTCGGTATTCGGTGCACTATTTGCGAGGGGCACCATGCACAGTAAAGCTAGAAGTCTTGGAAACATCACTATAATACAGAGCCAGGATCGCCAGCTGTTACTTGCTATTTCACATACTGTAAAAAGTGAATTATATTATAAGATAAATTTATGTAGTTACTGCCTTATACCTAGGACGGATAGGTATCTCAATCTAGTTACAGTTGTAAAAGCGCGATGGCACTTTATTTTGCGCTTCTGTCCCACATCCACATTTTAGAATAAGTTAGGTCTCTTGGTTCATGACATTTTAAGCTAGCCTGATCCGAGTCTAAATAAATAATTATTGCTATGGATAAAAGTCACAAATTGTATGTCTTCTTCTTCCTGAATATTTAGGAGGCGTATTCGTTGTTATTAAAATATAATATTCTTCATGCCATAATTACATCGGTCCTACATACCTGCTTATCAACAGGTACGTGTCAAAATAATAGAATAGATTGACCGTGAATCTTCAAACATGGTTGTTCAAAATGGAATACTTACTTCAAAAGCAATAAAACAATGGAGGTCAATTCGAGTGAGCTATTAATATTACAGGTAAACTAAAAAATGCCAGTCCATTTATAGCAACGGCACATAAAACCATGACGTGCGATGGTTAATCAAGTGTAATGCCATTTTGGGAGACAGTCACTTGAAAACCGGTGATTAAGTATTGTAATTTTAATAAATTATTCAGACGATCATATGGAGATGATCGTGCGCAGATATTGTCTTACAATTTCGTAGAATCAATCAAAGTGCGTGACACTTCTACCGTTGAGACGAAACAGTCAGACGTTCTATTGTTAGTCTGTCTTAATAACCTACATTATAAACTCTTGGTTCTAAGAGTAACTAAATAATTTCATACTCCAATAAGCATGGCGAATAACTGTGTTAGAGTTTAGTTAAAAGAGTTCTCTGTTACAAGATAGTTGAAGACACGGTATAAGGAAAACTTTACTTACTAAGTATAAGGCCCATGTAAAAGTTTGCACTACCCAGTAACGATTTTAGAAAGGCAATCAATCGGAACCATCCTTCTGAATCACAGAACGTCATTACCAAGCCAAGTATTAGTTCTGCAAATACGTCGAAAGTGATTGCTGTTTTTCGTCCAAAACTGAAACAATGATCATTTTTTATTGTTCTAATTAGAAAAGATCTGGGCTAAATATATTCTGCATCTATTGCAATGTGGGAGCGGGACAGTACTACAGGGCGCATAATGGCGTCTCTTTTCCGCATCAACAGTCCTATTGCTTGCTATGGAGGGAAGTGGAACATTTTTTCCTACTCTGCTTTTTTACTATTTCTGATTAATTTCGTGGCCGGTTCCCAGGCTATGATCTCAGTTAACAGTTCCCCTGGGACATACCGAGCTTAAGTGTTTCGTTGGTTTTATTATAAATCGTAGCTTATAGGAGTCGCAAGGACGAGTACACAGATGTAGCGGGTTAGTCCCAAAAAAGTCCCATTGCATGTAGGCCGAATGTTTGCATTTATTTTAAAATAACTTAAATATTGTATATCACATTACGAAATATTGGAGTGATAAACCTATAAAGATTTACTGTCCCCGATTTAGGCTGGTATTTAACTTGGATTTAGTTGTAAACGTTATCAGTTGTACAAGAAGATCCATTTGATAGCTTATCAATAATATGTAGCTTTACCTAATCTATGTATTGGTTATATATCTGACTATCTTTATTACTATCTACATGATGATTTCTTACATCAATTTTGGTTAAGTGATAGTATGTTTGTGATGGTATATGGTTAGCCACAATAGTTCCAAGTTCCATGAATACTGTCACAAAGAATCAAATACAATTACTTACAGCCTAAGTTATTAAACTTAGGCTAACTTAATAAAATAACTAAGTTTACCAGTGTTCATATAGGATAGAGTGCTCAGATATTTATTTTGTGAATATACATCTAATAGGTAATTGTGATTGAAGTTATTTTTAAACGACTGCTCATGATTAAACACAAAATGAAATCGATAAAAACTATAATAGTATGATTTAAAATAAAAACTTGTTATAACCGCAAGTAAATAAAGAAAAACTATACTCGTAGAAGCAACCATCTACATTTTGATTCCAGTTTTATCTTAATACTGCAGTATTGTGTATGTTCTATATATTAGATAATATTTGTAATTACCTGTCTGAAACGAGTCCATATATGATAAATCCAAACACCAAACCAAATCGACTTATGATAGCTGTCGACAATAACTTTAATTTCTTGTCGCAGAAAACAAGCCACTGAAAAACATGTTGTGAATTACAACCTATAAATACTAATACACATAGGTATATCAATATCGACCAGTTGGAGCGCTAGAGAAAAGTATCTCTCCTTTTTAAGTGTTATCTTGAGGATTATCACATTCCGTATGTTCATTACAGAATTATTATAATTGTTAGTACACAAAATTTTGAGTTTCCACGGCTCCCTGTAATTCAGTGGTGTTTGGTAATAACCAAGCAATTATAAATTACTTAGAAATAATAAATAATTAGGTAAACACATTAAAAAAAAACGCAACTCTACTTTTGCTATGGAATCATTAAACAATAGGAATATTTTTCTATGATTCCACTTTTCAGAAGCCAAATCGTAAACATTTTTTTGGCATTGTTCGAAGTTTTGTAATGCAGAGATTGTTAAATCTGTTTGAAAGTGAAACCTTAATTTTTTTCTTCATTCTTTCAATCATTTTGACGGTTTAATGGCGAAGTTTTTATAGTATCTTTTAGACATGCAGCTTTGGCACTAACTCTAATAGGTATAGTGGTACAAAAAATATAAGAATGATATATCCAGCCTATGCACATTCCACTGCTGGGCAAAGGCCACTTATCATATTGTTCTCAGGAAGATTTAAGAATTGATGACCTCGCCAGATCACTCCAGCTGAGGGATTTCAGATTCCTTTATTTGAAGTCCAAATTTTCTCACGATATTTACACCTTCCCGTATGTCAGTGGAGTCTTAGGATAATTAAGAAGATACCTACATATAACTTTCGAAAAAGTTTCAGAGCTACTTGCCTGCTATCACGAGTCAAATAAAAATTAAAAGCTAAAAAACACAAACAGTACCGTCTTCTTGATCCAAACGATCCACATTAATTTCAAATGCCATTTATTACACTTGAACTCCTCAGTACCATTATTTGCAATGGTCAGGACACATAAGCTTGAGTTTATTATTTCATATTCGTTTGGGAGCACGCAGTAGACCTCAGATGGCTTCAAAAGGAACATGTCCTCGTATTGATTGAACATTGGTAGTACCATCAGCGTTGTTGACACCAGTGTGACATGCCATTGCCAATAGCCTATTTTCCCTGCCACATCTGTAGTTACATCTTCATATATCGTTCCGATGCTATAACAAACAAATACTTCTATAACTTCGTATGCTTTTATAGTTTCACATAGATAAACATATTTACGTACACAGACATGGTCCTTGTATAAGTCATTGCTATTGAAGCTACATAGATTTGATTATATTGTTTTAAAAGTGACATTTACGCACGATGGCGGTATCAACGTTATATAGTCATTCTAATTGTGATACATTGAGTTGGAAGTTGATTCGTGTTAAATTATTCATTGGCTTGTATCCCGCTGCAGTTTAGCAATTCAATGTTCAAGTGAGACCAATGTGTGTGTTGCACAAACAAAAAAGCAGTTCGAGGATAATTCTGGTTATTCCCCTCTAAAGTAATAATTCAAATTACCGCGCTACCTAGAATCATGCAGGTACTTATTTATCTAATAAATATTCAGTCGTGATTTTATGACGATACAACTATACACATGTATAATCGTTATTAGTTAAGTTCGTATCGCACGCAACTTACATATTGCGATGAACCAATATACATAGATAAGGCGCGGTTTCATAATAATTTTAGATATATGTTTACTGATAATAATAAAAATTGAGAGAGCAATTTAACATTGACAAAGTCTCATCAGAAAAAAATCGCATATTAAAAACAACGATTTAGACGAAATAAGAATTATGATACGTAAATGTAGAGGCAAGGAAAATGCCGCGTTAGAATGATTAGCTCTATCAATATAACTTTAACCCTTCCTGATAACGGTAGACTTAGTTGAAGTGGAGATGGGTTCGCAAACAGCATATCAGTTTTCTTAGAAGATCCTGCTAAATGCAGTTTGTAAGCACGTTGTTTAGTACGGGTTAGTGTTGGCTCGCCTGCATTGCGACGGCCGAGGGTCATTGCTGCCGGCGCTCTGGCGGCGGTGGCCGCTCGACGCCAGCTTAGCGAGAACATACGTTTCGTAGAATGTAACATTTATATACGCGAACAGTCCCAACTTATGTACCAAGCAAACATACCGAAGTGCGACTGTAAATATTACCAATAACATTATCTACTGTTTGTTGGTTTGTGATATGGGACCAATGAGGTTATGAAAATAAAAATATCTCAGCAGATATTGCGCAATCATTAATTTATTAGGTTGTGATAGATCAGAGTAGATCAGGCAGCTGATAATAATTTCTAGATATGCTTCCGTGTTATTTTTAAGATGATTTATTTTTTATTAGAAAATGAAAATTATAGTAAAGAATAGGAAAGATCAAAAAATGTTATCAATACATTGTCAGGATTGATAATAAGTTAAAGATCGGTCAAAATTACATCAGATCTTAATGTTCATTATGGGCATTGAGATCTAAGTAGTGGACAAATTTATCCGACTTGTAACAGGAATTTACAACAATGTCAAATGCTGTAAAGACCCATGAAACGACAAAATTGGTTCTGTCGGTAGGCTCGATTAACCAGCTGCGGATTACCCTTGAGTTTATTTATATCGTGGGATGATTCAATTGTTACAGCTTAAGTGATAAGATACTCATAAAACTGAAAGGGTAGAGCCATTCTACCGAACGTTTATTTCCTAATGTTGTAATGTTATACAAATAGTAATGTGAACTATAACATGGATATCTAATGTTGTTCTATTTGTGACTATCTGCGGTAAACAGAAGTTCATACGTAACCGACTAACGTGTCTTGTATCAAATGCGTTGCGCTAACGATAAACAGTTGTGACGATATCATTATTATACGTATTTGTGTTCCAGTGATGAAAAAAGAGCATGCGCAGTAAACCGATTAATGATTATAGTATTAGGCCGATATTTTTTTGTTTACATTCACGTGAATGTGTCTGATAAAAGCCATTGATAATATAAATAAGTGATTTCTTAGATTATAGTTGCTTCGCCAATTATAGAGCTAGATAGAGGCTCCTGTGTATTACGGCGTTAGCAACAATTGCCGAACTGGCAGGTATGTCCGACGGAGATAAGAGGTTAGGTTTTTTCGCGCGATTGCGGTAACCGACCCGCGGTCGGCGCCTCGACGCGACGATTGCCATCCATTCGCTCGTCCGCCGGCACGCACGCTTGGCGTTCGCCTGCACTACTCACGCCGCCGCGCGTTCGACATAACTCTACCATCAATGGTGTTTGTGAATATCGTTACAGAATTTTGTCAAACCAAGTACTGCGCCGGGAACCACCGCCACAATCATGGACAAGGATCACGCTTTAGAGGAAATGATGGGAAAGCTCGGTGAGTGGTCGTTTTCGCAGCATATTTAAACATATGGATACTTACAATTAACTTCGGTCGGAACCCTTTAAATTTAGTGAAGTTGGTTCGTTGCTTTTTTTTCGTTTCGTGCAGACAAGCAGTGCAAGTAACGCTTATTGGCCTCGTTTTCGTTGCAACTGGTCAATCTTGTCTTGACTGAGAAATGTGAATAGTGTTGTAAGCGTAAACCTTCATATGACTGAGAGGTAGAGTTTAATTAAAGCTGCCGCGCTTTCCTTTCTAATTGATCACATCCTCTATGTCGACTTTATCGATTGAATTAAAGTTAATTATTAGTACTTAGTGCGAAATACCACCTGTTCACTTGATAGTCGCTTCTGATAATTTAGCTACTTTGAAGCCGGGTTTGTGAAACGCTCTTTGAAAATGTTAGTTTAAACTTGTAAAAAAAATTAAGAGATATCATTATTAACGAGATTAAGTATAACCTGTATGAAAATTGTATAAATCTCATAATGCGGTAAAATTTTGCGTTATATCAATATAAAAAAACGAACCTTGGCTGCTACAATACATTATGCGCATGTTTAACGAGTAAGTCTGGACGATAGATAGCTATCTCTATACAACTATCCTTTGAATAAAATGGTACACGTTTTATGTAAATGAGCATTTTTTTTCTGACAATTATTACATACGTCACAAGTTTTTATATTTGTTCAAATAATATTTGCATAATCCACAGCGTGCTACGTTTTAGACCACACGTATTAAGTTTTACACGGAAAATTTATATCCTTTACAAAAATGAGACAGTATTTCTTCAACACACAACACGCTTTTACAAGATTGTCTAAACACCGAAGGCGTCAATTTATGTACATGATGAATTAAAAGTGTGTTCTAATGTCTAACTGAATGTAAGTAAGTAGGTCTTCCAAACAATGCTTGTATTACCATAATAATTATTCATGTTAATGCTGTCAAATGCCATAACGTCGCGTGACATCGGTGACCCTGTATAATACCGAGTATCGGTACTGCAGACCCACTACAGTAATACTTGATTGCAGTCATAACCTATTAAAAATGTGTTACACGGTACAATTGATAGGATTATCGCTCATACTCGAAGATACATCAATCATCAGTAGATATATTTTTCATTCATATCCTCTGATAGCCTAATTTTGAAGACCTTTTTGATATCAACCTATCAAGGAGTTTATATTTGCGTATTGTACAAATCACAATGCAACAGGTCAATGCTCGTTCTCTCTTATATTTTACAGCAATTACAGGCCGCAGGTTTAACTTAAAAAGACGTGACTCAATACTGACGCTTGAATTATATTACCCTTTTTGTTGTATTTATCAAACGGCAATTTTAGCTTCGTGTTTATGGCATTTATTGATTTTATCATCAATCGCAGTAATTTTTTTGATGTTCAACCTTTTCATTCTAAAAGTTTTACCTAGAATAATAATATTAGTTCAAGGTCACATTAAAAACAAAAAAGAATGTGTAAGGTTATTATAACTATTAATTTAAGCCCATGATTCCAGTTACATTCGTTGAAAACTTATGATGTAAGTAGAGGAAGCTCCGACTATCTGGCGACCTGTTATGATATAAATAAACACCATAATTATCATTAAGCTCCTCTTTCCGGGCTATTTTTAGCTTCTAATTCCCGTTTACATCGGAGTCGTAGGGACCTACTAGAAATAACATATACATTCAAATAAGTTAAAGACGAAGATTGAAGTTTATTCAATTTGGTATTTAAGCGAGTTTATTTATACGTGGATTATGTATGTTTGCTTATCCGTGTTAGGATAAGAAATAACTAAAGTCAAAACTTGTTTAACAAGCTTAGCATTATTTGTTTCGTCTGCCGATTTGAAATACCAAGTAAGTTCTTCGTGTCTTTTTCTAACCTTTATAATTCTCCATTGATGGCTAAAGTAGGTGAAAATATCAAAGTCAATTGTCCGTAAATAGCTGGATGTATCAAGGTTGGCCATTCATCATCAACGAAAACAATACTTTGGCTGTTTGACTGATCATTGTCAGGTAAACAGGGTGTCACTGCGGAACTATTTTATATGTTTACCATATCAGTGTGTAAACGTTGTTAGCACATGGCCAAAGAATAATACGCAAAGTCGATAACAATATAGCTACAGGGTTATTTGACAAACATTAGTTAGGGATTTTACTGCGATCGTAAACCAACTTTTATTTCAGGACTCTGAACAGAATAAATTTTACGAAAACTGACTTTCATACTCTTTTAGAGATAGTTTGGATCTTTTGATCTATATTTTACACGTCTTCCTTTTCATTTTTTATCAAGGGAGTTGAAAATATTTAAGCAATAAACTAACATTATACTCGAATTTTCTCCAAAACTGAAAAATCAAATGTGCAATTTGATGACCTAAAACAAAAGTGTGCTCACAATGTTAGTAGTATAGTCATGCTAAGTTATGAATGTTTACTAAATAGCCCTGTCGACACAAAATAGAGTCTTTGCCAAACGGTTTATCGATCTTAGTATTTATTTATTGCAGGCGATTGTAGCTGCTCATCCTCTTTACGTAACGGCTTAATAACCTTTTACAACATTCAGTGTGTTATAAAAACTGAACGAGGTAGCAACAGTTTCAGTAGGCACAAGTACTTTATCATATTTTGGCATCTTGTCACTAAGTAGTGATAGCATGATCCCGGCTTAGATACAATTTTGACAGGACATTAAGACCATCGAAGTTAGGGTTGTGCAACAACAACAACGATAAGTATATTGTAATGTACGATAAGTTTGTGATGTAATACATTATATGTAATAGTATGTACACAAGAAATGTGACTAAGTTGTTCGGCTAGATATTATGTAATTGACGTATCAGATTAATTTATCTCCTGATATATTTGATGTGACTATTTGCTCATGCAAGCGTGATTTATTCATGTCAAATACACAATGATAAACGCTAAAAGCTTTATAAAAGAAACGCTGTGTAGAGGTTTGTGTAATTTCAAACAAAACCCTTTTTTTATAAGAATTCGCATTGTGGGACGAACTAGAGCGTAATGATCTTGAAATGTCAACAACGACATTATTTTGAAGAATGGTAAATGTTTTAAAATAAATCGCGCGTCACGCTGTTGAGACAGTCAGCTGACCTACTACGTACCGCCGCCGGTGATTACTCGGCTGAAAACATTTCGGAGGTGTGTCAGGCTACGCAAACATTACATGCCTATCAAAATAAATCGGTATTATGGCTCTACCCGGCTTGCCAAGGAAATATACGTTTTGTTCCCGATTATTGTGTACACTTTTAGAATTGCATTACGTCATAAAACAAATGAAATGCTAATGTTTTCCCAAGAACTGCCGCCAAATGACGAGTTATTTGCATGATTGGTATTTTCTATAGAAATTATGATTTTTGTTCTATTTTTTCGTGTTCTTATGGCCTTTTTTCTTATGCCTGATTATTATGTATTTATTCATCAGAAAAAAAACTAAATGAATTTCTGCTCTTCTTCTGAAAATGCTGGTATTTAGCTACCATATTTTAAAACGAAAAAGTAACCACTTTATAGTTTTCACTTGCCCAAAAACCGGCTTACATGACATAAGAACTTTTAATTTTGATTTCAATTATCATATGCAATATTGAGGCCTAAAACTATTTCTAAACTAATTATTCGTACAGTGACCATTGTCACTGTATTCACTGGTAACAGTTAATTTCATGCAATTAGGCAACAATGTTCCTTATTTACACTTTAAATGAATTGTCTTTACTTGCTCACAGCTAATGAATACATTCCGTTATAAAAGGTCTAACTGTGTATATTTAAGTTTCTAGCTAATTACATGTGTTTATGTAATGTTTAGACTTGGGCGTTCAATTGCATTACAGGCTACATTTATCTTGAATCAATTTTGTTTTTTTTTTGAGTGCTGTGAACATCGTTTATGCATTCTGTATTAAAATTTGTATAAGGAATAGAGTGCTCACATTTACGACTAGGTATTTTAATACCGGCAGTAATATGGTACCTAGCACACTGGCCAGTCTTAAAATCATTACCTTTGCTAAATGTTAGTGTATCATAATTTAGTAAAATACAAAGCTCTTATTGCTAAGATGCCATGTGATGTCAAGTAACGGAGCATAAAATATCACATTTTACTGTCCTCAGAAATAAATATCAGTACAAGATGTAGCAAAGCAAACAAGTTTATGTTGTAGAAATTACCTTAACTGTCGGTATTCATTTCACGTTCGTACAAGAAAATTCTTCAACGTTTAACTTAGTTTTCAAAGACGAAACCGAGTCAAGTTTCACCGGCCAATTTCTTCGTTTTCCCGGCGTATGCGATACGCGTACTCACAGATAAATACGATCTCTACTGCATTTATTCATCATTTGTTTTGTTTATATCGCAGGTTTATAGTTCAGTTGTTTTTTTTTAAGTTTTCCTTCTGTCATACGCACGCATAGGTATTTTTAATGTGCTCCGTTTTAGCTGCCCCACTTTTTTCTTTAAAGAAATTTAATATAGTTTGTGCGAGGTTGCACGACAATATTTGACAGGTTACCAATCATTGAGTGACATTCATAAAAATATTAATTATAGATGTATCACTTTGTTAACTAATGCACTAGTGATCAATAGAGATGAGTCTGATCTTTTGCTTATGGCTGTATACTATACATACTTAAAGAAGTGTATTTAGTTAAACCTTATTGGCAAAACCTGGAATTTTCATACTGATGTCATTCAAAAAAGGTAGAGTCTCTTGTAACACAGTTCTCAATAACGTCTTTTAAAAAGTTTAGCCAACTTTGACGTAATAATATCGTGTTTAGTGTAATCAATGCAATTAGCAGTTCTTGTTGCTATGAAAATCTGTGTAAATATACTTATCATTGAACGTAACAAGGGCACTTTTTCAGGTCAGCGACATAATATGTCTAAAACTATTTCGAGACGCCTAAATCAGTACTCGCTGGCATTCTGAATATTTCGTTCCTTTTATCAACATGACGTAAATAGTGCAAAATGTGTGTCACCTAATGTAAGCTATATCAACAAAATTAGATTAGGGCGACGCTAGGCCTAACAAAATTGAATAATCCATTTTCTCGTTTATTATATTGTAATACCTACTATAATGAGCGACTTTTTCCCTAAGGATCAAATACTGGATTCCATGAGTGACAAGAATTACGCTAAAAGTATAAGGATTTGGCTAGTAAACATTTTGAAGGATGAGGGAACTTTTAACTTGCAAAGGCGACGAGGGCGCGGACAAAGTCGCGGGACGCTATTGCTATAGCATTACATCTGTTGCCAAAGAATTATGAACCAACATTATTGGACTTACTTCATTAAAATGAGCACAGGAATAAATACTGCGAAAATGAGGAGAACAGTGCGTACTTCAACAAAGTAAACGACCTTCCAAGAATGTTTTGTGTGTCGTTTATTTTGGTCGCATGTCGAAATATGCACAGAAATAATATCAGCAGATTTTGCTCAAAATGAATTGACAAGGAGATACTCAAAAATTTCCGTCCCCTAAATTAAAAAAGAACTGATGAGGAGTAAAAGTGATTTCGTTCCAGTATAGAGTTCATAATGTGCGTGGACTTTGCCTGGAGTGGTTTAAAACGTCGTAAGCGGTATTCTGCGCATGACCTCCAATTTGTAAATTACTGCTTGCATGTAAGTAAGTGCGCTTCGGTTAATTGCACCAATTCTACGAGCGGTGTACAACAGAGATATGTGAGAGGTACCTACCGATTGCTTGGTACACAGTCGCTGAGTACTTTCACAAAATCTATTTTTGAAATTTGTAAGTCAAGTACATTATTGCGATGTCTGGTGCCTTGGTAATCAGGGGCGCTATTTCGTCAAGTACCATGAGATTCGGCACTGTAGAGTGTATTGCGTCATTAAGTTTTTATGCCTACATTCGTGTACAGAAAGTAGAGTTAATTATTAAAATGAGCAAGTATCCATGCTTATTATACATAGGTATGAATTATAAAAAATGCAAGCGCGTGCGTAGGTCTTCCAAAGATAATGTATTGCGCCCGGATGTTCGATATTCACGTACGTAGGTATAGTAGGCGTGTCAGGACAAAGACCTTTAAATAAGGGAATTGACCATTTTATGTTTCGTATACAATAACTGATTGTGAAGTTGTACTAAATAACATTTTTTTCGGTTTCTGTATTTGCGTAATTTTCCATTAGGGTATTATCGGTTCTACTCAGTTGCGAAGCCGTTTATAGTAACGAATAAAAATAAATAAATACAATATTATACATGCATCCTGTTTCAGACACGTACGAAGGAGATTAGATATTTAAATAAATAATGGATTAAATTAAATTGTTCAATAATTTACCCGCCTAGACAGCATCTAGACAGTTTTCATAACCTCATGCTTCCAAAACTAAGTAGGTAAATAAATAACTGTTATTCCACTTAAGTAATGTTTTGGATAAATTAGATTAACTACAAGTTAGGATACGGCTTTGTCAAATCCAATTACCCAGTTTAACGTTATCACTGCTTAATAAGCAATTACGTATCAACGTAGTTTAGGCATAGTTTTCGATGTTTTTGTTTCGACCACTGTAAAAATTCTCGATCTTTTTTAAAACTCTATTCTAAGAAAACGGTCTGCAGTAACATTGTACCTCTTTTAAAAAGTAAAGAGGTATAAAGCTGACAATAAATTATTCATAGAACCGTTGTCGCTTTGCGGTGATATTAATATGTAATACATATTTTACGAAAACTCTACAAAACCTTTTATTGAGGTTCTTATTATCGGTCGCGGGTGCGTTATCACGTCTGCATCTGTGTCAATAGTCAATACGTGTTGCGTGACGCGACGATCTTACGAACCGACACCGCGGTGCTCTACAAAACCTAAAAGTCGAGCAATGTCATAATACACGTTATTATTGCTTGTAATGGTAGCCATTGGCCTTCAACAAAGTCGTGACATGTAATTTTCTATACACTCGCACTTAATTGATTTAGCATTGTTATGCAGACGACTGCACATATTTTATATAATTTATCAGCTTGCATAATCCTCTGGTCAGCATTGGCGTCTCACGAAATTCGTCATAACTACGGATAAGAGTAATATTACACCTTGAATAGCAAATTTATTTATCCTTTAATTGTGGTTACTTTTGATGGCACAAAATAATCATATTATTCGCACTTTTCATATTGAAATTCCGACTGAAAACTGTTTCACAGGTGTGCAAAGGTCTGTGCTTGCATAAGCAAGTAAACATAAACGAAAGTAGTTTGTATTTGAAGAATTAAAATGCCTCCCAAAAATAAGCATTATTCTTGATGGCTAGTTTTTTGCCCTCTAAATAAGTGCTGTACATTCGAAACGAAAATTTACATCGATTCGTTAATTTTATGTTAGCGATAAATGTAATTCTGATCAACCTTTAATTGTTTTACATCCCAATTAGCTGTTCTAAAAGCTATAACGTTTAGTTTCAGTTGTTTACTGACATCTTGGACGTTCTAACTCCCACAACAGTACATTACTATTTGAACCGTATTGTGTCCTTAATTAACCCCTCGTTTTCTGGTAGTTTAAGTTGGAGGTAAAATATAAATGTAGCCTATTATAAGGTAATGTAATCAGATGTTCCTACACAGACATGTGCAGTTCATACTGCTGACATTAGCTGCATAAATTGAGTCATACGTTCCCGCCTACTCGTCCCAACATTTGTAAACAAAACATCTCATATGCTTGGTAATTGTCAGTGAAATTCCTGCAGCATTCATTTATCTCTTAGGTTAAAGAGTCCATCCGTTGGCTGAAACATCTTGCTCATCCGACGCAGTTAAGCGGTCATGCGCAGTGAGACGGCGCGTTGGCAATAAACCTGCGCCTCAGTGTCATTTCACTCGTATCATAACAACTCACTTTCCTGGTAACATTAATATATGAAACTCTACAAAAAGTCTACGTACCAAGGACCTGCGATGCTAAGAATCATCGGAAAATTTATTTGTTCCAGAATAAGACGTCGTAAACGGCGAGAACAATAAATCTATTGATATAAACGGATTAGTGCTAACGTAATGACTGAACCTATTCTTAGTTGGTAGATTCATATTAACACGTTTTGTTGTGTTAATTATGGAGTTAGCACGTGATAAGATAATGTGGTGCGAGGGGCGTGAGTCGAACAGATCGGGTACAGTGCGTTCAGGTTAAAGGGTTATCGGAGTCCCGGCGCGATAGTGTTCGGTGGAGCATTGTATACAACGACCCCCGTATTATGAAACCATTATTGTAATACGTTTCACGTACAGTATGTTAAGCTGCGTAACTTATTTCTGCGCGAATATTTGGCCCTAAGAACTTAACTATCAAGTTAATTATGGACGCTTGAAAGGAGAGCCATTATTTTATTATAATCATTTAAAAAGTGTAATTTTCCACGATAGTCATATTTAAAATAACTAGCAGATTCAATATACTCGATTGTGTTTTGCAGGGAAAATACAATACTCCATAACAATATTGTAATTGTGTCTATCACTGTTCAATAAATATGCAGCGTACTTAATCTAGATAGGTTCAATAACACTTTCGTCAACTTAAAAGAATGTCCATATCAAAACTAAATCATTAGTTTTAATTGCATCGTAAATTGCTATAAATATTAGTATGTACATAGGCATAACTTTAGAAAATTGGCTCAAAAATAATTTACATTTTATAATATTTACATTTTTAAGAAGCCAAAATGTAGAGTCACAAAGTTACAAAATTTAAAAAGTATTAGTGACGCGGTACAATAGTTGGTAACCTTGATGTTTTACAATTTTTATTTCACTTAGCTTAACCATAGTAGGGCTTGCTCCAAAATAGTGGTTTTTAACGAAACAATATGGGCTTGTATGCAATTCAAAAACACTTACCGTTTTAGGAGAAAAGAGTTTTAATACAGTTATATTATTTAAATTTCTATTATTAATTAGGAAATTGCATTTTTTTGGTATTATGGGTATTGGGTTAATTACCCCAACTGTGTTCGACACGAAATTGATTGCAAATGCTTAATGCCTGCAAATAAAATTCCCCGTATAATTTAAACAATGTGAAAAAAAAGAACAATAATCAATTCGCAAATACAAATAAGAAAAGAAAGAAACACCGATAATTTATGGCCAGTGATTTTTAACGAAAATTCCAAGAACTTAAATTCTTTTTTTGTGCTGTTCTTTTTTTAAATTTCGTTTCATAACAGGTGCGATAGCAATCTACATTATACGGAATACCTGTAAGTGGGAGTAACCGGTATGGCCGTTGATATTAATTGCGTTGCTTATATCCTTCCATAATTGTATCATACAGGGCAATGCTCATGCTTTATACGACGCGTGTACTACGTATAAAATAAGACGAAGTAAAGCAGCTGATAAATCATGGATTCGTTCTTACGATTAAAAATATTAAACTTGTAATTGTTCGAAGATATTTTTTTAACAGGTCTTTCTTTTGAGACATAAATTTACATCGAATCTAAACAAGAACCAGTCAACCCAGGTACTTTTATAACTCCGAAGTTAACTGCAACTGTACTTACCACTCACCGATCGATCGAATCATATGTCCTTCAAGTACAATTATCAAGTAGCAATAGACGACCAATTCGAATGACCTTAAAACTACTTAAACATTATAAATTATATTTAAAATACTCGCCCTTGTAGGACCTAAGTTATCTGTTAACATTGTTATATTAATTGGTTCACCTTGTACAAGTTGATATCACGTTACGTAAAGGTCATTGCTAAATCGTCAAAATGTTATATAATATACTTACTTTACAAGTTTAAAGACCGCATTTATTATTACACAATGGCTCCATCGCGTAAACTAGTTCCAACTAATATACATATACTAACTGAAATCGTCTTGATACTTATGCTCTTATCTATCTACGACTCTACGTACTAACTGCAGGAGTGACTAAATCAGCAACGTGTGTACCTATGTATTAGATTTATTAAGCGAGTTATCGTATCCTTTTCCTATATTTTCCGTTCAAAAAATAAATTTCGTTGAACATTAATCTAATAGTGCGCTAATTTGTTACATAGCACACATATATTTCCCCAACTTGTGGTAGTATAAATTGATTCGTTTAGGTACGAGGAAAACTGTAGCAAAACTTCAATGATGTTCATAAAATATACGCACAGAACTAAAATTCTACTAGCGCTTATCAAATACATAATAATGTGATCAGTTTCACGCTCTACATAAAAACCTTTCCCATGGTACGTTACTTTCTTATCTCGAAAGATATACTCGCACTTTTCTCGACCTACATAATTCTTTAACGCGTGTAAATAATGAGTTTAAATAGAAAAAGATCTGTTTCTTCTATGGCACCCTTACACAATAAATCTCGATCTGTGACCAATATCAGTGATTGCAATCCAGATTGATAGCGGGACAAATACACAGATTGATGGTTTGATGGTCAATCCTAGCTTTTGATCTCAGATTGAGACTGAGTGGGTACGGGTTCACTCACTTACGATTTATAACCTGTATTTTTAATATTTGTAAAAAAACATACAACCAATGGAACGGGGAGAGAAATAAACATTAGTCACATATTTACAAAAAACTCAAAAGTAGTAATAAAATTAATTAAATGTTAAATAACCCGTTAACGAGCTATTCTATTAACATACGCCTAGGTTAACATGAACAACATTTGCTTTAAACATGTTGAACAGGTGTTATAATTTTACTAAATCACCTCTGCCCAAACAGCCCACACGTTTGGATTTCCAGCGTATGCATGCAAAATAGTTTAATTACTAAGTAAATGTTGCAACCGAAATTAGTCATCATTACAATAAAAAACAAGGCACCATAAAGTCATTACCTAAAATATTATGTTCATAGTAATTCTTCAGCGATGAGAAAATAATTTCATAAGATCAATATCATAAAACTGTAAGCAAAGCCATATACAAAGATCGTGTTCAAATGAATAATTTTTTGTACTTAATTTTCTTTCTCCCAGAGATCTCGACACAAATCGCGCAATCTCTACATTTAGTAGTATTTAAACCTTTACAGCTTAAATTACTTCTCAATGTTTTAAACAATATTTTTTGGTGGTTCCAGGTGACTTCGGGCGATACCAATGTTTCCAGTTCATCCTTCATATCTTGGCAGCGATGACAGCTGGCATGCACATGCTGTCTCTAGTCACTGTCGCGGCGGTACCAGAACATAGGTCAGTCCTCAACCTTCGACTGTGGAGAACGTCAGGGTTAAATGGTACAATGCTCAATAGAAAGCATGGATAGATATTTGATAGTCACAGGCCCTTAAACATCGTAAAGCAAGACTGTGGTTGGCAACGATGGTTTCAAGACTACGCTTCCTTTCCCCAAATGCAAGTCTCACTTTAACAGGTGGTATTACTTGGTAGATCCTCCTCTCGCCTAGTGTAATAAAAAAAACTTTTTTTAAGATTATCAAGTCCCGATTCACAGGAAGGTCCAAGACTTTGTACTTATCAAATATCTGTCTACGCTTCTTTGGTAGGTAAACAGGAAAATATTTCACTTTGCATGGGCATGGACGGTTAGCAGGATAAGAAAAATTTCGGGTACATTCCCACCTCTGGTGAGGGTAAATGTAGTGTTAGTCGTGTGAAGTCTTTATCTTTTATCCCTTTCTAGATCACCCTCCGAAATATATTGGTGCGTATGGTATGGGTCTTATAACATTTGCTTCTGGTTATTCAGCGTACGGTATGCTTGTCGGTACGACTGGGGCAGTAAGTGGTCGGCTTTGGTGTTCGTTTTACAACAACAAAGTGATTTTATTGGTGCAGTTATATCTTGATATATACGTAAGTACACTATTTTATAACATACATATCTTTGTCTGGGCTATGGAACGCTATGTCTGTCGCTTTTTAAATTCACCACCTATTAACAAATCCATTCGTCGTTGTATGTAGCATCATTAACGATTCAGTTCATTTAGATCATCCTCGATTTGGTTCAGGGTTAGGCATTCATTACTGCCTAGGATCATTTACCAATTGGTCACAATGCCTATTACTGTTTTATGAAACATGCTAGTTTTAATGAAAAAATACCGACTAAATTGAAACCTCCGCTTTTTTGTAGTCGGTAAAAAATGTGTAACAGTTGCATTTTCACCATGAATGTCATGTTACTTAATTATTATTCTTGCACTGCAAGGTTACTTTACGGCAATAATACGTCGTCTTAAGTAATAAAAAGTTAAAGTATGTGTAGTATACATCCAATATGTTGGAGGAAAACCCGTAACAATAGTAATACGAAAATAAATACTTGTTATTATATTATCTGTAAACAATACAGCCAAACACAATTAAGTGCATTTGGTTTGTGTTAGAATTATAATGAAGCCTAAAATAACTCGTGCTTTATTGCTGAACCTAGTTGTAACACACAGCTTTTAATAGTATCTATCAGTAAAAAGTGCACTATCTCACTGTGTTTAAACAGGTTTAACTACATTTATTAGAACGGAATGAAGTTTAAAACTGCAACTAACATGCACTGCGCACGCAAGGCACGAAAGTAATAAAAATATGCGCAAGCAAACATTCTTAGTTTTCTTTTTGAATTTCAGATGTTACCTGCCAGGAGTAGATACTGCAAATCACACGGAACCTTGGAACTCTTCACTAGTTCTAGCTGCCATTCCTATAAACGAGCACGGGAAGCTTGAGTCATGTCGAATGTACGGCGAAAACAAAACATTAGTCGATTGCGAATCTTTTGTTTACGATACTCAGTTCTATTCTTCGTCGCGGGGGATTGAGTGGGATTTCGTATGCAGTCGGCGATGGATGGGAGCCTCTGCCCAAACCGCCTACATGTTTGGCGTAATTGCTGGTTCCCTCATATTTGGACGAATGTCTGACAAGTTCGGAAGAAAAACTGCCTTCCTTTGGGCCGGAATCCTGCAGCTCCTCTTTGGCGCCTCTGTTGCCTTCGCTTCTGATTACTACACATTCATGGGACTTCGATTCCTCTATGGAATATTTGGATCGGGTTCATACATTGCCGGTTTTGTGTTAACAATGGAGATAGTTGGTCCAAGCAAGCGCACTATTTGCGGAGTTACGTTCCAAATTATGTTTGCTATCGGAATTATGTTATTGGCCGCTTGGGGATACTTAATAGATAATCGATTCTATTTACAATTAGTATATGCAGCACACGCCTTAGTCCTACTTCCTCATTGGTTACTTATGGATGAATCCCCTAGGTGGCTATGGGCGCAAGGTCGTGCTCGTGAATCTGTCGCCATTATAGAAAAGGCTTTGAAATTCAACGGATCTACTGACCCGATAGACACCCCCGCGCTAGTATCCCACTGCAAGGCCACGTGTGCTAAGTATACAGACGAACACTCCGCTGGAACGACTGACTTGTTTAAGACGCCAAAAATGCTACAAAAAACTTTAATTATTTGCGGATGTTGGTTTGTTAACTCTGTTGTATACTACGGGCTCTCTCTTAACACTGGCAAACTGAACGGGAATCCTTACTTCCTTATGTTCTTAATGGGAGTTGTGGAATTGCCAAGCTACATTCTAATTGTGTACTTCTTGGACCGCGTCGGACATAGAGCTCTTATCAGTACCATGATGTTGTTGGGAGGGATCGCTTGTCTAGTCATTGTCGCTCTACCTCATGGCTCTACATCTACCACAGGGGTGGTAATGGTAGGAAAACTTTTTATATCAGGCTCTTATTCAATAATTTACAAGTATTCGGCTGAGCTTTTCCCAACAGTGGTCCGTAGTTCTGGAGTAGGTCTTGGCAGTATGTGCGCTAGTGTGTCAGGAGCTTTGACACCTCTCATCAATCTGTTGGATACTTTAAATCCTAAGATACCTACCATACTTTTTGGTTTCCTTGCCTTGTTATCAGGATTTTCAACCTTTTTCTTGCCAGAAACGATCGGTAGGAACTTACCTCAGTCTTTGGAAGACGGAGAAAAGTTTGGTGTCGGTGACACATGTTTTACAAACTGCAGCGGTCGAAGAATGAGCACAGACTCGGCGGAACTCCCGGAGACAATGGTGCCGTTAGAAGTTATGGAGAAGAAACCGTAAAAACAATTGTATTTTGACGTCAGTATGTAATGACTCAACTTGGAAAGCGACTTAAAGTCTTGAAACTATTTAATAATTGTAGACAGCGAATACTTACTAACAGTTAAGATAGGCAACACGGCTATTTTGTAATGCTTTAAACTCTTAACGAAATATTACCTTTGTACGTAAATCTTGCATTTGATGACTCTTGCTCAATATTTTATACATTTACTAAACGCTTTATCTAACAACTGTGAACTTTCTTGTTTTATATTCACTGTTACTGCTATGCGAAGAACGCATGCATATACTTTAGATATAAGGTGATACGTAAATAGACTTATATTTATTTAAATTGTCTAGTCAAGTGTTAATAACAAGCATTTCAGTTTTGTCAAAACAGGTTTGCTTTAGACTGGATAATTGTTCTACTAACAACTAGTTATTATGTTGTGGAAAAATATAAGTGGTAGTACCTAGGTATACAACTAATAGATGTTAAAACAATTAAGTACAACTTAAAATTAACACACGACGCATGTATATGTCTGGATGTACCAGCTAAATATATGCTTGTGTGTACTACATACTTAGTTTAGGTACTTAGTACAATCTTAATGGTACTTATATAAATTGAAAAATAGTTAAAAAGACCGAAAAAAAAACAGGTTCGTGGCATCAGTTGACTTATAAAGTAAGCAAAATAGAGAGTTCTGAGAACCTACTAATTTGCAAAATAACGGAATCATAAGAGCTTTTAATGGTAATATTATATATAATGTAATCGCACAGACAGGAAGATTTATTATAAACAAGATATTACACCATTTAACCTTTTTTTCTCGTGTCCAAGACAATGTTAATAAGTCAATGATCTAAACTTAATAACATACTTAGCGGTTAATTATTTTTTTAATGTGATGGGATCACTGCCCATTAAATGGGTTTTCGAACTTATCAATCTTAATTGAATTTTAGACATCGATTATCATATTAATCGTTGTCGCAATGTAATCGACTGATGTCATCATTTTACTTACCTAGTCAACATGGCTAAATAATAATTAAATAAAATCTATTTCGAATCCATTTCTTGTCACTGCCAGTTGGTGCTTGATTTTTTTTAAAAACCAATAAAAGCATCACAAGATTAATTTATTGAATAAGATATAACTTACTTTAGGATACTTAGCAGAGTTAAGTTAACACGCATAAAAGTCATTTATGTGTATCTAAGATTAAAAAACAGGAACAGTCACGTACACCCTGTATTTTAAAATTGTATATTTAAAAACTGCAAGGAAAATAATGTGTTCAATGCTTAAGAGTTTTTCATTTTTCTATTGTTTTATATTTTTATAACTATACACGTTAATATAAACGTATCATTGAGTACACTCGTAAGATATTACAAACTGACCACCTATCAACTCACATGTTTCATTTTATTTATGTAAATTACGACATTCTACACTTCGAATACACCGGTCGCATACCTATGAAGTTTCTATAAAGAGTAGAATTTAAATAGCTTTAGCCAGTTCTATAATGCTTTACCTATTACTGAATTAAGAAACTACAGATTCTGTTAAATGTACGTATGTATTATGAATCAATGTGTTATAATCATTGTATTGATAAATACGGATGTCAATTAGCTAAGAGCAAGTGATAAATAATGTCAAGTAATTAGTTAATTAGAAGACTAACAGATAGAGTACCTATATACCTACTTATTTTAACAATTCTCTAAGTATTACTAAGAAATACAGTGAGGGATAGTCAATCTAAACTGCCAAAACGCTAATTAATATAGGTACCTATCTAAGTAATAAAATTGCCAACATCAAGACTGAAAATGTTCAAATACATAAATTATGTTACAATACTGATAAGGCTATACCAAGGGCCTGCCGTCACTCAATAAATAATAATCATTAAACTTGTCAAAGAGCGCCGTGTAGCGCGCTGTAACACTTTCACGAGTGCAATAATGTTGTTATAACATGTGGTGGCAAGGTCCCTGAATTAGACAAACATCACAGTTTTTACTAGGATTTATAATTTTTCTTACTTAAAGCTAACGATTTGTTGGTACCAGTGTGAAGAACTAAGATAACAAAAGAACTTATTATATTAGGTAGCATGCGATGCATTTTTGTATACATTTTTACTGTATGTAAGATTGAACAATCAGAAATTATTTTTCGATTATCTTACAATTTTATCAATATCATAATAATTTTCCCTATGTACGTAATTTATATCTTCAGATCTTACTTAACGTTTCTAAGGAACCTTAACGATTTATAAAGTTGTTATACGTTTTATTACCTTACTTTGTAGAAGTTATAGTCATGAGTCTTTTATGTATAAATATTAATATGTTCTCGACTGTTTCCTTATTGACACTGAGATAGAACTTTGCTATTTTCTCAGATATTACGCTTAAGACCCACAAATTGCCGGCAGAAACCTTGTCGCATTAAGGACCTCACGTAAAAATAAGCTCTAAAACGGCTTGCAACATAAATTAACTGTCAATTTACGACCTCAATATTGTGAGTTGGTGACTGTTAGCAATATGCGGGGATTATAGTTTTTTGACAATATGTGAGGAATAAATGATAACGGTTATTTTTTCGTTTAATTACTGATACACATAATAAATGTTTTCAAATTCTTACAAGCCTTAAATATTTCACAGGTCAAATTCAAACTCTCTAATTTTATTTCGTTTATTTTTAAGTTTTGATAGACATTTCAACGTTATCACGAAAAGAGTAAGTATCAAAATCCATGGTGTACACGAATTAAATAAACGTATTTTAATACTGTTTAGTTTTATTTTATAATTTCCTATTCTAATCTGCTTAGGAACAAATGTTTTTGAATAAATAACTTAAAGTGTAACCGAAGTAAAAAACACATCTCATTCACAATATCACTCCAACAGTAACGATACACCGGCACTACAATAAATTGAAATAGAACTTATATATTCTTCTTCTGTAGTTTAGTACTGTTATTTGGAGCTATTAGCTCTGCTAGAAGCATTAAATTATTGTTTAGTAGCCGTCTTGTTCAGTCGGTGAGGTGAAGATTTCTTTGTTCAAAGAAATCAAAAAAGAGGGAAAGGCTGACTGCCAGCAAGTTGGTTGCAATGTTAATCGATTAAGGGCCGATTTTTCAATCGCCAGATAACTTTTATCTGAAGAATAAATATAGCCGTTTGACATATTTTCTATACAAAAGCTGTCAAAAAGTCAAAAACTTATTCGTTAGATAAAAGTTATCTGGCGATTGAAAAATCGGCCCTAAAGTAGATAATATTTACTAAAGCACAAGAAAGTAGATCCCTATCAGTAATTACGCGAAGAATTACAATTCTTTTGGACAGCCAGCCAAGAAAATGATCTGTGGCTTTTTTCATTTATATATTTACCTAATCAAAACTGTTTGATTTTCAGATGTTGGGTTGACGGTGTCGACACAAATGAGTCGATAGCTCCGTGGAATTCTTCAGAAATATTAGCTGCTATACCTAAAACGGTCGCAGGGGGTCTACATAGCTGCTTAATTTATGAAAACAATGAAACTACAACTTGTTCGAAATGGGTGTACGACACGACATATAGATCGTCATCGCGTGCTATGGAGTGGAATCTCATTTGTAACCAAAGGTGGATGGGCGCTCTTGCTCAAACTATTTATATGTTAGGAGTGTTTACTGGAGCCGTAGTTTTAGGCGGCATGGCGGATAAGTATGGAAGGAAGACTATATTTTGTTGGTCTGGTGTTTTACAATTAGTATTTGGCGTTGTAGTTGCTTTCATACCAGAGTATTGGTCATTTTTGGCAGTGCGTTTCTTATACGGTATCTTCGGGTCAGCTGGATCTTACATTACCGGGTTTGTATTAACTATGGAGTTAGTGGGAGCTAGTAAGCGAACTGCGTGCGGTGTCGCATTCCAAGCCGCTTTTGCTGGCGGCATCATGTTAGTCGCAGGATGGGGAGCTCTTGTTGACAATAGACAGATTCTCCAAGTTATATATGGCTTGCATAGTGCTCTCCTTATACCACATATTTGGATCATGGATGAGTCTCCACGCTGGCTATGGGCCCAAGGTCGGGCAAAGGAGTCTGTGGATATTGTAGAGAGGGCTCTTAAATGTAATAAATCTGAAAGCACCTTGGAAAGGGCAGAATTAGTTTCTAGAGGAAGAGCTGAAGCGTCAAAAGGAACTGATGCTCCTTCTGCCAGCACGGGGGACTTGTTTAGAACTCCTAACTTGAGAAACAAAACCCTTAACGTCTGTTTCTGTTGGTTCGCTAATTCGATAGCTTATTACGGCCTTACATTAAGTACAGGCAAGCTGGAGGGAAATCCTTATTTAATTACAGCTATATTAGGGTTTGTAGAGCTTCCTAGTTATGCAGCAGTCATTTATTTCCTCGACCTTTGGGGTCGTAGGCCACTGATATGCTCTATGATGCTTGTGGGTGGTGCAGCTTGTGTGATAGCCACATTTCTGCCAGCAGGAAGTACCGTGTCGACGGGAATTGTTATTGCAGGCAAATTGTTTATAGCAGGTTCTTTTGCCATTATTTATAACTATTCAGCGGAATTATTCCCGACCGTAGTCCGTAATTCTGCCCTCGGTCTCGGCTCTATGTGTGCTAGGCTTTCCGGCGCCTTAACGCCTTTGATAACATTGCTGGATTCATTCAATCCTAAAATCCCAGCTATAACATTTGGCGCAGTGGCTGTTATTTCTGGCTTCTTATGTATGTTTTTACCGGAGACTATGAATCAGCCAATGCCTCAGTCACTCGCCGATGGAGAAAGATTCGGAAAAGGCGACACTTGCTTTTCTAGTTGTTTAGGAAAAAGAAACCGAACTTATTCTGAGGAAAATAAAGCGCCTGAATCAATGGTTCCTTTAGAAGACGCTGCTAAGAAAGTATGAGTATTATAAATATATTTTTGATGTTGTTGAATTTAATTGAAGCCAATCAAATTAATGACCAATTCGAATGTAATGGTAGAAATTTATGTGTTCCTGCTTCGATAAGTATTTACGTTAAGTTATGATTACGATTGTTTGCATTAAGTGTTACCTTACGTTTTTAAATTGAAACTATGTTGATTTGATGTTGCCAAAAAAAAACAGTTACAAATATTATTGTATAAACGTTGTAGTTATATCCTTAGGTATGTTTCGTAGAGTTTAAGATATTTTGTTATTTTTGTTTTACTAGAGTATTTTAGTGTTAAAGCAAAGTGCCTATAAAAATGATCTATTGGTGCTTGAGAATCTCGTGATGTGGTGTGATATCGACTGTACAAAGAAATTCTGATTATATTGTAAAAAATGTACATACTAATAATAAATTATAGGTACGTTGTAAATTTGGTTTTATTGGATCCGAACGATATTAAAAGACCGATGTAAAACTCAATATAATTTTATATTTACACCAAAACAATAATGAAATCACAGTGAGATTAAAAACATCAATAGTTGATACATCGATGCATGAACAATGAACATATAGAAGATAAGCAGTAAACATTAATGATCGACGAGTGGGCAAAAACCCTTTTACATTGAACTGTACAAGGAGAGGTACACATAGAACATTAAAAGAGTACTTACTAGATGAGACACAGAGATGGTGCCAGATTATTAAGTACAAAGAGACAAAATCCCACAACGATAACATTATTATACTGTAAAATTCTCTTTGGTCGGCTTGCTTTTATCAAATCTGGTTGAAACAAAGACTACACAAATTGTTTTGCATTCGACACTAAGTGCGCCATACAATTTAGCCAATTATAAATATCGTTTTAGATTGCACAGCTGATTCTTTTAACGTGAAGTAATCGTAGTCCTGAATGAGTTTGTCTAAAATGACTTCTTCATATTGATGCGGTAATTATCTCGTGAGCCGTTGTCTTTATTTCGTGGAACACTAAAACTAAAGCTAAAAGCATACTTGGAATGATCAACGGCCCATACTTCACGATTTAAGAATCAGCTATAAAACCAATATAACATGGACTTCACTAGATAGCTGCTAAAGTTTAATTTAACGTCGTCGGTAGTTCAACAAATGTATAACAAATATTTAACAAAAAATATCATCTTCACAGAGATAACGAATCTGTATATAAATTGGTCATTCCGTTACTTTTCGTCACAAATTTGAATAACAACAATATTAATTTCAATTTTCAGAAAATAAGTTAAGAGATTTAATACATTGTTAATTATAACACAGCCAGATAACATTGTTCACGGTTTACAACGTAGATGTGACAAAAAATATAGAGATTATACGAATTTTATACGCATAGGGCATATGGAGAAAGGCGATTTTCGACACTAAAGAGAGAGAGTTATAAAAGTAAGAATAAATTATATTCAGCACTTATCACAACAACGTAATGATAGTAGAAGCAATAAACCAAGATAAAAAAAGATACTTTTGGAATCAGATCAAGAAAATTAACTATTGTTAATGATTAAGTACTTTCAGAGTAATGACAAGTAGATAGACAATGGACAAGTCCAAGTTCCAACACTAGGTTCGGTAAGTTTTTGATTTGGCCGGCCCAGGAACTGTTTCGTAACACATTGGCCAAACAGGAATACACATAACATATCGAAAATAAGTATTTTGTTCAACGCTTCAATATCAAACAGATACCCTTATTTATATCCTTAGTCAAAATGAGATAATTCGCAACGCTGACGATGAATTAACTTCACGTCTTTTTTATTAGTTTAATCTACATTTTGCTGCTACTTCTAATTGCCTTACCTAAACTTAGGTAAGTACGTAAAACTAGAAAATGCGTTAGATGGTTCATTTAAATTCTTCTCTAATATCATGTGGCCTTTGCAAATAGTGCCTGTGCAGTGCCAATTTACCATTTCTTTTTAAATAAATAGATCTAAAAATAACAAAGGAACTTTACGATTGCATCTTTAGCGATACAACATCCCAAAAGCTTGCCAAGTCTCTATACTTGTAAAATGTTTATAAAAACTACAACAATATTAATTCTATTAATAGGTACATATTTTGAAAAAGGTAATTTGTTTTTCTAAAATTATTGATTATTTGAATGATTCAATGCTTTAGCAATTAATTGTAAATTTGAATAAACTTGTTTATTATAACTTTGTTTGTCTTTAATATTTTTTTCGATTACGATCAAGGCGACGATAAATTAATTAGTGAAGATATGTTATCAATACGTTCACATGACGGAACATTTTTATTTGAAGAAGTTCTTAACATGATCTGACTGGTACAGACTTGTAAATTGTCTAGTTTTTAACGATTTGACTAAGTCGGCCTTTTAGACTTGAGAATAACCGTAATATTAGCTTATGCTGAAATAGTGAAGGTTTAACTAGACTTAGTTATAAACTTGATTTAAGAAAGAATGTTAAGTTACCAATTCTGTGTAGTCCATGAAGATAGGTTAGAGGTGCAATAACGCAAAATTATGTAGTAGGTACTGCCAAGCTTGCAAACTTGCAAAACAAATTATGTAATTTGCAAATTTATAATAATATAACTTATATCCACTGAGTTTGATTAACCATTTTGAATTTAGAACTCTTTTTTGCATTGAACCATCCAAATATTTCCTTAGGCAAATGTACCCACCCTTGAATGACAAATTTAACATTTATTTAGATATATTATCACAAAATTCTAACACTATTAATTTTTATAAATACAACTTTAGTAAATTTGAAGCCAAGGTAAGAGATAAAGTTTAAAAAATATAACTAAAATTTAAGGTAAGTAACAATACAGTTAGTAATGAACTACATTAACTCATGAATGAGTTAAGCATGAATCAATTCTACAATCAAAGGTGCTTAAATGTAAGCAGATGAGATCTCATGGTATTTGTCTTGAGAAAACAAAGCAACCAGGTGGCTCTAATAGAAAATTATACTAACAATTTTGAAATCAAGAAACCTTTAAGGGAGATTCCATAGACTTACTTTTTAAGAATACAGGAACAAGTGTGTCCAGACTATTGAAAAGATGAAATGAATGAGTGAATCAATATTGAAATACAACATAATTCTTTGAGCAACCTTACATTAATGGGGTTAATATTTGGAAGGCTTGCTTTTCTGATATGTTTTCAACAATTGTCAGTAAATACTTCTCATTTTGTAAACTGTATATAACATAATAATCATTTCTTGTTTGTTGTCACCACCATCAGAACTATTATTTCAATTATCTGTAATGACAATGATTTGTGTAACTAAATTGTTAATAAGCAATTTTAGTATTCAATAATCTTAATAAAAACTTTGATAAAACATAGCACCAATTTAATTATGTGTAATTTCTGTTAAATAAATATCCATTTCAACAAGCAAAACTACTATTAGTCTAACATTGTTAACAAACAAAAGCTCATTTCACTAGAGCTTTAATTTTGTAGCCAACACTTTAAGACGGGTGTCATGCCTTTGGCTTGACGTGTCATAAAAATTGACACGCAATTGAATAAAAAGCATTCATGTTTACTACTCTAATTCATAAAGTCACTAGATTCATTCAAAAGGCATCTGTATCAATAATCTGGACAACGAGTATGAGGTATCTTTGCTACAATAGGAGTTTGCTCAGATGTCATAGCAGTATGCACAATAATAGCAGGCTGTGTAGGTGTTGGTGCATGAAGTTCATGGCTCTCTCCTGGTGCCAGACTTGCCAGTGCTGCCAATAGGTCATGATTAACTAAAGGTTCATTTTCTTCACGTGGTTCCCAGCCCACTGGAGGACTGGATGGAGGTGAGATCAGAAACTGCTTGACGGGAGCTGGAGGTCTCAGATTCTTAAACGAAACAGGCGTCACCGGCTGCGCAAAGTAACAGTTGATGCTCGAGTTATGAAATTGATACTGATGCAGTTGCACGCGAGCATTTGCTGCTGCCAGGGGACTGTCGTAGTTCACTCGCAAACGTTTAAAACTGCGGAGCCATTGAAATGTTATATTATCTGAAAAGGTTCGGAATAAATCTTCCATTCCTTTCTTTAGTTTCTCATCACCGAACACGTCACTGTGTATGTTGGTGACGATCACGGACTTTGGCAGGTCGTCGAAACCATCGACTTCATCCTGCACATCACTCTCTTGCTCTAAATTTGCAATGTTAGGGTGAACGTTTGGCATTCCATCTTCTGGATTGATATAAACGTCGTCCTCTTGAAATGAGTCTTCGTCCTCCTTGTGAGACATTATAGACAAAGCTAACTACGAAACCAAACACGCACTTAAGATATTTTTGACGACTAATAACAGTTATTGATTCAGAGAGAGCATAATATCAACAATTATCGTACGCATGTACGGAATATTTTTATTTTTTAGTTTATCGATTAGTGCGACTACTCCACTGTCAAAGTAAATGTCATTGTGACAGGAGCCTATTCTAAAATTTTACTTACAATAATGTTACAGTAAGAAAAAAGTTACTAAAATGATATCAACGACTTTGACGACCATTTTCCTTTTAAAGGACCTTTGAAACAAAAATAAATTAATCGGTTAAGCTAATAATATGAAATAATGAGTATTAAAACCTCAGTTACAATTTTAATCCTGTCCTCACTTGTAAAATTTTCTGTATTAGAAAACTGAAAGTAACATTTTTATATTGCACAAATAAAACTACAAAAATATTCTTCTCGTCAGTTTTCATTAATTCCGTCCTTTGTCATAGACTAAAAACTAAAAGATAGAGATTGCATTGCAGAATGTAACATCAAAACTAGAGACTATAGACAAATCGGAATTAACATGTTTATTTGTCAAAGTAATAATTTGTTTTCGATTTAAATTTCGATTATATTTGACTGTATATAGGAATCTTTATTTGACTAAAAATATTATAGGTGATAACTCTGTTTTAAGTGATTATTATAAAAATGGCTGGACTAGAGTCCATGGTTGTCGAAGAGGTTAAGCCTGCAGAGAAGCCGGTCGATAGAGAAAAGGTAGGCTTCGACTTTGAGCTTATTGCTACTAAAATAACATCCCATTTCTAGCTTTAACTTTTCAAGACATAAATTGAGCTAATTAATTTAAACCGATAAATTAGTTTGTATTATGAGTGTATCATAGTTTTAAACTCTGCAATGTTGTCTTCTCTATCATGTGCATCTGTCACGTTACAGACTTGCCCATTATTACTTCGCGTCTTCTGTTCAACTGGACGTCACAATTCGCCAGGAGATTATGCAAGAGGAAATGTTCCTCAGAATGAACTTCAAATATACACATGGATGGATGCTACTCTTAGAGAGCTGACTGGACTCGTGAAGGAAGTAAATCCGGACACCAGACGTAAGGGCACATATTTTGACTTTGCAATTGTCTACCCTGATATGCGGTCACCCACATACCGCATGAGAGAGATTGGTGTCACTTGCTCTGGGCAGCGTGGAGGAGATGATAACAAGACATTAGGCCAAGTAAAGTTCCAGATTGGGAACTATCTGGACATATCAATAACACCACCAAACAGAATGCCTCCTCCAATGAGACGTCCACAGCCTTACATGAATAATCGTCAATACTGAGTGTAATTTGTAAGATTTAAGTAAGTTTAATATTAAATAAAACTTAAATGACTCTAAAGTGTTTATATCTAAGTATGAAGATTTAAAATAGGTGATTAAATAGTTTGTGTGTTGTCAACAACTAAACCTCAGAATTTGGTAAATGGATCTATGCATTTTGTACACATTTTATTGAAAGGTAACATAAAACAGTGGAAATGAAAATAATGTTTTTATTTAAAAATATTCTCATTTATTTCCTTCTCTCATTTATTTTCAAGGCACAAGTGAAACCACCCGAAGTCTATGAAATGTTATGACAAAGATAACACTCACATGACAAGACAACTAAAATGTCCTTATATTTAGATTTTCCTAAAATAAATATATTTTAATGTAATCTTATATACTAATGATTTACAGGTGATCTGAATGGCCTCTTGGATTTCTTGCCCATATTAGCGAGATCAATTGTAATGCCATTAGGTAAAACAGCCTTATTTTCCTGATAGTCTACGAAACCTTTCTCATTTTGCTCTTCCTTGGCCTTGTCACAAGGAATTCCAGTTTCGTAGTTGTATTCACGTTTTAGTCCATCAGGATCAACGTAACCATATTTGCCTCGGGTGACGCAATCAACTCCGATCGTTTCCTCCTTGAATGATCCGTCGTCATTTTCAAATCCCCAGGTGATACTGCCGTCTTCGTTCTCATCTCTGTATTTACGGATGATTTGTGCTACTGGTTTCTTTTCTCTCTGGCTTGACTGCGTGTATTTTTGTTGAGGTGCTTTAACCGGTGCGCGGTTTATGGGTTCCTGTGGTCGTGAATACTGTCTTACAGGCTGAATGGGTGCCTCGTCGTCTTCAGTGAATGGTTTAGGCTCAGGCCTGAACGAGGGCCTCTGTGGTCTGCTTGAAAGAGGTTGTAGCCTCGCTGGCTGAGGTTTGTTGATGGGTTCGTTTCTGATTGGGTTGAAGGCTTGGGGAGCCAACAGCGGTCTGTACTGTGTCGGTTTGATTGGTTCAAGTGGCTGTCGAATGGTCGATGGTGTTGACTGTGGGTAAGGAGAAGGGTTATATACAATTGGAGGTTTGGGCTGAGAGGTGGTCGTAATGTCATAGAAATCATTTTGAGGTTCTTGTGTGGAGAAGATAATGTTGGGTGAAAAAGCTGTTGGTGTGTTAATTTCTAATTCGTCTTCCGGCTCTTCCGTGACCGGCTTCGCGGGCTCATCAAGGGATTGAAGGTTTGGCCGTGGTGAAGCATCTACAGATTTGAAGGATGGCCTAGCTAGACCCGGCCTGCGGATCCTGGTGGGTCCGCCGGGCACCGGAGCAGCCTGCAGGCGACCCTGTCTGAATCCCCCTTGTCTTGGCAGACCTACTGGAATCGCTCCAGGAATTTGTAGTCGTGGTGGCGCTGGTGAGTCATTATATTGAGCGTATGCTGTGATGACACACAGCGTTAATATCTGAAAAAAAAAAAAAAAAATACAATTATTATTTGATTTAATAATGAGACGCGTTTCGTGAATAGATACATCTTACAATAGGATCAATTTATTATTACGAAAAGACTAATTTCGATAGTTTGGAAGTCAATTATTAAATAACAGTACCTATCGCGCTTTCAAAGTATGGCCCTCCTAGTAAATACCTCTTTAATCTGACATACTTTCCAGTCTTGTGAGCCTCGTTCTATATCTTCCAAACTAATTAGTTATGCGGTTTAAATAACACCTGCATAAATCTTAATATAGATGCAATCACCTATGACGAAGCTTTAAACTTATCCTATTGTGTGGTATACAGAGATACTTATCTACTTGTAATGATTACGTTGCGAAACAACAATTTCTAAACGAACCTACTTGGATACGGACCCGTAATCTTACTACTAGCTCTTATGCTTTGGAATGTAGCGGAAAAGAGATGCCAATACTTTTAGTGTAAAGTGTTTTCTTGCTCCTACGGTGGTAAGTCTTGCTTTAATTGTTCGTTGCTTAGCACAGGCACAGTACGTTCATATAAATAATCTTTAGATTCGTTCTACACTTTCAATTATGTTCAGTTACGTTGAATTCAATTATCTCGCGACGGTAGTTTCAATTTGGAAAATATCCTGTTGTTTATCGTGCTTAAGGTAATTACAAGAAGTATTTCTGTTGATAACTACTTATGCAAAATGCATGTTAATGTTTCGTTAATTGGCGGAATGTAACTCTCAAGTTTTCACCCACTATTGACAAGGATACTTTACATGGAATTACTTAATCCTTTGACCCCAACGCTAAGTATTGACGTCGGTTTCTACAGTTCTTTAGTTGACATGATAATTTTGAACTGACATTAGAGCCCCGAAAATACGTATTCGCAAAACGGGGTGGAGAGAAACAGAGTTATTATTAAAATTTGGAAGTTTAACAAGACAAAATATAAAGATAATACGAAAATTCTCAAGCATTTCATAAAGTAATTGTGTTTAACCATTTTTGTGTAAGAATATATTCATGCAACCCTTTTCTTATAATGATATACATATTTTCCCTTTTAACCATTTGAAATTATTTTCTTATCCAAGGAAAAATAGCTTTTACCTTTTAAGTCCCTAACTACTTCTTGACTTCATGTTCCTATGAACTGTATGTAGGTGCTACTCCAAAAGTCCAAATCATTAGATGATGTTTAGCAAAGTTTAGGTATATATTGTTGTAATATATGGTAAGTCGATATACCTAGCCATCATAAGCGATGACTAAGTGACCGTAAACACTATGATTGTTCCGAATCAAATCGGATCAACTACTGATGATTAAGTTTATGAAATTATTAAATCAGATGCAAGCGGGAAAATATATGTTTTGAAAAGGTGATGATTCTGATAGGTGTTTCGAGTATATAGAACTGCTAACTTAGATTACTTAGATTTTTAAAACCGGCTTTAGTTGTAGTTATTACATAAGTCACTAAACATAAATAAGTTTCAATGTAATTTAATGTAACCTTTAACTACTTTTGTAAATTTATAAAAGCAATTAAAATAAATTAAGTTTATTGCTCAAACATTTTATTGGCCATTTATTTGACATATCAGGTGACTGTTTTATATATTTATGTAGGTCAATCATCTACAATCATAACGTTATTGTGAAATTGTCGGCAGTAAGTACGAGACCGAGGTAGTTTGGCATATTGAGACAGTAACTCGTTGTGTCTTGTGAATTGTCGCAACATGCAAATGACTGGGCAAGTGGGCCCACACTCCACTTTCATAAATCGATGTATGTAATGCAATAAAATACCTTCAAAAATATTTTCATTGTTACTATCGTGTTGGTGTGATAAGTACATTGAACTTAGTTTCGAGTTCGGTTTCGTATGTGATGATTGAAATACGTTGCGTGTTTATGATATGCATGAATAAGAAGCATATAGAGTGGAGATAAACGGCATTTTTAAAAGTCAATATAATTTAAGCATTCGAAACGTTTCTAAACATGATAAAAGTGTAGTAAGACCTTAAAAGTACACGTTAAGAAAGTGAAATTGCCATTTATTGGAATAAAATCTACAATATTTCCCACATCCGGAGATTCAGACAATTCTATCGTCAAAAACGAAAAGGTAAACTGCAGGTGGTAACGACTTCCGATTTTAATCGACCATATTTCGATTTGAACCCAACACGGAAGGGTACGCAATTGACACTGCAGACAGCAATCATAGCGCTAATGACTCGACAACTCGGATATACGATTCTGCTTAATGAAATCGCATTACCTAAGTACTTATATGTCTTTAGAAAATAAGGAAACTCTTGATTGTTTGCGGCCGTGAAAGTTCGGCTCATTGTGGGATCTAGACGTGTACTGTGCTGTATTTGTGATGATTTGAAAGATATGGGTGCGGCAAAAACCATTTCTATAGCTTTGAGACACATTATCCGTCACATTTCTCAATCCTCTCATGATGTGTTTTGTTTATGTCGTTAAATATGAACAAAATGTGCACTCAGAAGTTAATGAGACTCATACAATCAAGCTATTTATAAAGTTCATGAATATTTAAGACCAAGCCATGATAAAAATCGGTGTCAAGTCGTATATAGTAATATTAAGCACTGTTTTGGCATGCAATATTTGCCTTTATAAATGCACATTGGATTCAAGTTTATTTACATAAGGGTTACGTATTCTAGTGTCATAGGTAGTTAATGACCTTTAGTTAACTCATGCGTTTAAGTGAAGATTTATTTAAACAAAAGACGATGTGGTTAAAATGTATTGATATTTGCAATGACGCCCAAAAGACAATAGCTTCGCTCAATCCGCAAATTAGCAATTTCTGATGTTATTCAAAGTTGCCTTTACGGAAAAGACTAAAACAAAAGAAACACAACAAACATTAGAAGCAACAAAATGTTTGTTGCTTCTATACGGATGCAACCACTAACCACTATTTAAGTACAAATTTTGTACTATCAATAAATTGTAGACTGCATTGCTCTACATTTCCGCCTCGAAATATGCGGCACGGTCCTTATACTTATAACTCATTAAAACATAATTGAGATTTAATTTAAGCTCAGCTTAGGGCGGGAGCAGACAGATCTGAAAGTGGTAAGGACGCCCGGCGTGGCACGCTTCCGCAAGTCAAGGTGACTGTGGAATGGCATGCCTCACTATACATAGTAGAGGGAAAGAGACGTTGCTCTACCTTGGCTAGTGCGCTGACTCGCTCCCACAACTGAAATAGTACTACTACTTGAAAGGTAGCCGCCAATTACTTTGTACATTAAATATCTTTTGTTGTTGCGTTATCTAATAAATGTCAGGTTGCTTCAGACAAATCTTATAAAATGTTATTGAGATGAGTATTGTTATGCCGCTAGTTGGTGAAATTGATTTGAACGTCAATGGATTGGATTCTATCGAAATCTGATTGTCTCAGCGAGTCGGTGTTGTTTGTCGTAAATTATATGATAATGTTATGTATGAATGTTGGTTATCTTATCACGAGATCGAAATACGTTAGATATTTAGACTTCTTTACACTGAATGCCTAGCACGCTATACATGCCAAAACGGTACGTACTTTCTTATAAGGAAATCATAAATAAATGATTTATCTAGGTGGTCATTTATTAGTGTAAAATAAATAATCTAAAACATAACTCTTATCTTGCATTTATAATTATTTATATTTTTTCCAAACAAAAATAAATTATTGTTAAAGGTGCAACTCGTTGATGTCTTTTGTTAGAGGCAAAAACAAAATTAGTGTATCCACTGAAACGGTCAAGATTATATTCTTTATTGAATAATAACTTGATAAGAACGTCTAATTAGCTTCGCATGTCTATATCATCATATAAGTTGGTGCATCGTAACCGTCACGCACGGTGGGCGACAATTAAACTGCCGCGTAAGCAGAGCCTGCCGCTTAAATACTTCCATAAACAACTATTATATAAATTAACGATTATATTTCTTCAATAAAGTAAAAAATATTAATGTACTATGAATGAATACACTTTGTAGTGAAGTGTATGAATACACTTTTCACTGTAGTTAACATGAGAATATGTATGTACACATTTTACGAAAGTTTGCAGCTAGTCAACAAAAATGCAAGTTCATTAAAATTACGATTTAAAATATTTCGAGACCGCATTTAAAGAGTTACAATTATGCACTGCTGATTAAGCACTTAACAAGTCAAGTTATCTAATTGGTCTATTTTTTTTTTCGAATAATAAAGCTTTTATAAATACTTTGTCTATAGACTTGATCGATAGTATAAAAAGCTAAAGTATCAATGTGTGTGTACTACTGTACTCATTTATTTAACTATCATCCAATAAATCGCTATTTCAGAAACTAATTCGTAAATATAATTTCGATTGATATGTAACTTAACTTGTCTTTAAACTGCACAAATGACTTAGTTTAAAAGAAAATATTGCATTCAGTTGAAAAACATAAGCATTCAAATATAAGCCGTAATTTATAAATGTATAAAAATATCTTTTTGTTTAGCTACATCACTCCATAATGTGGCATGTACTCGTATGCAGGTACTAGATGTATGGACAAAATGCAAGGTGTTTACACCATTGTTAGCTATTTAGTAAGTGTGTCTCGTGGTCACCACGCTTGGTAAGCACAAGGCACGTACGTGTGACATAAAGAGACAATCGCTGAAACACTGACTATGTACGAATGTACCTGCAAGTATAACGAGGTATGTGCACATCAGGATTACCGAAACTCGATGTCTGAAACAAATGACGAATCGCACAAAGAGTCCGAACTTGCCATAGCGCAATAATCATTTAACCATTGCGGCGCACAATTAGTTATACATGTCATATACTGTATGTTTGCTTAAAAAAGAAAACGTGACTAATCTGAAATACTCGTTCACGTAAGTAATTTTTGACTCGAGAAATGTCATTGATCGATGTCAACGTATAATTGAACTTTTCAAGCCTTGCTCTACTCACTAACCCTGGAAGTTATTACATGACGGCAATGATGTGTGACACCGGTTTTCACAGAATGCAAGGATTTCTCGATCGTTTTCTCATGGAATCGTAAATCGATTTCAGAATCAAGATTTATTACACTTTTACTTCGTAACACCGGTGTCTCGAGTGAGTTTTCAAACTGGACTTTTTGCAGTGAATGGCTACAATTTAATATCACTGTTGAAACATAACAAGTTATGCGTATCGAAGTCCGTATCTACGCCTAGAAGCCGAGCCTGTTAATAGCAGTGGGCCAGTGTGGTAACGTAACCAGCAAGGCATTTGTCCGTAAGTTGCGTGCTTTACGTAATTCAGCCGTTAACATGACAACGACTAACTTGCCAAATTATGTGTTAGTACTGAACAATTAGTTACGCCTTGTGAATTAATAAGGGCGGCACTTTTATTGGTATGTTGTAAAGGTAATAGAGTAATAGCCAGTGGAGTGTGGCTGCGCTGTGATCTGTCAGATCACGATCGCCGTCAAGGTTGCCGCGAAATCGATACATACTTCGAATGCCGGCTGTATGATCGACCTGAATTCTATACAGATATTAATTTACTTGTATTATTCATTGAATGCAACCAAGAACTTGTTGTGACTAGATATACAAACAAGTGGTTAGATAATGAAATCATTTGTATATTTAGTCCGGTTACTTTCACAAAGTAGTGTCCTTACAGTATCTATATGGGCACGGTTACTTATAGTTCACTTTTTGTGATTCATTGTCCATTCAAGGTAAATTTTATTTAAGAAAAGTAAAATTAAATTGAGTGTTAATATAATTGAACAAATATTAAGAACATATCTTTTTAAATTAGAATGATTTAATAATATTTAGAATAATCTAGTAAAAAATCTATACCTATATTCCGAGACTAAAATAATTATATTAAAAAAATATAGTAACATTATTCAATAGTTCACAGAAGACTTTTTTTGCAAAAATACTTAATTAATGAAATAGTTATGATGTTAATGATGTAACTGCCCTTGGCGAGGGCATGGCACTGAGACTCACCAGCAATGCACGCATGATGTCCTGCGCGAGATTCACGTCACTATCACGCAGCGAACAACCAACAAATAAAGGAAACGCCTCCCGCGCAAGCTATATGAGGTCGCCCACTCTCGCCCTGCGCCCGACGCGACCACCATACCTTATTGCAAGGTGACCAACTGTGAACGCATACCCGAACCACACGCATCTAATCAAATGCACCACTATACAATTTGGCTGACTTGTCGCGAAGTTACCGCTAAACGATCTAATTATTGAAAAATCTATTGTTACCATTGTTTGTATTCATAACGCGAATTGTAACATTATTTTTATTTAAATTAAATTTGAACTGTATAATTTTATTTTAATATGATTTTAACAGTTCTTACACCTGCGTCTGCCCTATAGTTCATGCGAACCGGATCGGAACTGTGCCACTAGTGCTATTCAATGGAGCAAATGTATTAGGTAAGCATCTATACACAATATGTGTCTTGTATTATTTACATAGGTACCTTCATAGAGTATTACATTATGGAGTCTACAATTGAACAGAATCACCTCTTAAAGCTCTCTTAACGAAGTGGATATCCATGGATATTGTGTACGTAGCTCTTATTTTTAATTTCTGAGATGCACAGACCATACTGAAAATATGTCAGGAATATGATGGATGTTGCCAAAAATAACTTTGCCTAAAGGAAGGTTATTCAAAGTTCATGATTTTTCAAACAGAAAAAGCTTTAAAAAAGAAAACAAACTTGGTTTTGACTGTCCTTAAAGAAATAGTACATAAGGCAGAATAAAATACTATGCTTAAGTATTAGCAGACAATGTGATGTACTCGTACAACCCGCTCTAGATATTGCAGTATATTACATGTAGGTTAGTGAGTCGTTGCAAAATATAAAAATAATTAACTAATATAGTATATTCATTTGTGTATAGAAACGACCTAAGAATCAAGCTTGCTATTGGTTTTACGAAGTAGAACTGGCAAAAGGATTGGCTGACATCAACTCAGCTTAAATGTCGATCAGTTCATTTATGAATATGATTATGTATAATTACAAAATTAACGTATGCATGCCTTAAATCGTAACAGCGGGCCTGTTGCCTCAGATGCAATTCACAGTCTAGTGTTACGTTACAATCTCGACCTTAAAAAAAGTTCATGCTTAATGAAATACTCATTTAGCATTTAGAATTACTATACGTGTAGAATGATAGCTTAGGTCAGAGAACATATCAGATTACCACAGCAGCTCCTTTTGTCCAATCATATCTCTACAATCGCTATCTTTTATAGAAAACCTTCAAATAAATGATAATAACAATTTGTTTTAACTCAAGTGATTTATACTGTCGTTTTCATACAGTCGGGCATTTTCTATCATGAATTTTCAACGACTTGCTTAATAGGACAGAAGATAGAGTTCTATATAATTGTATGAATCGCACCTTAGTTAGTAATATATTTAGATTTTTTCATATTTATTAGTCGTGATTTTCTACTGATGCAATAACCGGATTAATATTCACAAGGTTTCAGGTTCAATATTATTTTTATGTAACCTGCTATTATAAAACACTAAACGTCTTAAATAAAAGAGTCAGGAAGTTGTTTATTAGGTCCGTTTTTATTACGATTTCAATTATAATGAAAACTATAAGCTGTGAGTAGATATGTGTGATTTCTAGTTAATAACCTTAACCCTTATTTCGAGAGTTTTAAGTTGCAGGCTCTATGTCCTGCAGTGCGGCCTGCGATAGTCTGAGTTAATTGAGGTTGATATAATTTGTTCTGGAAAGTATAAGTATCGTTATACCCCAATAAAACACACAGGGTTAATGCCCACACGTCTACCACCACGTCTTAAAACAAATACTATTGCAGTTTCGGAAACGTGACAGCGTACTACACGGCGTCTTTCTTCCACAACTGCAATACTATTCGTTTAAGAGTTCGTACTAGACTCTCTGTTGTTAACTTACACACCCAATGTTAACCTCTTTAACAGATCAGCCTCGTCACTTGTAAAGCTATTGTACTTTTCGTAAGACGTAACATAATCTAATTGCTACAAACGGAGATTTATATCAGGTGTGGCAACACCGTGATGTACTTTTAATGTTTAGTGGTTTAATGACATTGTGCTATGTTCCAATTAAATGTAACTGCGCAATGTGACAGCTAAATTTAGATTCAATATAGATATAAGACCTCCATATATGTGTTTATGAGACCAAATGCTTGATGCGTAGGGATACAAATTAAAAAGGCCGATTACTGAAAAAAAAAACCGTTTTTGGTTTAAAAATCACTTTTCTTACAGTTAATCTGACGCCGGGATATTCTTTTTAAGTAAGCGAAAAAGATAATTCAAGAGCCACCTACCTGTACTACTAGGCTCTTTAACAATGATAAAAGTAAATTATTATAATATTTTATCATAGTAAATTATTTTATGCTGCATCTATCAGTTTAAAATACCAATCAACTAAAAAAAATACACAGTAAAGACCATCTTAACGTTAATTTTCTTTTCAAACATCCTTGAAGTGAGTTAAAGTTGAAATGCTTTAAAGTTAGGATGAGTGTGGTCATATTATGTGTCGGTATGTTGCAGGATAATGCATTTGGGGTGTTACATCAATGTTTCGCCGGCACGTCGTAGTCGAGTCACGCATCGCACAGGAAAGTGTAAAGCCAGCATCACAACAAACGAGTGAGAGTTGGTGTGGCCATAATAGTTCATTCCCCGCGCGCTACACATTACAAACTCGATTTAATTTTCCGATGGTGGAAATTGGAGTGGCGAGAGGAAAGTGGTCGCGTTTAGTAAAGGTGTTATTCTACTTATCAAATACAATGATTACTTTACTTACGTTTGTTGGTTCTTAATCATCAATTTAGAACAGTTAATTGATGGTAAGAATGTCTTGTTGAATGTTTTTTGAGTTAAAATAACGATTCCCGCTCTGAGGAATTTAATAATTCTGTCGCAGGGAAGTTTCATAAACATTCAAGTGGCAGCGGGGCTTCCCTTTTGTTAATTTGTAGTTTAGTAAAATGATATAATGATCAGTCAGTATCTGTAGATGTATATAGGGATATGTTTGACTTGTACGGAATGTCACTCATCATAACATTTTCGTATTAAAGCTATTAAACTAGTGTTATTCTACTGAATAGCAAGAGGATAGATGAAAAATAGTCCATATGATGTGAATTTGCCAATTGTTTGCTAATCTTGTTCTGGTTTTATTTTGTCGATTTCTATACTTTCTTCAGTAATCGGTATTCTTGTCGTGTTTACCACTGTCACACATTTTATTGTATGTAATGACGATGTAAGGAAATATTACATAATACTGTGTGGATTCAATACACATAATGTATCGGACATAACATAATAATAGCAAATTGCAAACTGTAATGTCATAAGAAGACTATTTACTATATTGAATTCTTGTTGGTTTTACAGATTTTATCAATTTATAATTATAATACATCATTAAACTGAGTTTATTGTGTTTCGTTTTCTAATGGTGTTTACAAATACTGCTGAGTTCGGTTATTATAAAAACTAATATTCACCAAAAATATGTCGTTTATTGCTCGAAGCACTGCTCTACAAAGTTATTCATTACCTAACTTGTTAAAATCTCTGTTGTTATCTAGTCCAGTTTGAACATCGCCTACCAGCATTCTAGACTATTGTCTACAGCTGAACTGCTTAGCTGCATATCTATTGCTTGCTTAGTTTACTGGCATAGTTTCACTGGTGGCTCCCAGTACTAGTGACTGATTTACCCATCGCGGTATGGGTACGTCGCCGAGGCCCGTTATCCGTCCTGTATCGCCTTTTTCAATGGCTTTCTGATTCGACACGTATTCTACTACCTCCACAATAGGACCTGTCGGCGTCGCACTGGGTTGTATTCATATCAGCTAAATATGCATCTGGGTTAGTGTACAACAGGTGAACGACCAGAGAAATTAACTATGACCCCGCAGGTATTTCGATGTTACGCAGGATAGACGATGGTTTACTGCAATAACAATTTTCTAAAACGATCAATTGTTTTGCAACGTCTTTATTGTTTGCCTTGAATGTTTAACGAAATCAAAAGTTTAACATTAATGATTTTGAATACAATAGATAGATAGCATCTTCGTCGAATACCTATGACTCAGTTATCGATTGTATTAGCACCTTACTCTTTGCGAACTATGTACATCAATGTCAGTAAGTAACTGGTTCTTGATATGCTAAAGCGTCTATTTGTTGTAAGTTATGAGCAGGACGTTAAAATCCGTCTTAAATATGTCCACTTGTCTGTATGCACAGCGTTTGTCACGCCGGTCACGTTTGCATGACGCCTGCGCGGCACGTCACCGTTACCGGCGTGTTGTAATGGCCACCAAGGGACCGTCCTAGACGCAGGAGTCAATGTCCCGACTAATAATACACTGCAGTCCACCTGTCAATTTGTGTGTGCGACCACACGAAGCTACGGTGACCACACTCAAAGAAGCAATTCTTCAATATCACGGTTGCCTCACTAATACAATACTTATGTAATAAGCGACTTCATCAAATCCATCACCGCCAAATAAAAGCTATTGGGTACAATAAATGAGCATCTATTAAAAATAATTAGTTTATTTTAGAATTATTACACCATTATTTCACTAAATTTACATTGATTGATATTCGAAAATTGTTTTGTTCAAATGTAAGCCTGTATTTAGCGTGGCTTATAAATAAGTACAGAAGCCAAACATTAATGAAAACATTGATGTCTACTGATGGTAACTTTACATTAAACAGCAGAATGAAGCTACCGATAGGTCATTGTCTTATAATAAACTTATAACTTAGCATATTAAAATTACTTACTTATTATAGAGGCAATAAATAAACTAATTGGTAAGAAATACAGGTACACACTTCCCTAATAACAATATACATAACCATGCAATAACGGTACACGCACGTAATGTTATCTAGTACAAGAACAAAACAATGTATTAAATAGACAATCAGAGATAGTTGTGACAATTTAGCTACATAATACAAATTAAAAAGTTTATTAGACTGAAAATAATAAGTCTTCGTAATTTGCGGTTCTTTAAGACATCGCAGTTTGATCTTGATCGAATCTTTTGAAACTCATCGTTAGCTGCCAGCCGATATTGTAAAAATAACTGTGTGGAAAGTTGAGTAAGAGTTTGAAATGAAGAAGGTGAGAGTGGATTAGAAGACGGCTTACCTAAACAAAACTTGACAAAAAGGAGTTTTATTTAAAACTGATAATTATGGATATGTTACATACTTAGTCTAGCAACATTTGTATCGTAGCGAGTGTTAACAATATGTAACGTTAATTTACGAAATAAAAACGGATGCCGAAATTATAATTACATAAACAGACCAAAATATGATGATAACAGAATGTTTATAAAACAATTACCTACTTAATGAAGACGTCTTGCATTTAGTATATTAAGTAGACTGCTTTGTAATTTTATGTAAATTTTGTTTAGCTCGAATTGAATAAGCAGAGTACGAAAATTAGTTAAAAGATTTTTCAAAATGATCTTTGTATGTACAAATGAAGAGAGTTAGATTTACACGCTGAAAATAAAAACACTTGCTAAGAGAGATATTTCTACCTTATTACGTAAGTCTATTGCATATAGAAGAAGCGAGAGAGCTCGCTACAAAGCTTAGCGTGGCATCTCTTTCCAATAACTTGATCGTTGCTAAGAGGCGGTGGTAGAAATGTTTTAGTCCGAAAATGAAAACAAAAAAGGTTGTTGTCAATTTTTACCTCTTGGCTCCAGTATTTTTGTTCGTACCAATCTTTCGATGCATTTATTCCCAGTAACTCATTTTAATAGCTATTAAATCAAATAGCTACGATTTAATGGCTCCACCATTTTATTACCATCCTTATAACGGTAAATTAGAATGTGTGATGTTTTGTTTACGTTTAAGCAATAATGTGAGAATGATTAGTAAACAAACACATCGTCTAACAAACATGCCTTTAATACGTAATTACTTAGTTATTGTTTGAAGGCGTTGGTAATTAAAGCATTGAATTGAAAATGAAGAGACGGTTTAGTGCTAATTTTAATAGGCTATTAAATAGAGATGTGAACACTGAAGCAAGAATTTATTTGTGAAAAGAAAATTAATGCTTTATTACTATTAAATAAACTAATGCCTTGTTAAGGAAAATGTACGTGTGCTTATTTGAGAATGAGAATACAGAAATCTAAGGAAAACACCTTAGTTTATGATTTAATATGGTAACACAGCGTTACGAAAAAGCAATTAGTATTTGTTTGATCTTGCTTTCTTTTTTATTAGTCTTCTTTGAATAAATGAACTGCTGTAATGCCAAATAGCAGCCAGACATTGAAACTCATTGCGTGTTTTTAAAATCTGACTTCTATATATTGGTATAGAACAAATCGAAAGGTGTTGAAATTGCATTTATATCGATTAAACCTTTTGATCCACATAATTTTTATATTTTGTAACAAATTAATGTTCTTATTTACGTCTTAAGTAAACTATGTAGCCTTGGGTTCTATCTCTAACGTCAAATTGACACATATTACCTATTTAATTGATGGTTTAGGGAAGTCATTTGAGTTAAACATGTATACTTAGATAATAAAATATTGCTCAGAGCCCTACTGTTAATTAATTAAGAATTACAGCTACTTTAAATAGACTCTTATGTTGTAACGCTACTTAATTACAATTAGGTAACTACGACATTAATATTATGATACTGTTTTGACTTATTACTGTACAACACATGCAACCTACGCAGAAGTAGGGCACCTAATCACTCTTCTATGATATGTTAATATTCAATACACGTTCGAACATCTACTTAATTGCAAATTAAATTCGAAATAATCTCACTATTCACTGTCCATTGCACACAGCACAAAGTTTTTATTTACACACTTTCGTAACAATTTTTCAATCCGCGCCGCTAGTGACCTCTGTCGTCAGTTATTGTGAACGTTCCGTTGCAAGGGGAGTTGTTGTCGAATGGAGGCCTGTAAACAAAACACAGCGTTAGTTTTACGTAGCGAATAACAGATGGCGCTTGCTTTAATCTATTGATATAGATATCTATATAGTTCAGTTTAATATCGTGTGCAATGTACACGGAAATTAGTGTTACTACAAGGGACATACGGATTATTCACACCTTGACCCTGTTGCAAATCCCGTTGTGCAGGGTTAAGCGTGGTTACTGTGACAATCGTAAGAGTTAACTGCCTTGTTTTATTTATAGAAAGGACATTTGTAGCATTTATTACTACCAGAAGAAATTAATCGATAGTCTTAGGTAATTAATCTAATACCGTTTAATAGCTCAACGGTAGTAAGCCGGGAACTTAAATGACGTAACAAGTAAAGCAATAACTAGGATATGATATAATTTTTAACAATTTCCTGAACTGTTTATGGTTTGATGGTTAAAACCTGGTCATATAAACATTACGTTTAATAAACTGTAGATATTTTGTCCTTACGATACCTTGTCTTGAAATTTACTCTAACTCCTTATAAGTAGGTAGATATTAAAAACAAAATTGCGTGAGATAGAACTTGCAGTAAAAATACCAACTTACGCTGTTAATTACTAGGTACATACACTGCCCAGTCTCAATTTTAAATACTATACATTATATTACTTGTAAAAACGAATACATCATGTCCTATTGTTTAAGAAATAGTAGTAGCCTTAGTTAAAAGCATTCAACGAATACCATTTTACAAGAGAACGCAAACCACAGAATTAAAAAACAATGAGGAAGGATTTTGACAAAACTATTTTTGGTAATTCAATAGACGGATATTACTATCAGGTTACATTGTCAGACATAGTTGACTAGCTCGTGAGAACTATTACCTTGTTAGGATTTCGATTGATCACATACCGCTCCTCGTTGTACTGATACATGTAAATAGGTACCTAAATGTCATATTATTTATGTATAAGAGTATAGTATGCCTTGTATCAACGTGATTGATATCATCAATGAGAACTGTCATGAATCTTTATTAGAACATGAATCATATTACAAACGTGCTGCTAACGCCTGTCATTTGACGGCAGTGTTTTGTTTTTAGTTATTTATTTAAATTACAACAACAGCACTAAACTTCTCTAAACTCTACATTTACAACATATTAACCATCTTTAAAACATTTGGTCCGATATGTTTTACTTCTATAATTAATCAATTTATTTGGTTAGATACTTAAAAAAAGTAAAAATCTACTAATGATTGAAATAATTTTACACAACCACATATAAATAAACGATTAACATATTTCAGCGATTGTTAATCTTTATTGTTGATTTAAGTCGTGTGAAATTTTCTAATGGATTTTTCAGTAAAAAGAACTCTAAAACACTTTTTCAAGTGCCTAAACAAATAGAGCACATATAGACCTCTTATTGGAACTTTAAGGTGTCCACTATACTCATAGGCTACAAGCCTATACGGCCATTCGCATTGGTATTAGTATCCCACGATACTTACATTTTATTGTCAGCTACGGGCTTCCCTTGCGGGCGCGAAGTATCAGGAAGTAGGAGAACTATACCACCGCCGAAAGCGGCCAGCGCTGCAATCGTCACCATTGGCAGGTGATCGTTAAACATCGTCTGTAAACAAAAGGATAATTATCAAAATACTTATCATGTAATCCCGTCCCATCCCGTCATCATTTATAATAGAATTTTATTAGAATGGCTCCAGCAAATGAAATGAGAAAAGGTTCGTTTACTTCCGAGGTCTGTGAGACCCCGGGAAGCCAGCGGGGGATTGTCCAAAAGAGTTACCGTAGCCCCGGCACAAAAGGGCAAATGAAGGAAAATGGGTGGGTTTTAGCCAGTAGAAGTATGACACTTCCTTCCGCTTAAAAAAAGGTCGGTGATATCGGCCGGAGTGAGTATCCAATGCCTTCTTATAATCTTTTATCTTTCTAATAATACCAGTAAACTCTACCATTAATTAATTAATTGACATAGAATTATTGTTGTTTCTGTTAATGTTCGTTTTCGTTATTATGGTCAGGTTGCTTAAAATTATTTATATTATCGAAAAACCAACCGGATTATTTTATGTATTTAGTAATTTACTGTTAATGAATGTTTCGAAACTGTAGCAGTACAAGGATTAAGAAATAACATCCTAATGCATATTTTACGAGCAACTATAAATTTCCTTACCAGTTTCCATAAGTACGGTATGCAAATAAGCGCTAGGCCGGCCGCGATTTGGCTGGCGCCGACTCCAAGGTTTCTCACCACCGTCGGATACAGTTCCACAGTGAAAATCGGCAGCATCATATTCGTAGAGCCGATAGAAAACTTCCCGATCATCAAACAAGCGATCATGATCCATTGGTCGTCAAAGGCTATTGAGAAAAGTTCGCTCGCAACGCAAGCAAGTCCACACGCTAACATGCTTATGAATATCGGAATCCTTCTTCCAGCCTTCAGAAGTATAGGGATACTTATTGCTATCGCTGGGATTTCCACAACAGCTAGAATGATCGACGTCACGTGTAAATTTCCCAAATTGAAGTTTCCGATGTTCAATAATAGCCCGTAGTATGCTATCGTCATTGAGAACCATGCTAGGAACAGGCAAATTGTTCTTTTACGTAGAGCTCCTTTGAACAGCATCATGACACTTGGTCCTTCGTCTGTGTTGTCAGTTTTGCACAGCATGAGCAGTTTGTCGATATCAGCTGGGAACTCGCGGCCATTGAACTTTGCCGCTTTCTGCAGTATCACTTTAGCTTCCTGAGTCTTTCCCATGCTGAGCAACCATCTTGGAGATTCTGGTAGAACAAACCTGTAATGGTCATATAATTATTTAAAATAGATCATTTTACTTAACATAACATAATTATCATATTGATTGATTACTAAATAATTTACTAAATACTGTGATAAGTTATCCAATTATCGAGAGGTATAGAGTAAATCTTACCACAATGCGATAAGTAAGCATCCGGGAATAGATAAGCTTAATTGCAAGTCTCTCCAATTGGGCATGGCCATTGACAGCAGGGTCACAATGAGGTACGCCAGAGGCAACCAGAAGAAGTTGCAAACTCCAGCAATCGTCACCCATTTCCCTCCGACCAGTTCTACGGCGAGCACAAAGGCGGCATAGACTACTGACACCGATACGAAGCCCATGATGAGCCTCACTGTCAGGTACTGTATGAAGGACCGCACCAACAGGGAGAGGATGGCTAGAGCACTTTGAGCTATCATCATGCTCATCAGAACGCGCTTGCGGCCAAACCTGAAACATAAACATGAAAATTTTGTTATTTCGTCTTCATTTCTGGAACTTTATGATAAAAAAGCAATTTCTCGAATCACGAATTAACATAAACTATCTGTAACCGGTCTCAGAAGATGAAAGTCCTTACTTGTCTGAAATCCATCCTCCTATAACGCCGCCGACGCCAACGCCGACCAAGAACATAACTTCAGCTAAACTCGTGAGGTAAGCTTTATCGCACACGAGGTTCCATTCCGAGATAATAGTGTTGCCAACTTCGGACCTATCGTAGTCCCACTCCGTGCATTTTGTGAAGATTTCTGAGACTGGGCCAGTGTGGTCCAGAATATTTTGTACTGTCACATCTGCGGTGAGCGTCCGCACTTGACAGCTGTCAAAAGGTTGACTATAATTTATCCAGTCCGCTAATGGTAAGCTCGACAGATTCGCCGGCTGCCGACACCAAAATTTCGTTGCCTTTGCCTGAAAAATCAACAACTATAGATGTAGCAACCGAAAGTAACGAGCATATTGAGGGAATCTAGAAATTCTAGTCCTTCTAGAAATACTTACAGTAAAGGTAGGCAAGTAAATGTGAAAGGTGCAGGGCAGTGAGAACAGCGACATTAGGAATGTCATGAGCAATTGCCAGCGTCCGTACTTCCCAATGACTGTGGACACGACGTCTGGTCCATCGTCCTCCACGGGCGATAAAGTCCGACTTTTCTCTTTATTTGTTCCCTGACTTGGGATTACTGAAACAAATAAACAACACATTAGTTAATTGATAAAATTATGGTACCTAACTTAAAAGTAGTAGTGGATAGTTTGCATATACTATACAACAAAAGTGTGAAAAGGGTAGGTATGGCCAAAACCTGATAATTTCAACATTTTTCTGTGCCATTTATTTTCGAAGCCAATGTTATCAGATAGGGATCAAATATCTGTAAATTAGATTTGATCCGTTTGAAATCGGAATATGCAATACGTATCGCATCAAACGGATTGAATCGACGACGGCTTAAAATTTGCATTTCTCCGCAAATATCGTTCGGTTTTCCAGTTGTGTTTTTTTTAGCAGAAATATATTTACTCTATATATCTGTACTCTGCTGAATTTACAATCCTCAGGATTTCCTATTACGTAATAATAAAAAAATGGTATAATAATCTACGCCATATTTCTCTGTAAGTATTAATATATGTGATACCTAATGCCAGTAGGTAAAACCATATTTATCACGAACATGTAATGCGAGCATCCAATTCTTCTGTACGGCCGATATACGAGATTAATTACTCCTAGTACTTGCTGTATCGTCTTAACACGAACTAATAAAAGCGTCTTACGTATGTTATCCAATACTAACCTGACCAAATTAAGTTTCATAGCAGCAAGTACTTATTTTACAACTTAATTGTTTATCGATATATGGATATGAAGTCGACTAATATCAGAACGTATTCAGAGAACACATTAGAAACTGCACTACTTCCGACGACTCAAGGTTGCATCAAAAGCAAGAGTTCTCTGCCTGTGATTAAGGGATTAATTAAATAACAAGTACATTAAGATTTTAATCACGGTGGTATAATTAAAGTAATTTAATTACAAAATTGATTGTGTAGTTTTAGGACGGAACTGAGCCTCTTTGGCGGATAATTTATAATCTAAGCAGTCATATTATACAATGGTTTTTGAATACATTTTATTTAAGCATCATTAAGGCGCCTATCTGTTTATCATTTCCTGACTTGATCACGTGAATCCACGGACAGTAATTAATTGTCTGCTCGGATAGCCGAGTGGCATAGGTCACTACGCCAAACCCGCGCGACGTGTCGCGGGTTCCATCCCCGTGTGGGACAAGCATTTGTGTTATCCATGGATGCTTCATTTAAGTTAGGGTGTCTTTGTGCATGTTACTTCAATGTTTATGCCTCAACTACACAAGGATTACATTCCTTAGTGCGCCTACTTTTTGAGAGTACAAGAGTCACAATTATGTATTTTACTCGTTCAAACAATTTGTATAGAAAATCAGTGATTCTCGGATGTTTAATAATAAATGTTGATATGTCTTTTATAAGCTCAATTAATGCTTGTGTTGGTCGCGTGCTCAGTTAGATGCGCCACGTGCTTTTCTTGAGCATTTCGCGCGCTCTTCACAATTATGTCCGAGTACGCATGCGTAGTCGAGCACTACCGGCGCCTTAACAATGATCTTTATGATTGCAAGTGTAACGAATGACAACTGAGGAATCAATGTTAATGCTGCCATCGTTTATATCTTTCATGACATTTATATTAATAGAACAAGAAATATGATAACGTTGTAAACATTATGTAAGTGTCAGTACGCATTACAGAACATGTTGTGATCTTCATTTATGAAGTTGCAATCCATAAAATGTTAAAGCAAGCACATATCTGTTTCATACGCAGTGTTAAGAAGCATCTACAATATTATTTTAAACGGTTTAAGAGGTCTTTAAGAGGACATACATACTGATGTCAACTCAAATACCCTTCTAGACGTTCAACCCTTTTAACAAGCCGACGCATAAAGTCGGTATGTCTGCCTGTCTGTGTCATCATAACTCCCGAAAGGTTTGAGCGATTTTAATTTAGTTTGTTTTGTATTAAAGGTGAATTAGCATCCTTTGAAAGTTGTGAAGAGTGAGAGATTTCTTTAAATTTAATCTTGTGTTATAAGTACCTGCTATGAAATGGTCGGGTTGTGTATTGAACGGATAGTAATAATTCCAGTGTAACATCTGACGTAACGTAAAATTGCGTGCGTAGTTTTACAATAAACTAGAGAGTCGTCATCCGTTTAAACATTATTCTTCATCTCGGTCCGCGGACAGCAGACTGCATTCGGGGCCAAGGACAGAGGGCATATCGATTACGCGATTAATCGCGATTTGCATGGCTGACTTAGCACAACGAACGAATCGCTTTTCATGCAACTGTTACATATACTCCTCTAGCCACTGACCTCGGCGGAATGCGTGCAAATTAAATATTAATTAAACGAATCTTAGTTTCAGCGATCACGAAAGCCGCTGAAATATTTAATTACTAAGCGTCTAGACCTATTAACTAAATTAAATGCTATTTTTAATAGACCGATAACGCTAACTAGGAAGTCAGCTGTACATTCGTGACAAAATATGCTAAAAATTGTTAAGATTAGTTTGCGGTATTGTTCTGTAATAATAAAATAAATTACCGTAAGTGGTTTTTCAAAATTCCGAAATTTCAAGGCTAGCCATAAAACGATTTTGTACACGCACAAGTCTACATGTAATCATGGTCTCAAATCATTGTATTATAAGAATTGCTGTAGTGACTGATCGTCAAATTTAATCAAATTACCGGAGTTTATCCCTTGCCCTACACGTCTTGGTTTAAGTGGTGACTAAGGACATTATTTAGTCAGATTACATCAAACGGGAACTTGTATTATGTGATTACTTGAATTACGCATGCCCTATATTCCAATGATATTGTGTTAAATCTGTGATGCATTCCTTAATAGAAGCTAATTAATGATTTCCGGGTGTTCTATCTTTGAACTCTGAAAGCGTTCTATTCGCGCAGCAGCGGCAACACTGATTTGCGATTTTTTATTAATATATTTGTGTAAAGATAATATTTAAACGAATTTTCTTTTAATTAGCTGCCAATGACTTTTACCCGTAGTTTTAATTAAAGAGTTTAAACAAAGAGGTCTTTATAAATTATAGTTATTAAGGAATAAATTAATAAAAGTCGGAAAGATAGCACTAGGTCCACTAGTCATATTCTCGGCAGATTCACTTTAGTAATTGATTTAATCTAATCAAAATTCGACAAACCGAACGCTCACGTGTTAGAGTTATAAGAAAACCAAATGGAGGTTTTTATAGTTTCGGTGCATAATAAAAATTAATTTACAAAAAGCATGTTTAATTATATACTAGCATCTTTGTTTCACGTGCTCATCAAACACCTGACTTGTGTAGGTAATTAGGTATATATACAGTTGTGCACGGGTTACGTAGTCTTAGGGATGATATTCTAAGAATCCACTGTTTGTTCGTCTGTCAGTCTATTCGCGTGTCTTCGGCTGTATTTCATAAACCGTGTTAGCTACACAGTTGGTACTTTACAATAACTAACAAAGACGATCAAAATAAATATTTTAGGAAGCTCTAACATAACAAAATTGATTTTTCTGTCGTTTTCATAGATAAATAGTAAGGAACCCTTCGTATGCGAGTAAGTCTCGCACTTGGCAATTTTTTTTTATTTATTTGCTGTCAATGCGCCCGAGCGGCTTGTCGGCCGTGACCATGACCATGGGAAATGTCTCGACCATTATAAATGTGTTCGTTTGAATAATATCAAGCATACGTGCATTTATTTACTTTATCAGTTACATTCTAGTACATCAGTTGACAATGACCTGCTTTCTAGTTTTATGTTTTTCTCAAGCTCTGTTGCAATATCTCAATTGCGAATTGTTGCGACTAAATCCGGTGATTAAAAACTGCGGTGACTGCGGCTCGCGGTACATTGAACTGTGTAAGTACCTTCCAATTTATGTCACGAAAAAAAGAGAATTAATTAAATTATTCTTATGGGCCAGTTTCCTAGTGTTTAAAAAACGAATTTAATCAGTGACGATTCCACTCTACTCGTCGTCCAATAGATCACATCTTAACCCAACTAGTGACCTGTTAAATTAAATTTACTGCTACACGTAGGAGATGCTGGATGATTTCATGTGTAATGCGATAGTACAGTTCGTCATGCTGCAATTTACATTATTCTTGCAGTCATTAAATCATTTAGTTGTTTGAAGTAATATGTTATTTTAGTATCCATTAATCTGGTATTGCGTATGTTACTATATCGAATTGTTTTAGTAGGTACTTACATCAATATTGAAAACCGGCGTTTTGATGGTGAATTAATTTCATACCTGCACATGCAGCGTTATAAACTTAATATTTCCTATTGAATTCATTACGATCTAGATTGATTTTGCACGGGAGTTAGTTTTTAATCTAAAACCTATAATCACGGAAGTCTGGTTTTGCAACAGGTCAGGATCGGGTCGTATGACAGTTGATCCGCGTAAAACCAGAAACAACAGACTGTGGCTGATAGAACTGGCTGGCTGTAGGTAATCTGAGGACCAATCAATTGTTTTAAATGCATTATGCAAGCATCATTTTTTTCATTAACATTTTGATTGAAATGGTTGTATTAACGACTTTTCCTTTAGAAGAAGTTGTAATGACATGACGGTTATAAAAACGGTAATTTATTCAATGAGTGGGCCTGACGTTTTCAAAACTTTTTCATTTTACGTGCAGTTAGAATTTTATCCAAATCATTCGTTCACAACTACAGAGTTATGCGGTGCTAATAATTCGCATAATTTCGAGTCAGCTTACAGCGGCGGTGTGGCGACACGATCGCGTCTGCGTTGGGGGACCACTCCGGAAGCAAACGTACTCAATGAAACTGATTCGACGCGATCCTGCTGCCACTCGGTCACTGTTCTGGTTACTCACTCTCATACAAAGACGCCAAATAATATGCTGTTATTTTAAAACCAAATGACACGGTACATATGTACTGTTTTGTTTTAAAATAAGAACTGAAATTGCCGACGGTCATTAAGAAAAAAAAAATATCAATCGCGTCTAAGGAGTTTTGGATGTATAAGATTGTACACGTTTTCTCGTGGGATCGTGTTATAAGTCTATATATCATAATTAGAGGTAATCAATCTTCGTTATAACTACATACTTAAAATAATTTTAGTTACTCGTGAGTATCAATGGTGCAATATTGTTAATGCATCAATAATCATTAGGAATCAGTGACCTTAGTTCCTGCCTTCCATTAATAACTTTGATGTGGCGCCGTACCAAACAACCTACCAGAAAATACGAAAAATGATGTCTTGTTGTTATATTAATTTTCATGAGCATCTGAATCCTATTGATTCTACTAAGCTATCATGTAGTAGGTAACATAGAAGCCAACTTAAAGCTAATTACTTCTTTTCTTAAAAAGTACGACACGCGACGGTTCTAAATCGATTAACAGTCCGACCTGGCAATGGGCTTGCCCTTAACCGATAATTCCGTATCGTGAACCTTTCGACCCTCCGGTTTGTTAACATTGAACTGTCAGTGTCGATCCACACAATGATTCCGTCTCCCTTCTGGCGAGCATTAGGATCTAATGCCGTTTTGTCACTGACTCTATACATAGAGCCGGTGCGTAGATCAATCGAGATCATGACTTTGAGCTGGCCAATTCTTGAATTAATATAAATACTGAAATAGTAGTGCAATGTTTGCTATGACCAAAGACCGAAATATGTATTTGAAAAGAAACAACTTTTGTCTGCTCTACATCATTTTAAATTACAGCCTGGCTGGTCAACGGTCAAAGAAAGCCATAATCTATTCTATAATGCATTTAAGACCTTCCAAACAATTTTCGCAGCTGTAATCTTGTTCTTAAGAATTGAGTCATGCGAAATTTATCTTGAAAAAATATCCATGCGGTGGTATTGTAAGTCTGGAGTACGTTAAAACAAGTTGCACAAGTAGCTGTTGAATCAATCGTGAGTCTTATTGTTTATAGTTATATTATCTGTAGTATAGTTCGTTACATAAAGATCTCAGTTTGAATGGTCCTACGTCCGGATCTCGGAGCGTCGACCCTACCGGGACTAAAAGATTTAATTCATCATTTAAAATGACGTGCCCGATTGTTTAAATCTAGTTCAGATGAATTCGTAGAATCGTTACGAGAATACAACACAAGGAAAATATCGTAAGGAGCGTCAACGAGAGTAATCTATCCTTTAAACATAAAGTTGAGTAGATTCGTGCTTGACTGCGCTAATCTCGGAAACGACTGATTCAAAATGGAAAAACATTTTTGGAAGGAGTAGTCTACGTATCGAAGAAGGCTACAATACACAACTATTACGACTAAGTGAGAAAAAATCAGTTGAAACAGCGGGGCTTAGTAAGCGTCTTACGTATTTTTTATAAATTTTCGAACAATATACAATTTTCATTTGAATCGAAATGACATGCGTGTTCACATGGTTACCTGAGAAAAACGATAAGCATTATGTTATTGTGTTGAACAACTTGCTTATTGTAAGTGGCACGTAATAACGATTTAGCTGTTTAACTTAATCTATTGTTCAGATGAAAATATTTAAATAAGTAATAGAAACATAATTTAAGTGTCATAAAAATACGTCAGTTATTTAAAAAGGAAGTTATTTAGCAAATGTGCTAAACGATGACAAAACGGTAACATCGTAATAATGTTCACAATTCTTAAGTTAAGTATATCCAGACTGTTTAATCTCATAAATCCATGTCTGGTGTCATAAGAAATGAGGTTGTAAAAAAATATTTAGTATATAAAGAAAGAAAGTGACCGTATTCGTCATACGAATGCGGCTGAGCTAAATAGCTCAGCGAAATCGCCAATAGTGTTTCTACTCTGTAATTAAACATTATACTGTAAACAATGTATGCGTAGGCATGGACGTCAATACTAACATGTTCATCAATAATTCATTTCTATATTACTTCAATAAATACAGAAATATACCCAACTTTATTGCCGAATGGCTATACCACATCCAAATATATGATTATTTTACTCAATCTCCGACGCAGCGTGCATGATGAATGCTGTGCATTACGATAAATTATTTATTTTGGAGCATTTTCAGTTGTGCGCGTGCTTGGCGAGCTGTTCGTTTGTTTTGGATTTAAATGCACGTTTGAACCGATTAGGAACTTTGCTATATTAAGGATATTATAATATACGGACTGAGAAGCGAAACTGTTGCTGCAAAATTTTCTGTTTGTTTGTTATTCCAACATATTTCAAGAACTCTACAATTAGCCTTGTCAGATCGACTCGGTCCATATTCGTTTATAACAGATATGACTGTCTCAAAAAATATACGTCCACCACCAAAGAGCTTTCATCCCCCTTCACAAATTAAGACCAGCTCACGTTTTTTTTTTATAGCCGTATTATAAAGCCGTATTTATAAAACATAACTTTAGAGGGATGCTTCAGTAAGTACCTATACATGACCCTGGTTCAGTTGAACATGTTACAAAATACAACTACAACAAACAAAAAAAGTAAAAAGGCATATATCCTAACAATTTTCATCTCCACAATTATTATTCATATTACTAATCTCAGTTCGTAATACCATTGAAAGTCTTAAGCTCTTCGTTCACAATAGGTGCGACAATGTGATGGGAAAATTGTTCAGTGCATTCACCTGAAATTACCGTTGTCAACGACATGTGTATGATTAAAATGACAATAAATAAAATTCAATATTCATTCTCTCTTTTTTAAATCCATTATTTCAATGTCAGTATAAAGGTAAAAGTTTTATTACTTTTACATTCATATATCACATTCATTAATTCTTTTACTCGGTACTTAATTGAATTAGGTGCAATAGAAATGCATTGTCTTTGCTAAGGTTTATTGCGGTGTCTCATAAATTAATGAAAATCATCGCACTAAAGCGTGATTATATGTACTTATGTCAAGACTCCTACTTACTACAGAAAATTCTTCTTTATTAAATGTACGGCAAGTAAAATGTATTGCTATTTGCCACGTGCTTGTGTTAATAAGAAAACAAAGCAGCAAGCATAATATGATTTATTTAATTAGTCGAATTGAAGTCCGATTTGTTCCAATCAGTTGATTAACCGATAATGTGCTAAATATTTAGGTAATTAGCTTAAACAAAGATACTTAATACGTTTAGTAGGTTTAAGTAGTTAAATGTTTTAATTCTTAGTTTTTTTAGTTAATTAAGGTGTATATTTTTTTCTTTTGCAGTTTTTTTTTAATTGTTTTTTTTTTCTATGAGAGTGTAGTTCCATATTTGATTTGTTATTAATATGTATCGTTGGAATCTATTTTGAAAGAACAAAGGGTCTAAATTTAGAAGGAAAATTTCATGAAAGTAACTTTTGTTTATCATATTCGTTTGGTCACGTACCAAGGCTTGAGGATCAACAACAACCGCTTAATATTGATTTCCTATTCCATAACGAAATTATAAGCAAGTTTCTATGACTTAGATTCTTCGAAGGACGACTTCTTAATTAAGCTCTAACCTAGACACATAAACTCTGGAGATAATGATATCTTAAAATCTAAATTTAATTTCAGTAAATATATTGTTAATTCTTAAAAATAAGGATTTTTCAAGAAGTTAGTTTCATTAGAATAATTATGTTGTTGCCAGTGCAAAGAGCATTTAGTGATGAGTTTATTTTTTAGCGCAAGATTGTTTTTTTCTTTCACTTCACGGATTTTTTTTAAATATTTTCTCAATTTTTAAAGAAAACAAAGCCGAGTTTGACAAGTTTATGTTCATAAGTAAGGTATATCAGCTTTGACTAGTTTTTTTAGAGTCAATTAAAACTTTTCATGTTTATGGTGCAACATTAAAATGACATACGTGCATTCAGCATTATAAGTCCGTCAAGAAAATCCTATACTTTTAAGTCTTAGCAATTTTCCTTGTAATGTACGTACGTACGGTTTAGTATGTTTTAAGAAAAAAAAAGAAGTAAAGCCTATTTTGCTACCTAACAGCACCTCATAAAAATACAACAACACATACATTGTTCTGAACCCAAAGTAAGTTGCTAAAGCACTTTTGTGTTATGGAATTCAGATACAACGAAGGTACCACAAACACCCAGACCCAAGACAATTTAAAATTGTGAATTTTTACATTGACCCGACCGGGGATCGAACCCGGGACCTCAGAACTAGCGACACCTTGAAACCGGTGCTCACGTCACTCGACCACGGAGGTCGTCAAAAATATTATTAGATATACGAATACAGTTGTTTCAAAAATCTGTTTGCGTCAAAAGTCTTCACAGTCTTAACCTTTACATACTACGCTATTCATTATAATGACAGTACTTGATGTAATTTGCTATGACATAATAAAATATTATGTTAAACGACAAATTATTATAGTATCTTTAATATGCCTCAATTTGTCAACAGCCTGTCAATACATCATATTTTTTGTTGTTGCATATTAAGTTGCATCGTAGCATATAATTTAAATTAATGATGTTTTTGTACCAATAAATATATCTATAATTAAATTAAGTGATTACTTACAATAAAATAACAATAAGATAATTATTATTATTATTTGATAGTAGATCTGATTTTCCTGTTTATTTAATAAATTAGTCATATGGTATCAAAAATACTCGAGGCCGACTATTATAATTGTAAGATTAAAATTGATTATGAATTTAGGCAATTATGTTTTAACATGAGGTCGCAGCGGCCTTGTTTAAAAATTTTAGAAGAAAAAAATATTAGTAACAAGGATAGTAGGTCCTATCCGTTTATGGAGTTTCCTTATTGTATTTGGTAACGAATTGATTGTTGTTTTCCAAAATGCTGCTTTATGACTATTTTATTGTTCTTGATTAAGATTTTTGGTAAGGTTTTGGTTGATCGTTTTGTTTTTATTAATATTACATCTTATACGAAAGTTCTAAAGTAAATAGATAAATTTAAATAATAGTGTTCTAAAATTAAATTTGCAAGCTTTAATTAACACTGTACGCCAGTTACCGGTCGACTATTGCTAATGTTTGGTTCCATGTTTAATTAAAAATCCTATTCCTTTTGTACCATATTCTCACAATTAATTATTTCGTACATATAAATACCTAAACCATTTTTTTCCAGACATAATGAAACGTGATTTACTTGTCACAAGTCGCAAGTCACAAGTCACAAGACGCATCTATATTGGATGATAGTGAGGCGGTAAAACGGGTGCCATAGACAAGTGGCTCGGCCTAAGGCCTCTTTGCATAGCTGAGTAGTCTATGAAAGAGTACGTTGAGCGACCCTTTTATTTATTCACACGTCTCTCTGGGGACGACAGGAATGTCTGAACTAGAGACTTGGTAAAAAGAATACGGAATAACAACAGTTTTTGATGGCTAGTGTACGTTTTTTATTGGGTACACTGTTGCAGACATGAATTGGTTATTTGACTAGAAAACCTAACAAGTGCAGTCGAGTAGCTTATTTTGAATATCTTATTTTTCTTCTATCGCTACTATGGTAGAAGTTGAAATCTCGTGTGACGTCACTTGTCAGTACCCTGTTTTCCCGACATGTGACGTTATTATCGGCCACTTCAATATATTATGCTTTATCCATGTCCTACCATAAAATATTGATCAGGTGATAAAGAATACCTTTATATTTTTTCCGGTTAACACTTGAACTATCCCAGATTTTAGATTCGTCTACAAAATATACCACTTTAGTCACATATTTGCACGAGTTATGAATGTAAATTTAAACCGGGTCCGCTTCCTTATCAGCTTGTTATAATGACACATTTTCACAAATATTTTACTAGTATCGTTCAAATTTAGATGTTTAGATGAACCTTGGTGAACGAGTAAATTTGATGATTACGTTTTTAATCAAAGTATTCATAGTTGAGTTTGGTTGATTTTAATTTTTTTACCTATAATTTTAGCGTATTTTCACTGGTCATTCATTTCAGAGTTTTAAACGACACTATTTTCAGTCTTAAAACAACGATAATAATTCCACATTTGTATTTACAAACCTAATCATTCTAAGATCACTGTCAATTGAAGAAGAAAAACATCTACCACGATTTAAAAATGGAATCCGAAAATGGCACAAGAGAGCTAAAATGGAAATTTATTTTCTTCTCTTTTTGTAAAATGGCCTTCCAGCTTTGGACTACGCACCGGCCAGGGCCCCGATTCTGCTATTTTACAATGGCCGATGTATGAATGGCAATTGGATTAAATTTGAAATTATTCCTATTCTCTTAAGCATTTTGCCAATACAATAATTGGAAGTTAATTGTATTGACCTTGATTGTACCGTTCCGTACTGAATTTCCAATTTTTTTGCAGGAAAAAATACAAAAAATGACATTTTAAGCCAATTATCATTCATTCATCGGCCATTGTAAATAGCAGAATTGGGGCCCAGTATTATTATTGTAATTTAAGTTATTAATAGTATTTAACTACACTAGACTATAACAACACGTCCACTATCGTCTTGATCTATCATAAAATAGGTTAAGGAGCATTGATCTCTCTTTCTTCACACCAGATAAGACTGCGCTTGATTGCAGATAAGGCGAATCAATTTAGCTGTTGTTTTAATTCATGTTTGTGCTGAACGTAATTGACACCAATGTTTACAAACATAATGATTTGCGCTTTTATAATGTGTTTCTTTTGTTTCATGATGTTGGTATATTATCTGCATAGTTTTATACAATTACTTTACTTAAATAATGTTATGTAAAGAACGGTTGTAATGTTGTAAAAATCTGTGAACCATCGATTTTTTTTCAGGATTTTCCTAATCTAATGCTGTCTACTGAAAAATTGTTTAATGCAAAAATATATATTTCAGAATTATAATTAACTAATTACGTATATTATTACATACATTTTACAGATTTTATTATATTTCATAAAACCAGACAAAGAAAAAATACAATGAAACTGAATGTTTAAAATATTCAAATAAGTGTATTATTAACAATTTAATTCTAAAATGTTGTGTGTTACACAGGTAGTGTTTAATACTTTTTTAATTTAAATAATTTAGTTCTATTTTATTTAACCAATAAAGTTTTAAATTGTGACTGACGCAGAATAATGATCTATAGATGAAAAGTACATACTTAAGCCCAATAAAGCTTGTTAAATAACTATTTTATATTATTACAGTTAAGTTAACAAGACAATATTTGCAAACAACGCTTGTCTTCATTCATACGCTAATAATGTAATGCTAAATAATGTGACCGTTACATGATAAAGAAGACAATTTATCATTTAATTTATGAATACACGTTTCGCATATAAAATTCATTTTATTATGAAGTAAAATAATCTTAACCAAAAATGAACAAATGGAACAACGCATTATTATATTTTTAGTTTTATTTAAGACAAGGTCATGTAGGAAGGAACATAGATAATAAAGGTGCAATTTAGCCAAAGTGGTCGGATAGTCTGCCTATTATTATACGGTGTTGCATCAATCTTGGAGTGAAGGGCGACACCTAGAGATTGCAGGTTGCACTGCGTGACAGGTGAACGGAACTTGCATCACAATGTTTAATAAACACGGTAATGTATGCTTTTATAATGTTAAATTGAACCATTCATAAAACTTGTTGACTGTTCTTTTATTTGCAGGACTTGTTCCCGAGAGATTTTGTTTCAATCCTATTTCATCTGCCTGTGTTTTTTTCGGTACAGAATTTGTCGCCCAAATGTAGCTTAAATATAAATACTTTGAACACATTTAAATTACAGATATGTAGGGTCAAAATATCGACGATATTTTAACGATTAATTTATCTAAGTGTATATTAAAAAATTTACTATTGCACTTTACGTAAAATACTCAATCAGTCCCCTTAATTTAGTGCGAATAAAAAATAAATTTTAATTCCCAGCTCCTACTTTAAAATACGTGAGAAAATAATTGAAAATCCAACCTACATAAAACTAACGCGAACGCACTAAAAATATAATAAAGCTAAACTATTAATTATAAATTATTCATTGGTATTTATACTTATGCTTAATAAAATTGATACATGCAAGGTAAGTTAATATCTGAAATTAAAATCTCAATACATAGCCCAATATATTGCTAATTTCCAGAAGGTTTAAATGTAATTCAATTGCATTTATTAACCTTTAATATCAGTTACGTATTTATTATCAACAATCAATATTATTGATTGATACGACTATTGACTTTCTCAAACTGGATAGAATACAATATGATAAGCAAGACGCATGTTTATGCTCAAGATACGAAATAATCCAAGCGGTTTAGTGTAAACATGTATGCTGTTATTACTATAACCAGACAAAGATAGTTCCTACAGACCAGCCAACTAAATGTCTCAGATTTTCACTGTACCTTTGATGGCGGCGTGGGGAGGGGAGGGGAGGGGGGATTGAGGGGAAAAAAAAATTGCAGTGGAAATGGAGTAAATCTGGTAAAAACAGGTAAGTATAAGGTACAGGTAGTATAATGTTATCACAATCACATGATTTTGGTTTTACGAGTGCATGCTTATTTTGTTTGTATTATTTTTTACTGTCACTTTTCTCACATTGTTATAAATGTCTGAAAAAACGTTTAGCGATAAAAATATTGTTGCTATGGCCATAATTATGATATCAATGGTTATGGACACGGATTCGGACGATGTGTTCTAGACTCACATCGATGACTTAGAAATTTTGATTAAGATATGTATGTATAATCCATAACTTAAGACGTTATGCAATTAATCGTATCGTTTATTTGCGCACTTTGACCTAAGCTCTTATCCCTTACAAATCTGCCAAGCAAAATATCGCGTTAGTCTGACTATCAGAATGACACGACATTTTTCTAAAAAAAAAAGTGCCTGCGCATCATGTGTGTGTTTAGTAAAACCGTGATTTACTAAAAACTAGCTTAATAAAAGTAGAATAAATGAATATAAAGACATAACAAAAGAGCATCGAACATTTTTGGCAAAGGTAAATCAGACTTTTTCGACTTCCATCCCTTCTAACCGTAGGTATGTTATTTGACTGAGGGCGTTCAGTTCAAAGCTTTATAATTTTTCCTTACAGCATTTCCGATTTTCACGTCTACGAACAACATGTCTAATGGATCAGTGATATGTATACGTTTCTTTTCCGATAATTATTTGTTAACACAATTTGTCTAGGGGATGTTTTTGCTGGTTTATCAACAAAATATAACACTGACATAAAATATCTAGGGAAGTAGGCGCGGAAGTATAGTACTTCCGTAGTATCCGTGTTTACACATGTAATACCGTATTGTAACCGGTTATCGGCTACCAGTTGCCATTGAATTGTCCTCTCGCTCTTTATAATACGTGATTTGAACTACGATGAACTTTGAGGAAGTGTTTACAATGAATAGTGTGAGATGTTAATGCTCGCGTACTGTTTAAAATAGCGACATTAGTTTTTAGTGCTTAACATCTCTTGGATGTAGAATAATTATGCTCTATCTGTAAGTCAAATCATCCACGTTCAGCAATCTACGCCGGCACTCAGGCCCAATACTAGCACTTCTAAGAAAAAATTTAGTCATATCATGACTGTGTAGGTAAAGCTATGTAAAAAATGAATTTAGAATAGAAAAAAGCAATGAAGTAATAGGCAAATGCGCTTGAATTATTCCTTGTAATACCTAACTCATGGTCGTAAAAAATAATTGTAACACGAGTTAGAGTGTACTTATGAGTTTAATTGCGTGAAGATTCTTAGCCTTGCAGTGAATCACGTATCTACTGTTGTTTGTAGTGCACTATTGTATAATATTATGTTATACTTACGAGTATATGTTGAACGTAGCCGACTTTATAATGACGGTAAAGGTTGGTGAAAAGTCCTTTTTCACCTGATTTCAAAAGAGAGAAGGAGATAGGTACTACGAGGAGCTCGTGGCTAAGCTATAACCGCATAAGTGATTCGATCACAGGTTAAGCTATGCTTGACGCGGTTGGTCCGTAGATGGGTGACCATCTTTGTCATAACGAGTTCCTCCGTGTTTCGGAAGGCACGTTAAATTGTGGGTCCCGGCTGTTATTCCTACATCTTTGACAGTCGTTACAGGTAGTCAGAAGCTTGAAAAAGTCTGACAGCCAGTCTAACCAAGGGGTATCGTGTTGCCCAGGTAACTGGGTTAAGGAGGTCAGATAGGCAGTCGCTCCTTGTAAAACACTGGTACTTAGCTGAAACCGGTTGGACTGGTAGCCGACCCCAACATAGTTGGGAAAAGGCTAGGCCAATGATGAGAAGGAGGTAGGTACTCAATTCGAAGATTTTTAATGTTTGTTACTGCATAAGTTAGGACTGGATGAACCAATTATAATGATTATTTTTAAATTTAACGAGAAAAAGCTGTCATTTGGTCAATTTTACCAGTCAGGCTTAGTAATTTTAGCTTTTATATTAGGTTATTAGTAGTTTAGGTGATTGTATATATAGATTATATTATACATATTTCTCTTCGTTAGGATACCAATTAAGTTATTTTACAGTGAACGTAAGATTACGTAGCAAATGTATCACATTACGATGCGTAAACTGCGGTTATATTAAAAAAAAACTGTGTTTTCAATTTACATTATCGCGGAACTAGATTTTTTACACATCATTTACTCTAACCCAAATGATCAAGACATTTATAGTAATCTTTTTTACTTGCAAATAAAACTAGTTCTTGAATTCATATAAAAGGTTTTTTATTGAATTATAACCGTGCGTTTGTTACTTATCAAAAGTAATGGTCTAATTATGCATACTAGCAAGACTTTAATAGGTGAGGGAGAGGGGACCGTGGTTGCGATTTTAACAAATATTATTAAACTGCTGAATTGATCTAAGTATTTACATAAGCAGGACCGATATTTAAAAATATTTGTTTGTTTTTAATCTCCCTAATGTAGTAGTAGCTACCTACATAATAAAACATTTTGAGCAAAATTTAATTGGAATAATAAAATATACTCTTAGAAAAGATTTATATTACAGTGAACAGGAAAATAACACATCACATCATTTCGCTTTACGCATTCTTAGGAACTTATTACTTTAAAAAAATCTTACAATATACCTACGTTGATAATTGTGGAACAAACCGCAGAAAAACAAAATTACTTCAACAATTCTCTTTTAAGCCGCCCTTACTTGTTAGCTTAACTGTAATGAGGCACTATTGATTAAAAAATAGATAAGTTCGACATAGCGTAAGTGACATGAACATACAAACGTATATTTGGATCAAAACATGGCCTAAATTACATTTTGGCCTTAATTTTGCCATAAAAAGAATTAATACACAAATAAATTGTTTTAATTTTCCTCACATTATGAGCATTTTAATTCGTACTACGCATTTGTCGCTTACATTTTAATTCCGATCCACGCTAAATACTTAATTTCAGCATATTAAGAGTACAATGACAAATACATTATTTTCTATGGCCACGACCGAATTGCGGCTATTGTAACTCAAAAACGTACATTTACTTTTAACTTACAAAACATTATTATTACAGATATTCGTGTTGTTGACAAGAAATTGTTGCAATGTTACCAGAATACCATTAATTTGCCGCTAAGCGAGCACTTATATGGAAAGTGCAATGCCTGCGCGTACTATTATGAAACATTTTGTTAGCAATCACAGTGTACAATGCAAAACTTGCATACTAACTTTATTGTCCTAACTTGGAATGAAACGACAGATGCAGATTCTAGATATTTAGTAGACTCAAGAAGCAGTTCTAAAGACTAGCAAGACGAGCATGATTCAGCAATTCCGTGATTCTGGTTTAAGCAGTAGAAGGTCCAAGGTGTTTTATGACTTTTTATATCTGGTTTGAAGTAGTTGAAATCGAATTAACTTTTAGGAGATCGGTCATGCGTCAATCCGAAATGCGAAACCGCTCTACGCATTTCTTTTATTATCTCTCTGTACAATAACGATATTGTGAATAATATAACTGACGATAATTCTCTCTAAATAAACTTGCACTTTTAATCATTGCTGTCCTTGTATAGTAAGTTCATTCATACTAAGTAATACAAAGTAGTAAAGGGCTAGGTTGGTATTTCAATCTATTCGGTCGAGCGAGTGCGTTGATCACAGCGGTCGGCGCTCGGCGCTCGTGCAATCAGTGTCTCGTATGCATCGCCGCAGACCCACAATACTAGTACCCCTGAAACCCAACCATTCGCTACATAACACTCTGTTGGCAAAACATTAATTTAACCCAAAAACTGTTTTATTAATCGATTACCTTTGACCGTGGGTTGTACATGTACTGAAGAAGGTACGACTGTTTACTAAATATAATTTACAGAAGTCATCACAAGTTTGGCAAATTCCAAACAATTCCACAAGAAATAAAAATGATGTGTAAAATAATGATAGTAAACCGCAAAGTAAATTGCGAACCTGTGAACATTGCCTTATGGAAATTATCGCACTACCTAATAACACTAATTAAATAGTTAGTTTGCTTGTTCACCGTAAGATCAACATTAAACCCAAATTTTTGGTAAGCAAACATTTCGTTGCACTTGAAATAACATGGTTACAAGGTAACACGTAAATCCCAAAATTTATCAAAGATATAAGTTATAAGACAAACAACATGTTTGCGGATCTTCTTAGATTTCCACGAGTTTAACCACATTTTTCTCACGTATGAAAAGTATAAAAAATTGGTTATTCACATAGGGCGCGTAATATAGGTACATACTTGAGGCAAGTTTGCAGAATTAGTAAGTAGTTGCCTAGCGACTAAGCTTGTTCCATTTTAACCTACTTACTTACTGCGATTTTCTTTACATAAATTTCTTGGGTATGAGTTCGAAATGATTAATGTTCAAATAATCACAGGAAATAAAAAAGTTCAAAGCACGATGGTAAGAGAGGGTTTTGTTTACATTAACTTTAACTGGAAATTTCATCAATATTGGTTCAGAAGTTACCAGGAAATGGTTAACGTAGGTGTAAAAATAAGACATTCTGACTCTGCTCTGGCTGGCTATTATAACCTTTCGACGTTTAATGCACAGAGAATTCGTTTTCAAGTTATAATAAACCATTTTTTATGTAATGTGTTAGGGCATTGACCATCTTTCAGTTAAAAGTTTTTGCAAACAAATCATCGTGCATAACCCGCAGACCCATAAAACATGCGTACCATTACAATTACATATTTTTTCCTAATTTTATAAGAGGAAACTACGATCATTAGGTGAACATTTGAATGCTGGTTAAAAATAAAAACGTTAATTATTCTGTTTTGCTAAATATACCTTTATTGCCTGTTCAAGAGATAAATTAATTAAGTCTAATTGTAGTAATAATTTGCACTTGTATGACAAGCCTACATGATGTAGGTAAACGTTTTCGGGTATTTTTTACAAAAAGTTATTACCGAAAATCAGCTTAGCGTAACATAAGCATAGATTACTTAAATACATCGTGAATTGGCATTATGAAATTAAACTGTTGACATCTGATCGTAACATTTAGAACACAATATCCGTGTAAACCCGGTGCAAATCAATGGTTTAATATTAAAATTACTTTTATTGAATAAATTTAACCATAACTCAAAATAATAGGAACTCCTTTGAAAGATCCTTTAGAAGATTCTGAGACTGAGTTGAATGATAGTCATCAGGTCTCAGAAAGTCGTGTGGTTCAGTGACAAATTAATAAATGGAAAAAGTTAAATCAATTACCTACATAGCTTTTTACACGTAGCTTCCTAATAATATTGAGAAATAGTATATTATATATCAGGTAAGTTAAAACATAAATGACAAACATAACAGTTAGATCTATACCATTTAAAGCTTTTAGCAAGGTTAGAAAGCAAGGCGCATATATAATTGCAAATATCCGGCTAATAGTATAAAACAATTACAAATATATTTCCAAAACATGCACTAGTTATAATTGAATTCTAATTGGAGTGAACCAAATTACATATCTAACAGTTTTTTAATTAAAACACCGATTTCCTTAATTAATCAATTTAGGATATTGAACTAACAAATGGGAATTCTAATTACGTCACGATTACTTTTACCCGACTGTCAATGAAAGGTTATGTTTATTGTTACTGACAAGCAAGTCCAGTAGTATTTTGATTTGATGTGCTGTGGAATTTGATGTGCTGTGGAGTTTGATGCGCTATTTCTTTTTCACAACTTAGGGACTAGTTAAGGCTGTTCAATTCGTACAGAGTGCTGTCTACTTTGCTTTGACGTTCAAAAAGCCTACTTCATTTTCTAACTTTAAGCAAATGGATTTTAATATAGGTATGTTCTGCTTAAAATGGCCCAAATCTGATCATTACCCAAAGAAAATTTATTTTAAGTTCGGACTTATTTTACGAGTAGATATTAGAAATTTTTTTCTCTTTAGTCAAGATATCTTGGAAGCGATTTACATTAGCAGAAGATAAATGTTTTCAAAATCAACTTACGTTCGGTGAAAACATCTGCTATTGAAAAATATTTTCTCCAAGATGATTAAATATTTTCATATTTGTAGTCTGTCTAGTCTATGATAATATATCTAAATACGAAATGAAAAAAAACAGTTGCAGCTTAACCATCAATTTTACAATTTTCTTTAGTTTCATTAGGTTATATTATAAGGAACTGCAAATTATTCCTAACAAAATGCAGTCATACTTTTTGCCATAGTTTGTCAAAACGGTGTTTTATTTTGACATGTTTTTTTAATAATATTTTTCATACAAAAAATTATAATTACATTGCTTTCAAATGCGTATCATACAAATCTTTAACTACATTTTAAGTAGGTATTGTTAAGAAATCGTTTTAGAAATGAAATATAGGACAATGTCATGAGAAAATATAGAAATAGATACAATATGATTGCAGGTAGCAGATTAGTAGTATTTTGTCAAATATTAAAATTTTAACATTTTATATTAGTGAGAATTTTAACGATCTTATATTAGTTTCTGTTTTTGTTGAAACGTTGTTGTTTCTTTTAAAATGATGCAGATTATAAAATAACTTTATGCTAATTCTACGAATGCAAGTATATTTAGCTGGTAATTTCTAGTAACAAACAAAATAGAAGAACACAAAAGAATAATTATCATGTGAGATCTATCTCTACTCATAAATTATTTTGAGTGTTGTGATTCGATCACAGGTTAAGCTATGCTTGACGCAGTTGGTCCGTAGGTGGGTGACCATCTTTGTCATAGCGAGTTCCTCCGTGTTTCGGAAGTGTGTAAAATGTAGTGTGTAGTAAATTGTGGGTCCCGGCTGTTATTCCTACATCTTTGACAGTCGTTACAGGTAGTCAAAAGCTTGAAAAGTCTGACAGCCAGTCTAACCAAGGGGTGTCGTGTTGCCCAGGTAACTGGGTTGAGGAGGTCAGATAGGCAGTCGCTCCTTGTAAAACACTGGTACTTAGCTGAAACCGGTAGGATTGGTAGCCGACCCCAAATAGTTGGGAAAAGGCTAGGCCGAACGTTGTCAATTTTATAATTGTCTCGTTGTCTGCATATGTTTAGTGTGTGGACAGTGCTCATAGGCCTTGGATAACAGGTGCACAATCATTGTCTATGTTTATCATTAAAAAAAAAGAATTACGATAGCTTGGAGTATATTGTCAAGTTCCAAACGCAGCAATAATTTATATTTAGAAACTACGTATATTAACCATGTTACACTTGTCAAGTAAACTTGATAACAAAAAATAGACAATTGTGCAGTTAAATTAAAACGTCTGAAATATAAAAGATTTTTAAAATAATTGGTATATGGTTTTGTGTCAAAATAAAGAAAAAATTTTTTATTTTTTAAAATCTTTCGTTATTTAGTACGTAGATTTACGAATTCCATTAATTGCGATAATAAAACCTTAAAAAGTATTTCTTTATTGCAAAAGGTTTGATACAAATCGACCTTTATAATAACGATTAATATAGGCCCTGAATATTTCAATTTGTTCAAAAATCTGGAACGTTTTTAATATTCGACTGCAAATGCAAGTGAATGTAAGCACTGCAAAATATTTGGCTTATTTTATTCTGCTTTTTAATTTAATTATCTTAAGTTATTTAATACAATTGCCAGCATAACCTTTATAATTTTGGGTAAAATTGGTGTCGCTTATTTTATTCTTATTAGCAATATTTGGTCAACTGTAGTCTGTAAGACCGTATTAACGTAAAAGTATCTACTAATCTATGATAATGCTTCTTGAAATAAAAGAAAACTTGTTCTTTATTTAAAAGTATGTATGAAGTAAACATAGTGTTATCTAAACCAGGTATCCTACTCATATCTAAAAGCAATACTGATGCGTTTGGGAGAGAGGGATAGCGCAATACGAGGTGTAGAGTGGCATCTCTCTTTCACACCCGCAACAAACTTCTTTAAGACGTAGCCCTTGGTTCCTATCCTAGTAAGTAGGTTGTTTTAGTGTTCCAGTCTGACAACTTTCGTTACTAACGCAGTATTGCATTTAGTTAACATTTTGATATCATACTAATTATAAAATGGTTTAGAAATTAACACATGTGTGAACAAATTTTCAATAAGATATTTTTTGTACTCGAGTATACTATATGTTATATATCACATCGACTTTAACTATTTGTCTACCTTCATCCTTAGACGTCTTTACAGTTGAGCAGAAAATACTATCGCAATTCGGTTCGTACATTGCACAGATCATTATGCTTGTCTTTTTTCTCACATACCATGATCTGCTAACATGAGCAACAGAGGGAACAATCGATTTATTTCTATTACGAAATCTTGAAGTCACAAATATCCGTTCAATTGTTTTACAATCACTTCATTCAATTTTCCTTGATTCGATGTTCAAATATTCCGTTATTATGAATTGTTACTTAAGGGTACGTGAGTATATTTAGAAACATTGACGTATTATCTGTATACCGGACAATTATGTTAATGTGGGTATTTTAACAAATTGAAGACGGACGGACATGACTGATCGATTCACACAACTTAAATAATTTCGTATTCATAAATTTATTCGAGTGTATTACTAGGAGTCATGAATGTAGGATACCTAAGAGTTGCTAGGTTATAGACAGGATAATTAGAAAACATGCTTATTATAGTGGTGTGTACATGTAATGTGGTCCTTATATCTATACTCACTCTTGAATAGACCCATCTTGAAACACTTTCTCATAATGTCAGGAAATGTGGTAACTTTATTTACGTCGCCCATATATGTATGACTAACACTTCCTTTTCAATTTTTAAAACAAACGAATTCAAGTTCAAACGTTTAACGTAAATTAAAACTAAAACAATTGTCTTTCGAAAATCTAAAAAACTAAAATTACGAAAACTCGTGAAAATATGTTGATTAACGTTCTCGTAGCCAGCCTGCTACGAGCTGATACATTATCAGACTGAAGCATCGTCGCGCGCGCAGCCGCCGCGCGACCGGCGCGGGCGCACGCCGATCTCATTGCCGCGCACCGTATAAATCACACACGAGGATTATCTTATTAAGCTTCGAACTATCACAAGAGCACTGTTGTGTGTAAATAAACATAAACCATATTAATTATAAACATTACGTACTCTTAATTAATGTCTGAAATGCAATAAAATGATGTATGTAGCACTGTAATTGATCATTAACGCGTATCAAACATTGAATGGTATAATTTATAGTGCAATCGTAGGGAACACACATACGTAGGTCACTAGGAAAGTTTTGAGGTATCGCTAAACTATCCAGAGCATAAGTATCAAACTGTTACCGCTAATAGCTTACCTTATTAGTAGCAGGTAGTAAATAAAAAAATAATTCTATCTACCCGTAATAATTTTTTAATAATTTTTAATTAAGACGAGATGGCAGAGTTAACGCGACGCGACTTTCGGGCAATAATGTTTTATAATTTCAAGCGAGGTTTGAGTGCTGATGATTGTGTTAGTGAATTAAAATTTGTATTTCAAGAAAAAGCACCATCCCGTAGCTCAGTGTATAGGTGGTACCAACAGTTCCAAAGAGGAGATTTTAGCTTGTCTGACGATTCTCGTCCCGGGCGGCCTACTGAAACTGTGTCTTTAGAAAACATAGCTGCTGTTAAGAAACTAATTGAAGTAGATAGACATATAACTTATAAACAAATAGAAGAGACCTTGAAGATTAGTGCACCGTCAATTCACAAAATTTTACACGATCATCTTAAAGTTACAAAAGTTTGTACGTTGTGGGTACCTCATCTGTTAACAGTTGCTCAAATGGAGTGTCGTAAAAACTGGTGTCAAAAAATGCTCAATATGTTCGATGGTGCAAAATCACCTTACGTGAATTCTATAGTAACAGGTGATGAATCTTGGCTTTACTATTACGATGTCAAATCTAAGTCTAAAAACAAGGTATGGATTTTTGAAGATGAGGAACAGCCAACCACCGTCAAACAGTCTCGATCCGTGAAAAAGAAAATGATCGTAGTCTTCTTCGGTAAAAGGGGCATAATAAAAACTATACGTCTTGATGAACAGAAAACTGTTACCGCAAAATGGTACACAGAAATTTGTTTACCTCAAGTGATTGAATCTCTCAAAAACCTACGACCCAACTCGCGTCTCGACACTTGGCGACTGCAACACGATAACGCACCTGCACATCGCGCTCAATTAACTCTAGATTTTTTAAGCAACACTGGGTTAATTTTACTTGAACACCCTCCCTACAGCCCCGACCTTGCACCCTGTGATTTTGGACTGTTCCCGATGATAAAGGATAAACTGAAAGGACGGAAGTATTCCAACGATGACGAATTAATTCAAGCGTGGGACTTAGCGTGTGAAGAAGTTTCTAAAGAAGTATGGCAGAAAATGTTTGATGATTGGTTTCGGCGTATGGAGAAATGTATAGCAGCCAACGGAAATTATTTTGAAAAAAAATGAAGTTCAGGTGCCAAATCTCAAAACTTTCCTAGTGACCTACGTATTTCATTAGCGTCTGGTAGGAATCATTGATTTAATGTCCATTCATCAATCTGATGTGTAAAGAAATAACAAAATAATTTTACATTTTAAAACTTCCCTGGTTTGGTTTTCTAATCAATATGTACTTTTATAAAGATGCACTGTCTTTACTTTTTGTATAGAAAAGGCAACATAGAAGCTGTGAAACGTTCCGTGAAGGTCGAATAAGTTAATTGAGGGGAAATGGTCGCTGTTACACTTGTTAAGTGATTGATTTGATATCCTGTCACAATGTCTGCTGGTTCTATTCAGTGTAGCGATGCTTTTCTACTTTGGCGACAATTCTTGTAGCCTTCCTTTCCACTAACGAAGAAGAACTGTTTGGAACCACCAACCAAAAAATGTTGTCATATTTATTTATGAGATCCAATAACAACCTATCAGAATTCATAATTTGCAAACTGTTTGCAGATTTTTTTTAACCGTAACTTACATGGGCTTGTTGTAGGGCCGGACAAATCTGAATACAGTTCTTAATGTATATTTTACCGATCGATATATTAATCAACTAGATATTAAATTTTACGATTTAATCACAAAAACATGTTAGATTTTTTTTGATCAATACATTTAAATGAAAAAGACGCACGTTCTGTACAGTTCGTCTGCAATGAATGCTTAATTTGTTTAATATCTCCATACGCGACGTCGAACAAAACACAAAGCGTTACAATTCGTCTCAAAGAGCCGTAAATGTACTGACTGTATAAATTACAATATTTTATATCTCAAGAGTCGGGTTTTAACTAATATTTTATCTTACAGTAACATCAGATCTACGATTTCCTCCTAACCTTGTGTAAAGATAACATGAGATGAGATAGTTATCACAAATTCGAGCGTTGTCAATATTTATATTGCGAGGATTCGCTAATGTCTTGACATAACTTACGTGGAGGGATTCACTTTTATGTTAAACACCGAACTCAATTGAAAGCAAATCAATACTTGAAAGATGAGTAGCAGTATATAAGTACAAAAGACATGACCATTATTTTTCTTTTTTGAGTGAAATTGTGTATTTTCGTCGTAAGTTTCTTTATTCTATTAAAAGTGATATACATATGAGGACGGAGGCATCAAGATTTTACTCTAAGCCTAAGTGTTTATCCAAAATGTCATGTTCAGTTCACACTTGGTCAGTGACCGCGACAGCTTAGTTGGTAAACCAACGTCTCAGGTTCGAAACCTGTCTAAAGCCGGCTGTAAGGTTTGATTTTTTAATTGTATTATTTGTATTAAGAGTTATTTTTGTAGAGTTATTATTAAAAATACTACAGATGAACCGGAGCTGAAACACGGTGATAAATGTTTTTCCTTGTCTCTTTGCAAAGAGGTATTTGTCTCACAATAGGTCATTTACAGTCTGGTTATTTCGTCTTTGTAAACATAATGGTAAACATTTACACTCCTTGAAAAGTGGGTAATTCTTTATAATCATAATCTTTTTATATCTTTATGGCATTTATTTTATTCTGGTTATAAAGTGTTACCAACCTTACCTCAGATTTGTTATGTGCATGTGCACACTTTCCTTGAATGCGATCTTATTAAGAAAAAATGTTTTGTTCTGTTCCGTCCCGTCATGCCACTTGCCCATAGTAATTAATTAAAGGTCACCTTTGATTGCTCTCTATGGCGGATTGTACTTTGCCTCCGTTTGGCAAAGATGGTCTTAAGTAAAGATTATATAGTCATTTAGACCAATGATTTCATAATGAATCAGCCTCACGAAATTTAATGTATGACAACATAGTGTAGGTTTGTAAAGCAAGTATACCGGTAGGTATAGTAAAACGTATTTGCTAAAGACTTTGCAGATAAATGAAATAGTTGTAGTAAAAAAAGTGACGTAAAAATTTATCGAATTTTGCCGTGAAAGTATTCTACGGACAAGGTTTAATACCGCGGCTGTCGTATTGTCAGTCAGACACACGTAAAAATGTACATTGTGCAATGTTTACATAAAGTTGCCTATCTAGAAAAAGTGCACAGCGTATTTGTAAGCTGCAATATATCTGCATTTATGTACGGTGCACTGCACCGTATAGAAGGGCGTCTCTTCTTTTCCCAACCTTGACTGCAGGGTTTGCACAAAAAAAAACTAACTACGCTGGCTTCTGGCATGGGACACTAAGAGCACCCTGTCCGGGCTTTGGGCCTCAATTCATTGTTACTGTCTTGTTAAGGGAAATAGCAGGAGGAGGCTGAGTCTAATTTAAATTAGGAATGTTTAGGAATCTTCGAAAACTAGGTGCCCAACAATTCCGATTTCAGATCAGATGTGGTGATAACCTTCCTTCAGTTTTTGGGGCTTTTAATCACGTATTACATTTACTAACACACAGCTGTAGAGTTATAAACATTACGGGTGCTAAATTTAGATATTGAGGTATCTAAACTTAGACACATGTATCAAGTATAATAATGGGTTAAAGTCTGAACACGGTTTCACATACAAATTACTGTCTGAATCTATTTTTAAATTATTATGACCAGCAGGTACCAGGCTTGAATTTATATTTGGAAACAAATAAACAAAAAGTTGATAAATTAAAAAATATGTATTTTAAAACTGATTGATGTTGGTAATTATGCCCGACGCGGTCGATGAATACAATTTTGTACTTCGGTATCTTATTTGTCAATACGTCGAATTGACTACAAAACTTAAAAATAAAACCTAGAACTATTTTTGTAAGCTTTGGCGGACAGTATTTTGTATTGACCTAGGACAAAACACGTCCAAAGTAGGTATTTTCCTTAAATTTGGAAGGTTACGCAATAGTCTGTGCGTGCCTTTTATATTCAAGGTCTTGCGGTTTTATTCTGCGTTACTTATGTTCACAAAAATTAAACGACATATATTAACAAAAAAACAAAGCCAACAATAAAAAAAGAATTGTATTTATATTGTCACGATTCTGATGGATATACAAATTTACCCAATTTTGCGTAACTTTGGTTTGAAAGTAAATATTTGTTGAGCTCGTAAAAGGATCATTATGTCAATAGATATGTATTAACTTGATCGTATAGATTCAAAGAAGCATATTGATGGTATTCAATTAATGTAATTTCTGAATATAATCTAGGTTTAACAGGGGGCTTAATACATCTTGGACTCTCTATATCTCATAATGTAATATCACGCTTCTACCAGTGCCGGATTAAGACAGCGCGGGGCCCGTAGCAATTGAGCCAACGGGGCCCATAGATTTTTTTAGGTTCTCAAATTCTAGTATTTATTTTGCTGTACTACCTTGTGTATAGTGCAGTGTAAGTTGGACAAACAAGAGCTTTTACGGGTAGCACTCAATTTTAAATTATTGTGAGGCAGGAGTTGGTGTGATCCGGCACTGGCTTCTAAAAACTGCAAAATGTTACCTCAGAGATGTCGTACCAGTACACTCCCGGATTCTAGGTAGCATTTTGTACATTGACTTTGTACCGATACAAATGGCATACTAAGTAACCTAAACAAAAAGCACTTAACTTTTTGTACGAACAACATTAAACAACCTTATTAGCACGGGATTAATTTACTTAATGACTCTTAGAATTATCGAATACTTATATTGTTAAATCAATCAAAAACTGCGAAATAATTGTATCGATAAAATCTATGTAATTTTATTACTGAGTCAGAGATTTGATATTGACAAAGGAAAAAATGATACCTACGAGTTGATGCGATACACGTTTCTGGGATTGCCCTGTTTTTACTGCGCTTGTATAATGGGAATCTGGTGTAAATAATATAGTATTGTTGATAAGCAATGACCAAACAAATAAACAACTATTTGTTATGGTAAATGTATAGAGCGTATAACCACAACGATTATCTATGGGACATAATGTAGATGAACGAAGCATGTTCCACGTTTACGCCTATTTAAGTTAATGTTCACTTCAATTTGTATCTATTTTTAATAAAAAAAGGAAGTAATCCAGTCAGCCTATAACGCTCCTAATTCTGGACATAGGATAAAAGGGCGATCCCTTTATTTCACAACTAGCTTTTCGCCCACGGCTTCACCCGCGTCGATGTCGGTTATATCGCGTTTCCAAGAGAACTCTTGTAAAAGACCGGGATAAAAAATATCCTATGTTCTTTCTCAAGGTCAACTCTATCTCTGTACCAAATTTCATTAGAAATCAGTTCAGTGGTTTAGGTGTGAAAGCGTAATAGACAGACAGACAGACAGCCAGAGTTACTTTCGCATTTATAATATTAGTAGGGATAATCAGGGTGAAGCAAAGATTCTAGCAGAACACAATCGTTGAAACATATGTATGTGCCAATAAAAGGGAGCAGTTTCAATTTCAATATAGGTCTGCACATGCATTTAATACATAGTACAGTAGTATTCCTGCTACAGAGGTAATAAATCGCTAAAAGATGTCGCAACGTTAATAAATACCAATCATAATTAATCAAAGTAATTCAAAGCTGTCTTAAAAGTAGCTGAAGTAACTGATTTATTGAATTTTACGCTTGTAAAATAAATAATGTCAATGTCCTTTATCATTATTTAGTATTTTATATTTATTTGCTACGCAAGTCCTCATTAATTCTTCTCTGATTAGTATTAGATGCGCATGTACTTAAAAGAAAGTAAGCGTAGTACGTCACGTGTTTCGTAGCGCGTAGCAGTGACGTCACTAAGTATCCAGTATACGTGAAGATAGTTTTGAAAACTCTACGTCTATCGTAACTATTTCGAGTGAATTTGAATAATGTGCATATCATTTATTCCAATATTTCGATCAATTCATCTGTTCCGATTACTACCAATCCAATAACAAATACATTTAAATGTAATGTAAATTATATAATAAAGTAAATTCAAATGAATAAAACATTTGGTTAACAATAAGTTTCCAATTCTGCGTAGTTTTGAAACCAGAACAAAGTTTGTGTTCTTGTTTTGAGTATCACTATAAACAGACAGTGATTAATGAAAAAATGGTAACCATGAGACGGACCACACGTCATATGATAACATAGGAAATAAACAAATGGGTGTTGGCCGGTTAACCTTTCTTACATTAAATAACTAATCCGTCACACGAGTTCATGCACTTCCTAGACAAACATGACATTGTGAGTAGTTGTAATGCCGTATCCGAAAATATTGTATTAATTTAAAGCTCTACGAAAACCGGTTCGGATCAATACTTTTTTACGCTGGTTTTAACTTGCTTAAATGCTTATTTACCCCGTTGTAAGATATATCGAAAGACCCTTATTACGTTTATCCCATAAGTTTATATAATCAGGACCGGTACACGTAATTGATTCAATTACCATACTAATAAATTAATAAATGCGGACAACATCACATACATTGTTCTGAACCCAAAGTAAGTTGCTAAAGCACTTGTGTTATTTAATTCAGATACAGCGAAGGTACCACAAACACCCAGACCCGAGACAATGTAGAAATATGAATATTACATTGTCCCCACCGAGGATCGAACCCGGGACCTCAGAGCTAGCGACACCTTGAAACCGGTGCGTACGCCACTCGAACACGGAGGTCGTCAAAATACTGAAGCGCCTTACGAAATCACAATAGCAATTAGAGTTGAAGCAACTGCTTGCTCAATTTATAAATTGGATTCAAAATTAGTTATAAAAATATCTTCAAACTATTACGTTAAAAGCTATAAAATGTAAAATGATGTGGACATATTAACTTGAGCGGCTAGTTAGCCACTCAGGTGGAAACATTTTTAATTGTTCCTGATTTTAAAATTTGGGCAATACTCATAGGAATAAAACACCTTGTAAAATTGCAGGCATACAAATCAATTTTAATAAGATACTTACGCCTTTTCATAATATAATAGCAAATTCTTTAGTAAGTAATAAAATTCACTATAATAATCACGTGTTGCTTAGGAAGCATAAATCTAAATACATTTCACAAACAAGACACTAATAATGAATTATTGTTTTTTATGTTGACTCTCCGATGTTTTACAGGGTCGCTGGAAAATACGTGAGCAGCGGTAAGTTTGATTTATGGCGATACGTGTACTAGCGCCTGTGGAACTGTAATAGGAATATGTTTATATTATACACATTTGCTTCGAGTAAATGTTTGTACAATAACTTTGTGTTTTTTTCGGTCAGTGTCATTAGTCATTTGTTTTTTTCAGTATCATAGGTTTTATTATGGATATCAATTCTTAAATAGTTTAAGAGTCTCTATGATATTTTCGGAGGTTCAATCGGAACTTTTAGTGAAGAATTTCAAACAAAAAAAAAATAAAAGGTCAATAAAATATATGAAATATATGATTCGATGTTTTATGAAAACCAGCGCAATAGATACACTCGGTACCAAGGAAAAACACGTAATGTATGTAAAAATCAATTCAATAAAAATAACAGCTCAAAGGGCCTAGATCGAATTCTGAATGCTAGATTATTACAGTTGTAGAAGCGAAATGCCGCTCTACAGCATATAGTGTCCTGTCTTGCTTTCATAACAACAAGTTTCTTAAAGACTTGGTAGTAGGCCCCAAGAAATAGGTTCTTGTGTGGTTTACCGATTGCGCAAGAAACAGAAACGCTGTCTATGACGAAATTAAAAGAACTTATAGGAAATGTTCACATACATCTTTTAGTGTAACAGTTTGTTAGAGGCAGGTTTTTTTAACTATTTTATTGTTTCGCAAACACTTAGTGCATCTGATAAACGTCTGTAAGCCTTAAAATGTCAAGGCTTTTTAGTTAAAACTTTTATGTGAAGTGTGGTTTAAACTAATTATGTGTGGTTTCTTTATTATGATTGATATTAAAAAGATACGCAAGAGACAGGTGTTGATCACTATCGCAGCATTTTAACTAATTATATTTTTACACAATTCTGAAAAATTAAGTGAGATAATTTGTATTCTTTCAAAACATTTATGTACTAAAACTTCCAGGATATCTTATCATAGACATTTACTTGGTTAGATAATATCGATCTTAACGACAAATATCGAAACTGATCAATGTCGCTTACCTCATGACGTTCTCAACATTCGTCAGCCTTCACTATGACCAATATTAATTATCCGTTCCTTTTTAAATAAAACCTTTAGATTCATTGACGTTATTTAATCAACATTATGTTCTATTGTGAAATACTTCTAATAAACCATCAATTATTTAAATGGGTTCGTGCATGAATCTTTTATTCATTTTTATGGGCATGCAAAAGAATAAACAGGTTACAAGATGGTATTTTTATTTATTAGTTATTGATGTATTATTATCAACTATGGTCATAGTTAAAAGATTAGTCGTGTTGGTTGCAGTTCTACGTATGGATTTGTATGCAAGAGATACATTTTCACAGAGATACAGTAGGTAGCGCGTAAATACTTTGTTTAGTCCAAAGCACTACTGAAAAAGGTGAAGGAAAACATGATGAAAATACTTGGATTCCAAATTTGGAATCGGAAATGCCAACAAGATGTGAGCTAGCGTGGTTATCAATGCCCATGAATCCCCTATATCGAAAGATAGCTGTCAGTGCTATTTACCAATTGCAGTAGATACTTTTGGTATTAGAGAGTATAAGTTACTAATTTATATAAAACATTTCTAAGTTCTTTCTAGTCGTTCTCTGCTCACAATTCAGGGCGATCAGTTGATATTCTAGTCACAGAAGAATTGTTTTGTCACGGCGCGTTTTAATGTTTTGCATTCATTGCGTAAAAGGCAACGCAAGTTGAGATCTGTAGAATTTCGTCTAGAAACGTTTTCGACAGTCGTAAACGTTCAAATACAGTCTAGAGTTTGTTTAACCAGTTTAATACCTTGAATTGTAGTTGTAAAACGGTAGTTTGAGCAGTGAATTAACGATGTACGCGACTCTGTTACAAATGAGATGTGTTACGACGTTACCTCCAAGTGTCAACTGTATCAGCTAAGGACTGCAATGTTATCTACGCTCTGACTAATAATGAAAGTCACGGATCTCAGTTTAGAGACGTACATTTTAATTAAAAGAGTTTGGTATCTGCTCCGTCTGTGATGTGTTTATATGACGAAAGAGTTTTTGAACAGCAAAAACTTATGGACCTATTGTGTTTTTATTTACTCAGAAACGATATTTTGGTATCACCTGATATTAATGCATTATTTTGTCTATTAAGCTATTGTTTCTTATTAGATTGAATTCCATCTGATTTATTTTATTCAAAACATTAGAAAAGTAATTACGGCAAAGTTGATTATTTAATAAGTAAGCAAAAGGGCTCGAATAGATAAGAGGCAAGCTTAATCTATTCAAGACGGATAAACATTTTCTTTACTTCAACAAATTGTGCGCTTTAACTGTGTACTGCTACGAACTTTATTTAAAGCGTTTCTCTACTTAAGGCGGGCTGCCTGGTTAATTATGAAACCCTAAAAAAAATATTTATCAAAATACTTGCTTTTACTAAGAAAAAGATCTAATAGAATAGTATCCCCGGAATGGAAAAAGGAAAATACAATTTCAAATGAAAGGGTAGGAGAAAATTACCAAAATGATGGAAGAAATTAGGGGAGGCCAGTTTCGTCCGACGAATAAATGATTCTAATAGTTGTACCCATACTTACTATACTCAGACACGTTTCATTATTTCAATTTAAGTTTTAAATCAATATGCATAGTATATAAGGTTCAAATTTGTAGACATTCTTAGTCTAAACTAATAAAATACGTAAGTTTTTTTTTAAATTAACTATTTCTAATCAATCACCAAGTAACAAATGACGTCAATTGATTTTGTAATTTCTTCGATTCCCACGGTTTGATCATACGGTATTGACAAGAGGGCCGAGTTCGAAAATGCGTGAATTCAATGTCGCACGCGCGCATAGCAATGCTAAGACGCAAATTGTGCAATCGATGGACGGAACGTACAATGTATTTATAACAAACATCAACTAACAAAATCATTAAATTTAATGGATCAAGTTGTACCTACTAGTGCATATATTAAACGGTTTATAAACTATAGTTTAACTTATAGTACAAAGTCCTAAACTACGTTGTGGTCTCGATGTAGAGGAAGTTAGCTTTTCTCAGTTCCTATATCATCTCAATATGGTTATCAAATTATGAAGGTGATAACGTGGTACGGTGGTACGTAATGGCATTTTTTTGGCAAACACGATATCTTCTTTGTAGCATAACAATATTTTTGAAAAAATTATAGACTAACTTAGTACATAATGACAGACATATTTATCTGCGTTTCGAACGCAGCAAAAAAAACCGGTCAAGTGCGAGTTAGACTAGTGGCACAGAAAGTTCCATACAAGAAAAAAAATAACTTTCACAGCTGTTGCTTAACCTCGACTTTTATTTTAATTATTGAGAAAAAGTGTAATAGATGTGCATTCGATAGTAAACATTCTTCGTTACTCTTCCTTATGTTTGATTTGGTGCATCCACTTATAGTTCTTTCGCTCTTTGACACGCGAGGGTTGTTCTGTGGCTTGATATTTTTTTTATAATATTTATGTATTAAGAAATATACTATGTATAAGTATGTTCATCAACGGACTGCACGGATAGCCGAGTTGGTGAGGTCACCACGCCAAACCCACGAGTTGTATGTTTGTAAACCCCCCGCGATACAAGGATTAAATTCCTTAGTGCGGGAGTCGTTTTTTTCTTTAATAAAAAAAAAGAAAACTGTTGACTAGTACTCATAATACAAGTTTTGTTTAGTTTGACACTAGATGGCGATGTGTAAAAGTTGTTGAATATTATTATTATTGTAAACTTACTGGATCATTAAGCATTGTACGTTACATAACTATTATCTACTTACATTAATTAAATTTGCATAAGTACACTCTTATTAGACGTCGGGGACCTTAGTATTTCACACACGACTAGGAGCTCGGTGCTAAATATTATGCTGATTGTATCATCAAACATGACCAAGGATTAATCGCACATACTTACATATGTATTGTTTATATAATTTGACCGCGATTAATTTGATAGGCATTTGAATATTTTACAATAATTATGTATACTAAGCGTTTTTTTTTGCGGAAGTCGTGTATTTCGTAAACATCACTCCGAAAATAAAATAGCCTATAGATATATAAAACCAATTTCGTTTTCTTACACATTTTTTGATTAGCTGATGAAAATTTCGTATGGCAAGGAACAGAACAAAATCACAGTAAGCTGTTCATTCGGAAAATTTTATGGAATTTTATGTAGGTACCTGCAACGAAGAATAAATTTTGTATCCATTCATATCTTACTTTCTTATTGCAGGGAAAATCGATGTTATCAAACAAGCTATATGCATTGACAGAGCTTATTTCATAGATATCTATCATTCATTAACACAATGCACCCATTACCCATATAGTTAAACATTTATTTATTTACGTATTCATGGATGCGTAAATAATTATAACAAAGTGTTATCGGCCATGCCAATTCTTTAAAATAAATAAAGGAATTTTAAATTATTTTATTCCTCTATTCGTAATTCTTATTCACGATTCAATATTATCTATTACTTTTATAACTCAATTTAAATAATAGTTAAAAATAAATGAATAAATCCTATTTGCTCACTATTATAAATTTAGTTAATAAGCGTATAAATAATACGATTAAGGTAATATTGTGTCACGACTGAAAATCCGACTCAAAATAAGTAAGCAGGTTCAAAAAGAGAAGATGATTTAACAGGTCATCAACCTTTTACAACAACACTGATAACTGGTTGTGGCCCTTATGAGGGTTCGCAGCCCAACTCAGGTACGCGAAGAACAAGAAAGCTCTGAAAATAAACGAGTCAATGAGAATTTAGAGATTGAGAGATTTTATGTTGTTTTTTCAAGTCAAAAGTTCATATAAAATACAGGCCCAGCTTTTATGAGGGTTTTGATATTTTGTAAAACTTTGTTGCACACCATACTTTAAAACAACTAAGTACAATAAAAACTTCTAAATTTGAAGTAACCACAAAAAAAGCTAGAAACGAAAAAGGCTTTAACTTCATACATTTTTATTCCATACACGGATAAAAAAAACAGTCAAAATTATTATCCCTTTCAAAACTTTTTATTTTGACATTATCTCATAATACCGGCAACAGAAATGTCAAAAATACATCGGTAAAACAATTAAATTGTCTTTTTTTTTTCAATAGTTCCGTTTAAACTCGCGTACGGGACTCTGAAATAAACAATTAATGTCTCAATAAACTCAAAACATATTATACAACTTTATTACATGAATACTAAGTTACACTTAACTTAATGGATCTCATAATTTTATGTAAACAATTATAATACTGTAAATTATACGGTCTGCGCATTATTCTATTTGCGTCCATAAATAGCTTTGCTTGTGTAGTCTTAGACTAATATTATCTGTCAATTTCCTAGATTATTATGTAACCGGGTTGATTTTAGAAAATCAAAAGTTTTTGAATGCTGTTTTTTTTTTGAGAGAAAATAATATGTAAGTATTAATCCTTGTATCCTTGTATAAAAATAGATAGAGATAAAGATGCATATCTAAACTAAATTATCTATGCTAAATTATGATCACGAAATCAATTTCAGTTTGAACCTATCAGCCATCTCTCTACACTTTAGGTAATCTCCTTTTGATCCTGAACTTGATATTTCACCGTAGAACAATAGAAACTCGTGGTACACTAGTATCATAATTTAAATAATTTTATTGTACTTGTGTATGTCACTAAACTCTTCCTAAACGGCTGGACTGGCTGGTTTACATTTACAGAACAGGCCGGCAGAACGACGTTAGCTGCATCACATAGAAAGTATAAAACGAATAATAGTAATGGGTCAGCGTCTCAGGTATTAAAGATACAATACCTAATTGGCAAATTGCACCTAAGACTTTTATGACTATAAAATACAGACATAGAGACAATGGTCAGTAAGTTATTAAATTTTATGCAGCAATTGGCAATAAAATACATCATACTTTACTGCATCAATATAAACACAAAGTCTCAGCAGGATTTGAAATTGTTGACAGTCTAATACCTCTTTTTATCATTTCTTCGCCTTGACTCTACCTCTTCCTCTCTCTCTTAAATAAATATTATGGATCTGGAAGCGAGATAGGGCACTACAGAGCATATACCGGCTCTCTTGTCTCTCTGTCACATCGTCTATGCCATGCTTCTCATATCAGTTGCTAATATAGAAACACGTTTCAAAGTAGGTTTAGAAGATACGCATTAAGCTTCTCAGAAAAAGATCACATTAAAGAAACTGGTATTAGTAAAAATAATTGAAACAAATACGCAATGAAAAAGGAAAGGCAGAATTTGAATAAAAACTGTTTTGTAGCACGCGACAAGATTTTTATAATCATGTTCGACTGGTTCCTGGCTGCTTTTAATATAGCTAAACTGGAAAATTATAAAAATGTACGGAAACCTGTTGTCTTGGACATCGATTGTTCAGTGATTCTTTAACTATAGCGGCATTGTTACATTTGTAATTTCCTCAGTTCGTCAAATGATTGAATTTATCTAAATATGGTTAATTATTTCATTGTTTCCTAGAAAATACATCAGCTGTTACATGCGTAGGTAAAAAACAAATAAGTGACGTCAGATATCCAATATTCTTTTCTTAAAAGCCATTAACTGGGTCGGTGTCTCTTATTTGTCATATTTGCCTATCAACGTGGAGGGAAAAACCTTATTGACCTAATCTACGAATCAAAGTAATAAAAAGCCGGCAAAGTGCGAGACGGACTCGCGCATGAAGGGTTTCGTCGGTTTAACTACGTTAATGAAAAAAAAACTGATTTCGGTTTTAGATTTTTACTTTTGAGAATTTGCTATTAAGCTTTATTTAATATAAAAAGGACGAAAAACCTTGCTATTCAATTATAAGTTTTTATTAATAATGTCTTGATTAATACATTACATATTAATAATACGTTCTACTACTGTCATAAAATCGAATTTTGAATTTACTCTACAAAGAAAGGAAACCCTCAACAGTAAACACTAATTCATTAGTTATTGTTTATTCTGTAATCGGTCTTATACATCTTTAATGGACTCTAGAATAGACTAAATATTCCCAGGACTGGACAGGAAAGTCAAATTTTAATTTAAGATTATAAATCCTGTATTCATAGTCTAATTCTAATTCATCCCACGCGGTAGCACACGCTTATCTACAAGTATTTGTATAATTTCTTGCTCGGGCCATAGTAAAGCGTGGGCGAAACAGTAAATACTTGTCTTGAGGATAATTGTGACAGACGAACTATTACGCGACAACTTCAAGTTCGACGCTCCTTGAATGCATTCCAACGGGTTTAAAAAAACAAGAACAATATAAATTCTTGTATGTAAAACTCCTTTAAGATGGCTCTATATATTATTTTATGATAATGCGCTATAATACTTTCTCACCTCTTTCGGCGAATCGTTTAACATAGTAAATATTTACCTACTTCTGCCCAAACATCTGCATACGTTGAAGTGCTTGCTTGTTATGTAACTATCAAAACGAGCACTAGGTATACCAATGATTGATTTTTGTGCATCTTTACTAAAAAAATATGTCTTAGGAAGTATACTTCTCTTTCAAGCTTTACGCCTGAATGATTTATTTCTTTCAAACGTATATAAAAAGTTTCAACAATTGTTACTTAATGACTCCACTTATACAAAGAAAACTTCTTTACATTCACAATAGGTTTTGGTTGCAGGTTACACAGTTCGGGAACACTAAAACAGATTTCACGAGACAAAAAATTTACGATTTCCTTTGCTTTAACACTAAGCGGAAGAGGATACCTCATGAATCTGACTCTACCTTTTGATGCAGCAAACAAATGAGAGCATCAAAAAGAAATTTATTTCTCGCATCAAAAAAGTAATCGTAATTGAAAGAAAAAGTAATAGTTTATGAAAAAAGTGGCGCTCTACACGGTCAACAACTTCATAAGGAACTCTACAATAATCTCCGAGAGCCTTTGTCATTCTTGGTTGTAACTTTATTGTTGTTAAACAAACAGGTCAGCTTATGGAAATATTATTGATGTTCTTATTTTAAGCAGGTACTAATCAAAATATAAACACAACTATTTAGCGATATCTGTATATTTAACAACATAGGCGAGCTGTTATTCCAACGTTTTAAAAATTCAAAATATTTTTTATGGTTAAATTTTACATCTTTCTACGGTACTTAGTCTAATATATGGATAAAATCGGAAAGTTATTATTACAAAAACAAATAATGACTTCTTTGCTTCTTCTGCTAACTGCTAGCAGTCAAGAAGTTTTTGTAATAATACGGCATTATTTATAAATAAATAGAGAAGAATGTTCTGTTCAGGGTTTCCTACCATTTAAAGTCATTTAAGTTCGCAGTCACTTAAACTCCTATTAAGACATTCCGTGAGGTCTTCATACGATTGTGTTAAGTTTATGATAACACAGTTCATTAATATAAAAGAGGTGTAATGATGTGGAAAAGCGCGTCGTTCACTTTTTATTGTATTAGGTAAACGAGTTTACCAAAATGTCACAGTGCAGTACCGTTACGAACAAAAGTTACTAAAACGACAACTTGTGAATAAGAAAAGACGTAATAAATTTTAAAGAACTATAAAGTCGAATTTATGCTAAATCAATAATATTTTCTACTAGTGTAAAAAATAATCGCTAGAAATTCCCGAGACTGAAGAATACCCTTTTGTTTAACAATTATTAATGCTATAGTGCCTTTGCTTGTAATTGTACCAGCTATTACCATGCCAAGACCTGTCAAAATAATAATAAATGGTTATGATACAGGTTCTAAATGGGTTATACCTTAACTCAAATTTTCAAGCATTTAAATTGTTCTTAACAAGTTTTATGTAAGACGAATGTGTTTTAGATATCGATAAAGATTATGGATACACTTTATTTATACGCATAAAATATGTAAAGTTTTCGGATTAATCGGTGGGAAGCATTAATATTATAGATTACATACACAAACTGGCAGACACTATTATACATACCTATATCACAAAACGTTAAACCAGTAGACGTATGCAGTTAGCCTAAGCTCCTATAATAAATTCTCTCCTCAAAATAATTTCCTCTTTCGAACAGAAAAACAATATTTAGTTTAATCCTATAATTGTAATGTGCAGTATCAACAAACACTGAGAGCGTAACCAATTTCCACTACTAATTGAAGTATTCGCAAATAACAGGTCATTATTTCTTTAACTTGTATAGGTTAATTCGGGTGTAACGTAAACTAATGACCCTTTTTTAGTAATCTCTACTATAAGAAGACTTCAGGCGAAGCAAAGATAAAACAAACTACGTTAATATTCACTTATTAAATACTGCCCCTGCTGCGGTGTAATAGCCTGGACAGCCAGACAAGGATAAATTGGTGTTCCTCTAAGTTTGTTGTTACTTTCTATGATTTAAAAAATTAAACTTACTCAAAAGCTAAGTAAGCTACATAGGACTGTTGACTGCACGTATAGCCGAGTGGTTCAGTTCACCACGCCAAACCCACTGACCGCGACGTGGTGCGTTCCCCGCGTAGATCAAACCTTTGTGTGATCCACGAATGCTTGTGCTGAGTCTGGGTATGTTTGTGCATGTGACTTGAATGCTTGCGAAACCCCATTTACACAAGGATTAAATTTTTTCATTAGATTTTACAGAAAAGGCATAAATATTAGATTTACACCGATTAAAAACAACCCGTTATTTGATTGTTATCATTGGCATTGCCGAGTCTGCGGCAATTACGCCACTCAATACAAATTAATATGATTGCGGATGATCGAGATAGCGCAGTACAAAACGTAATACGGCTTCTCTCTTTAACAACTTCATTAATATTACTAAAATACGTGGTAGCAAACTGTACAACTGCACACATTACCGTTTCTCCCACAACAAATCCTTGACTATAACGGATTAAATCACAAAATGTATTTCAATGACCTTACAATATGTTCAAACAGTTTCGCAAACAAACAAAGAGTGATCTCTAAAATACGACTTTTGTTTATTGAAGGATCAATTCTGTATTATGTACGTACTGTTTTGCGGAGACTCTGAGAGGCTAAGAAACCGTGTGACTCATTCATTGATCTCTGGACACAAGATTGACGGTTTAATTTTCTTGTCTGTAAACGCATATGCATTACAAAGGTACGTCTCGTGTTTTAATGTATTTTAACTGCTTATCCGCGCTGAAAAAGACAGGCGTTAGGTCGTGTCAGTTTTGTTTTTCTTTAGTTGAAGAATATAGGCCTCTTTGGGATGAAAATACATCCTATGTATATAAACTCTCGAGTCACAATGTTAGTTACCATACACCTACGAGACTGACTTTTAAGAAATTTAAAATTCCTTATTTACTAAGTAAGGTCTGAGCAGCGGCCCCTACATTTTTAAATAGAGCTAGTTTTTAAATTGGGATATTCTTGGTATTTTAATAAATAAAAATGTTATCATGGAGCTATTTACAATATCGTATACACATAACTTAGACACTTACTTCTTCGACCTCCAATGCTTTACCATGCGTACTCGGTATTAAAAAAAAATTAACGATACCGCATTGGTTGGTTAAAAGCGCCACATAGGTTGACTTGTCACCTATCCTAGCAAATCAAGCTAAGTACATTTATAAAATAAATTAGATAATTAACCAACTCATATTCCCAAAATATATTTACGTGTTGCGATGGCGTGCTTTAATATTACAATAACGTTAAAAATGTTGACGTGGATACGTGTCTAGGCTGCGTTACGCTTTTGGTGACATTGAGAACCTACATACCTTCATTTCTGTCGTGATTAAACTATTAAAATCTTAATCTTATTAATATTATAATGTGCCTATTTCTAAGTAAATGATTCGTTTTATGGCATTTTAATCAGGCAATAACGTTATAAATATAATTTTACAATAATAGCTTGTAATGGTTATCTAAAGGTTAATTGGTGACTACATTCTCAGTTTATCTGAAGTGTGATGTATGAGCTGAGTTGTTATTAGTGAGGCCCCGAGGAATCAATCGGTTTCTCTCCTTTTCTTTTGCTCGTAGCGAGCTGTTGTACAGTGGTACACCGCTTTCCTCGATAAATGGATTATCCAATACAAAAAGATCTTTAAATTGAAATAACTGTTCTTGGTTAGCTCATTGTTTTAATTTACATATGGTTATTAAAGATATACATTATCACATCGCCTGAAGTATGATTTACTCCTGAAGGTATTAAAAAGAGAATAAATACAAAAAAGAAATGTGATTTAATTTAATAGTATATAATAAAAACACTTCTCGTTATGGCTTCGGAATTAACTAGTAATGTACTGTATAAAAACATTTTTTATCATTTAAGTAAAGTGATATAACTTGTGTAAATAACGAAGTTATTATTTATGCTCTCATAGTTATCAAAACGTTTTCTTCCTTAATAAATAAAACTGACACACATTTTAATATAAAAGAATTCTTCAACTTTACTAAAGAACCGGATTCTTAAGTAAATATTAGCATTAAGTAATTAATATTCATAAAAACGACCAATTACATTTATGAGGCGGCTTCTATCATATGATCGCCATTAGTTTTAAACGAGACTACTCTTTGCTAAGTGACGCCCAAAGCTGCATATTTGTCTCTACATTAAATGAGACTTGCAAGGGTTTTAGTCAGCAAATGTCTGACACTCTCTTTAGCTCAACAATTAACAAGTGAAATCGTTTGATGATTTCATATCCGCAAAAGTGAGGTAGCGTGCCGCCTAAAAACATCCTTTAACTCCTACTACAGCTTAAAATCATTATTATTTTAATGCTTACGAAGAAATCATACATAATAATGTAGATAGTTCAAATTAAGATGACGTTTTAGAACCAAGAACTGCGTCAAACTGCAACAGCCGCATCAGTCTAGTCTCTTCGAAATCGTACTTTATATGTATGCATGTATTCAATGAATAAGAATTTAAGGTAAATAGTAATTGTGTGTTAATAATACATTCAATTAGAACGAGATCTGAAGATACGCCGTGTCAGATTTGTATCAACAGACCCATTACTCAGATTGATTGATGAAGACATTTGTAACAAATACTTCTGTTTGTATTTACCGACATACCTTTGCTTTACTTAATTAATATTTAATGCTAAAATATACGTAAATAATAGCCAAGAATGTAGATCCATGTAAGTTCCTCAATTAACAACTCCTGACTACTCCTGAGTTCCAATAACATTCCTTCTCATGGTAATGTCTAAGAAAATGTCGACTCCGATGACCTTAACAAAATTACAAGGCATGTAAAAGTGATAATACATCCCACTTCATGGTTTAAATAGTAGGCTTTTGGATAAAGCTTTTCTGTTTTTCATGATTAAGCTAAGATATAGTACATTAGACATAAAGAACTTACTACAAAATCTATGTAATGAAAGATTGTTAGGTTCATAGATTTTATAGAAGAGGGTAACTTTCACGTCACTGTACTGTTAATAACACTGAAAAAAGGAAAACCGCTAGGAATAAGTATTTTACAATAGTGTGGAGGGAATTGTTGCGTTTTGTCCTAAAACACCTCTGTTATAAAGCCAGTCAAAAACGATGATTTTGTCACTTAACAAAATATTTAATATTAAGCCAAACAACGATGACTGGATTTTGGTTAATTAATAAACGATTCGCTATTAAAAATAAGGTATCTCTGGCTGACTGACCCACTTAAGTTTCAATACATATTAGCGTTGAAGTCACTCAACGGAATTAATAGCTTCTACATTTAAAACAGACATATTCCGAGCCACTTTGGCTAATACATATATTATTGGCGATTATACATTAATATTGCATTTAAGCAATAAAATAATGTTCTATTTTAAATGAACCACGTGAATAAAGGTGCGAGACCTTTTCAAAGTTGTATAACTGGTTATTTAACAGCCCTAGCCAGTTCAATCAATGCGGGATCAAGAATGGAATCCGAAGACGATCTCCGACGTAATTTTATGCAACATTTGTAAACTTTATTTTAACATATTGTTTTTTTAATTGTTCACGTTATATTTAGAATCGCTTGACCACAGTTTCAAAAATAGAAAATTGCAATTTCGCTGTTTTATCAAAATATAACGTTATATTTACTATATACTTATAGAATATTGACGTAATAATTTTCAGTTAATATTTCACATGAATAAAAGCCATGTGCCACCGTAAGCTACAAATTAAATATGAAGTTAAAAGCATTCTGAGCATAACAAAGATATTTTATTATACAGAAAAATTAGCTCTCTATTTAGCTTCGAACTTATCTAATATATAAAATTCCCGTGTCACGATGTTAGTTACCGTACTCCTCCGAAACGGCTTCACAGATTTTTACCAAATTTTATATGCGTATTCTGTAGGTCTGAGAATAGAACAACATCTATTTTTCATACCCCCAAGTGATAAGGGTTGCTCACACTAAAAAAAAATATTTTATTTCTTGGACGAAATTGTTTGATTTTATTTTTATTATAATGTGGCATTAAAAATACATACAACTAGAAAAAAAATCGGCAAAACAACGTTTGCTGGGTCAGCTAGTAACATCTAAGAAAACTTAAATAGTGTAACGAAATAACTCTGTTTTGTTGGTTATAAAATTAGTTACGAACTAATTATCCTAGAGCTCAACCATAGGCTGAATTTCATGTAGATTCGCTACGGTCTCTACGGCTACGAACCGTAGAATACATTCAATTTCCAACTATTGTTGGTGTTCAATAATTATACTAATTATGTGTATCGTCCATATAAAGATGTTTTAATTGCATTCTTTGTTAGATGTAGAGTATTTATTAATAAGTTATCATATCATAGCTCACATGCCATGAATCACAGTGATGCAACTTATGCTGAGCATATTTTTACAGACGTAAATAAAAAAAAAACTATACATACCTATAAGACTTTTAAAAGCGAATTCTGTAGGGAGGAGGGAATAAAAGAAAACTTGAAGTTTATGTGTCGAGATCTTGGGAATAAACGTATTTTGTATTTCTGTTTTGTCTTAAATAATAAATTAATTTAAAAATAATGTGAGATAGCAGGTTTTACAAAATGGTTGACAATATTTTGTGACCAATAAAACTACAACTTTATATTGTTATTACTAAACATAACGAATAGTTTTACTGCTTAAATTTTCAATTCAATGCGGTGTTTTATTATCTAATATCGTATTAAGTTTCAACCTATTATTTTATATCCAATAATAGGTATTGGATATAAAATTATATGAAATTGTTACGCAATAGTATTACGTTCTCATTTTTATGATATTTATTTAGCTCATTAATATGCATTCAAAAAAATCTATAAATCTATTGATATTTGCAAATATTAATATGCAAACGAATACCGGAAATTTACAAAACCTAATTAATGTTGAGGACACTCATACGTTTTACGTCTTCTTATAACACGTTGATAATATATAGCGATAATCTGATGATAAATTAATAGAGCCTATCGATATTATAATATTTAATAACTTATAATAAATACACGCGGCTTTTAGAATTAGTTTAATCACAAGAAGCTTAAAACACTAAGTGGCACCTGTCATAACTTTAATTTAAAACACAAGGAGTGGTTTATTTACAATATAACCTTTATGTTTTGTCTTCTGACTAGATCCAACTAATTGTAGGAACATATAAAAATATTGTACTGTTCGTCACGTAATTCACAGTTTTTTTTTATTATTGAAGTATGTATTGGCAGTAACACTTAAAAATATTATTTTGAATTTGGTAAATAAAGACTAGGTCGGTCATTGTTATGCGTGATTTACTACGTACGTCCATTCACCGGAACGGATGCTATTGAGACGTCACTCTCCTACTGAAACATTGACAGAAAGCTGTGTAATACAGACGTACTTGTTGCGCGCTTGCCGTCTCCCAGCAGCGGCAGGCTGTGCGGCTTCTGCAGCAACTCCTGCAGCTCCGGCTGGGGCTCACACGAATTGTTTTTCGACTTCATATTTATCACTTGCACTTTTGTCACTGAAGTCAATTACTTAAAAACTCCTTCGAACGAACTAAACACTGTTAGGCTGTACTGGTAGTTGATTTGCATGTCCGATGCTACACCAGAGGAGCGGAGGCGCATGGCTGTGTTCCACTGTGGGGTGTGAATGCGTCGGGGGCGAGAGCGAGCCGCTATATAGAGGCGGTGCTGCGAACTGCGAGACGCGAGGATACGAGCAGAGCCGCGCCGCGACTGAGCTGAGCGCGCCGGCATCCGGTCAAGGGTAGGCACCAACACCTAGCGGACGCCTATACCACCGTCCGGCCGTACTGCCGCCTTCGCCTTCGCGTTTTACTCCGAACAATATCCAATTCTTCCACAACAATAAAGGCTCTAATTAATAATTATGTTTCAAACAAATCAATTATCCAGTCCAAATTTAAACTCATTATTGAACTAGTCAATGAATTCTCAATTGCGCTATGAATGAAACTTTTAAACTGCGTCAAACGTAAATTGCAACTATCTTCAAATTAGTGTGAAGTACTCGAAACCTAAACAATTTAGTTGCGCTGTTTCGCAAGTTTTAAAGACCAGTATGTGCATCTATTTACAAATATGATTTATATAGATTCGTTAAGGTTTTGCAAAGGTGAATGACACGAAAAGTAAACGTATATAAAAGAAGTTAACCTTTACAGTTTCTGATAACAACGATATAACATTGTTTGGCCTGTTGATTAAGTATTTAGTGCCCCTGACTGCTATAACGGAGGTAAGGGGTTTGATTCCCACATGAAAAGTGTTTGAGTGATGAGCACAATCATTTGTTCTACGCTTGGGTGCAATTTATCTATAATACGTACTTATTTAGAAATACATTAGTATATTAACGGGTTTCTAGTGCTCGTAATACAGGCTTTAGTTTAAAAAGGCGATTTGTCAAAGTTGAGGAAAGTTATTTTATTATGTTTACCTTTTATAACAGAGAGTAGAGTCAGTAGGTCTTAGGGAGCTTCATAGACAGGCTAACATAGTGAAAGTATCGAAAGTATACTTGCAAATAGGTATCATTATAAAATGTTGCCTTGTAAGTCCTCCTTTTGATATAATAAGTAGGTACGTACGTACACGTAACTTGTTTTAGGATGCAGATTGGCCAGAATATATCGGAGACGCATCAATAAAAGGCGTGGTCTCGCAAAATTTATTTCTAATCTCGTTTATAAAACAGTTTGATTTATAAATTATTTTGCTTCGAAAATTTGTCCTATTTTTTTACTATAATACTACTAGCTATGTTGCTTTACGCAAAATTCACGGTTTCACTTTCCAAAAACAATGAGCAAATTTTTGGAATTATTATAATTTGTATTACCCTTGAGAATATAACTTAATACTTAATAGGTTTAAAACACTATCTGGAGGTGTATTATCCATTAAATAAACATTGCTGAGCTGACTACTTGTCTTTAGACGGCCTAGGGAATACCCGACTCTCGATTCCAATCGAGGTCTTTAACCTTTGTAAAAATACCAGCTTTACTATGGGTTACCTACTGTATAAAGCTATAAAATGGGATGCGTTGGTAAGGTTGTGCCCGACAGGGTAACTACTGCTCTCAACATAGTTCTTCATCATAGTAGTTCTCAGAAAAGTATTTTAAGTATTGAAGCAGTACTTCAGAGTTAATTCCGGTAACTCTGGAAAGTCAAGATATTTACTTTGTAGAGCAGCAACTTAAGCAGGCCTCACATCATTGATGTCTTTATAAAGCTACTGAAATTGATGGTTACACAACTATTATTTCTATAATTTTGTGGGATATCGTATTGTATAACCAACTATGTAATGTTTTAAATTTAATAAATAATCTATACTTCTATCATAAATATATACTAATATATACTATAATATATACTAAATAATATATATATTATAAAGAGGAAAGATTTGATTCTTTGTTTGTTTGTTTGACACGAACAGGCTTCGAAACTACTGGACCGATTCGAAAAATTCTTTCACTGTTGAGAAGCTATATTATCCCCGCTAAACATAGGCTATTTTATTTTAAATAATATTAGGGTACCGTAAGAAAATTGCGATAATGTAACCAAAGGTGTAAAATCGAAAACCTATTTCTGCGTACGCTGCTAATACTATTGACAATAGAACAAAATGATGTACTACGGGTTTGTTTACCACGCGGACGAAGTCGCGGGCAACTACTAGTAATAATAATAAAGGGCTAAAAATGGCGGGTTACCGTCTCCGCTGTTAATTATTATTTCAAGAAAAAACCACCCCTGCACTTAGAAATTTCTTCCTCGTATCGCGCTGGTTTAACAGATACAAAAACTCTCAAACTTAGAACAAGCATTTGTAAATCACAAAATGCAATGCACCACAACACCACTCGGCTATCCGTGTAATTGAAAATAAAAAGTTAAAGTAATTATTTTGTTTAAGCACATCGAGGTAGGTTATTCATTTATTGACATTTTAATTTGCTTTCTAAAATTTGGATACAATTAGAACAGTAACAATTACAGAAAAATTTCCGGTGTCTCGCATTTATACTTTAATACAAGACAGTAAAAAGTGAAGGGATAGCATATAAAGGTTAATTATAATTAGACCTAATTCGATTTGTTTCATGTAAACAGTTCAATTAGTTAGCCTTCGTTAAGGTTTTAACAATACCATTGTTTAAATCAAATGGATAATTTCCAATATTAGTTCTAAATTTTCCTCAATAAATATGTACCTATAATATCATTAAATCGATATAACTTTGAGAATCTAGTTACCTACAGGAGGTGGTAATTGTATGATAAGGAAACATAAAAAAAGGCATTGGGGATTCACCTGAATCCGACACAGTTAACATATTTTAATATTGGTTTGCTACCGCGTATTTTTGACATACCAATTTTTAAGTATGACACACCCAATAGAACTTATTTTCGTTGCAATTTAAACATAATGATTCGATTCAATCATAAATATTAAATTCCTTTGAGCCTGTATCTCTCATCCTTCTTTCCATTTATTTTGTACAAATTAGCTACAGCTAATATCACCAAATTATGGTTGATCATGTACCTAATATTTATTTAATATTTAAATATAATTGCGTGCAAAAATTACACACTATTAAAACAGAAAATAAGTAGCTAGGGAAATTTACGCGACAATAGGTCACTAACGTTTTAAATAACTATTTAAAGGGTTCCATTTTTATTCACGAAGCACTTTATATTGCTTGCCATTTATCCCTATGTTCGCATTGTTTTCTTAGAATTCAATAGCTCGAAATTTTGCATTCATAATGTGTTCTGAATATATAAAACTTACCTGAATGATATACATCTGTCATAGGTATTTTGCTACGGGACTTTTCTGTAGATATTAGTCATTTATTACATTCATAAAATCAAAGTAATCGGAATAGGTTTAGGTGTTCTAAACAAATAAGTGTCAATAATTAAATAAAGGTGTTTTATAACCGTTAAGATAATGTCCATTCAAGCGGTTATAATTGGTTTAATATTAATGTTATTTTACTATGATGACGGTATGGCCATGACCTAACCCGGGACTTGAACCCACACAGTTAAGGCAATACGTTCTATCAACAGGTCATTAACATTCGAAATTAATGATTTTCTGATAAACTTCTAATTAGTTTTTAATTAGCATGCAATCGAACTGAGTGCAGACTCTGGTTTTATTTGCTATTGAACTGCATTAAGTAACATTGATTTTAGATTATTGTTCGTTGCTTTCAATGACGTTTTCTTGTTTCGCCCTCTTTAGCCAACAAAGTGATTATTATTATTATTTTATGTTTTAATTAAAAGCTAGAAAAAATCGGCAGCTTCATACCAATAAACATTAGTTAGGCCAACAAAAAAGGTTCCATTTAACATATTTTTTACGCGGTTTTGAGCTTAGAAATATTCAAAACAAAACGTCTAATCATTAAAAATGATAAATGATAATAAGAAAAAAACAATGATATGGACAAAATACACATATTTTCTTTAAGCAAACCAGTCCTCAGAGTTATTAAATACGTAGAGACATTAATTATAGGTAACGTTACCATTAATTAATCGGTCACAAACCAGATCGGATTGCGTACAACGCTTGTTGTTCCTACTAGTTTTAATCAAACGTGGAAAATATTCTCGTGTTGTTAGAAGTACTCAGAACTTATCCATTCCTAGTATTTACTTAATAATAGGATTGGAACAGCAATGAAACAGCTGAACTTGGCGTTAACGAGAGCAGAATGCAGTACAACTCCTTCTGGTAAGACTATTGCAGTCGTGGAAGTGAGACAGAAGATTGCACGTCGTAGAGTTTTGTCTGTCTCACACAACTGCCACAGTTGTGTTTAAGGAGGTGGTGGTACGCCCCCAGGTATGCCACATCAGCAATCCGGTCACGATTTTAGCAAAAAGGGCATTTAAATAATGTGAAGGCAATGGTAATGGAATAAGACCATGTAGGTGGGAACATACCTAGGTACGTAGTTTTTAAAACATTTGAGGTCAAAAAGTAAATCGAAACATAAACACCTGCGTTTTACGAGCAAAGGATAGGAATTTTACCTACCTACTACGGATTTCAAACAACTTTCTTTTTGCATACAAATGTGTATCAAACAACAATTTGATAAAGTGTCTTAAAAATATCCTTTCACTACTACGAGATAATAATAATCACAAATCAGCCTATTATCTTTTCTAGGTTTTTTAATTGTTCACACAGAACAAATTTGGCAAAAAGTCCGTAAATTTACGGAAATTCAATCTCACCTACATTTTCCTTTACCTACTTATGTAGTCAATGCATGTTGTGATACAGAAATAAACATTGAATAAATACGGAGATTACTTTGGTACAGGAAGATTAATCTTTACATGAATTATTTATTGCTATCTGGAAAACTTTACACAAATAATATAATTTAACCCGATTGGCGTGCGCTGGTATTTGCTTGACGTACGATGCTTAATAGATCTCACCGCAAAAGCATGTAACTATTAAATGAATTAAAATAGTGTCGTAGGTCATCACATAGGTGTATATTTATAAACAAAATAAATAAAGTAAATCCATTTTAATATATCAGTTGAAGTCAATGTAAACATACAAGAATGGCTTGTGTAAGAACTTTACTTTTCAGAAGCTGTTATTGCCTCTCTTACGTAGAAAAATGTTTAGATGAAATTCATCTCAGTCTCAGTGCTACAGTAGGACACAAAGTTCTGTTCTATCGCTTATGTAACAAAACACCCCACCTCAACTACCTTATTCTGTTTAAACAAATTAAAACAGCGGTTTATTCAGACCTTGAAGGACTGACAAAACTAGTCCAAAGGTCACGTATCTATTAAGTCCAGGTATTTCCCACGATTTAAGGTTATTTATGATTAAGTAGGGCAACTTTGAGTGGACTTTTTAGAACAATGCAAAGTCAAAATGATTTTCCTTTAGAATGCTTTTGTGTTATTTTAAAACTTGAAAAGCCCTAAATAAGTAGATATACAAATGTCTAAAGCTAGAATTTACACGATACAACAATGCTCGTGTATGGAAGTCAATAATGCAGAAATACAAAGGCACTATGTTGAGGTTTAAAAAATATGTGAATAAAATGGAATTATTTGAGAATACACATATTTTGTTTGCTATAAGATAAGCTTTAGCTTTATTTACATATCTACTCCCTGAGTACATAGGTGGGTATATGTATGTTTAAAAAATCTTATCCCTTAATCAGTTGTCAAGATAAATGAAAAACTGCCATAATCTTTATTCGCAGGTGATTTATAATCACTAAACAGGCCTATATTTATTTTTATTTTTTATTAAACCACGACCGTTGCTAATGCATGACAGCGGTCATTATTCATATTAGCAATTAGCATATTTTATAACAAAAAGTGGATTGGTTTATTACTGATAATAAATTATTTAGATTAACTGCCAATAGTGATCAGAATTGCAATATTTAGGCGAGACGTACCATTGAATTAAATTAGGAATCGTCATGAACAATACCTACGGTTCACTGGGTATCTAGGCAGTCAAACAGACAAGTTAAGTAGGAACCTAATAAATGAAAAAATATCAACCGTTGGTACTACTATGACCTAATGGGCTCCAGACACTCCAGGGCCCCAATTCTGCTATTTACAACGGACGATGAATGAATGATATTTGGCTTTTTCTACACAATTATTGGAAATTTAGTGCAGGACGGTATACCTACTCAAGGTCAATACAATTAACTTACAATTATTATATTGACAAAATGCTTAAGAGAATAGGAATAATTTCAAATTTAGTCCAATTGCCATTCATTCATCTTACATTGTAAAATAGCAGAATCGGGGCCCAGTCACATTGTCAAACGGAGTTTCGGTTTTAAAATTATCACTAAAACGCTGTATAGTAATTACCTACGTCCAGAGCTAGTAACATTTAAAATACTGACAAAAGATACAGAGCTTAGAATGAGCCTTTATATAGCAGTGGGCACTGAAACAAAAGCCTGATAAATTGATCGAAAGTGCGAAACTAATTGCAAAAGATTAGTTCGTTATAGTTGTTATATTGACACAAGCCAAGCTGTCATAACTTTTACCAGTAACAGGGCTTGACAAGGGCAACTGCTGCTATTCTTTTATACTATATTCACCTCAAACAGTTCCTAATATTTCTAGATACGGTAATTTTATGACCTTCGTAAGATCACGACTGTACCTACGCCCACACAGTAATATTTGTGTACAAATCTACTTCACCTACCAATTTAGCATTTATAATGACAATTTAAAGCTGACCTAAATTGTTCTTGATTCGTTCAAAAGTTATTTATTATAGTGATCAGAATCAGAAGCTTTAGGCAAATTTGCCAGCCCACTCAACAGTGCAGCAGACTGCAGCAAAAGTTATTATTAGACTATCAAATAGGTAAGTTAATAGAATAATTGGGTACAACCGAAAAAAATCATCGATAATTCTTAATGGACCCCTTTTAGCATTCTGGGGAAAGAGGAGGGTACCTACGCTGGAAAACTAACGCAATCTTTGGAATAATAGGCCCCCGGGTAAAAAGTAGGCACTTAATGTTACAGTGACAAGTGTACTAATGAGAAAGTGTGTGCACGAACGCGACTTACTTGTCGCTATGGTTTAATCGAACACAAATAGAGTGTATTCTTTTTGATAATTATCTACTCAATAATTACTGCAATATGGACAAAATTACTGACACTACCATTAGACCAATGGGAGTGCAAAACAAAAGGGCAACGTTTCCGCGAAGTAGTAAGCTTTTCAAATTGTATGACGTTACCTCTTGGCTACGGAACTACGAAGGCTCTCCTTGAATCAAATCAATCCATTAATCTCGTGCGTAATTTTCAATGTATTCTTTTACCTATTCGTTGATTATATTTAAAATGCCACTGAGTGACGTTGTTAAGCTTGATGTTGCAAGGTTCAAAGCATGAAAGCAGGCGAGTCACATAAATCGGACGTTTGTGCGATCCACGAACGCTTGTTCTGAGTCTGGGTGTCATTCTGCATGTGATTTGTATGTTTGTGAAACACCGCGACACAAGGATTAAATTCCTTAGTGCAGGAGTCGTATTTAAAAACAAACCTTTATCATGTTGACAATAAAATTGCGACTGTTGCAGGCTAAAAGGTGTAGTAAACGGGTTCCGATATTTTGTCATTTATTTTAGAAAATACCTAACCTAAGAATTCTCAATGAAGTCTATAATGGGGAAGCAACAATTTTTTTTTAGTGCCCGCCTTTTAGGAATTTTACGATATCTTGACGTCACAAGTCCCGCCTCTTAAACTTTAAAGCTGTTCATCTTCGACAATTTTTGTTGTTTAGAAAAAAGTAAAAATACGTGTCTATTATTCTTTAATAAAATTATTTAACTGAGGGACAAGGATTTTAACTTTTATACCACCCTTCATCCTTATTTGTTAAGGTTATCAATTATTAAACTCATTGGTTTAATTTTATTAATCGTAAGAATTTATTTTTAAACATTATTTTCTACTATAAATAGATTTGGAACGTCGACATCGAATGAGGTAGGTCGTTAGATGTCCTCGATAAAAGAAGGTATATATTTATATATTTAATTGCCTACCTACTTATAGATTTTAATAATTTACTACTAACCTAGATATATTTATTGAAGTACTTGCAATAATTATAATAAGGGACACAAGTCGACAAGGACCTTAGCCGTATAGTTTCCTGTTTATATTTATAATTGACTTCCGGTCGAGATCGCTGCACGAGACAAGTCTCAAACAGAAAAACTTGCATTGTTACGCATACCAAGAATTTAAATACCTATTGTGTAACAATTAGATTATAGATGTAAATGGGCATGGGAGTATTCCTCATGTCTTAAGCGTGTCTAAAAATTGTTTTACATGAATAAGCTTTTTCGTTTTTACAAATTCATTATATCTCATTAAAGTACAAATACCTTACGAGTAACTAAATTACCTAAGCCTTCTTCAAATTATAGCAATATGAACGATAATATTTTAAAATATTGTTTAATTGTAGAAATAATATTTTGGTTATTCATTTAAAGTTTTAAAGGGCTTTAAAATAACATTTTAAAGTAAATGCAAAATCAATATTTTGCATTCAAAACTTAAGGGGTTCGGCTTCTTTTTTATTGAAGAAAAATTTATATTGAAAAATGAAAGAAAAAAATATTGCGGAATAATCATTTATTTTTATTCTGCAGCAGCAGTTTGTGCTTGCCTCGCAGCTTGTCTTTCCTTCTTCCGCTTCAACAACATTTGCTTCTTTTCTTCTGGAGTCTTTTTCAATCCCTTCATCTTGCGAGTCTGTAATCTCTGGATATCCTGCTTGCCCATATGGATGCGACCCATTTTAGAACCAAATGCATCCCTGGAAATGTTCTTCTTCGTGATTGGTCTGACTTCCCTGGGCACTCTGCATGCCTCCTTGAAAAGGTCATCAGAGCCTAATCTAGTTCTCCTTAGCTTGAAGTCTATAGAAGGTCCTGAAAGTATCAAAATAATGATAAATATTGTTCAATTACGTAGTCATTAGAATGAAGTCTGCCAATTTCTTTTTTTTTAGTTGCTTGTATTAATTACCTAATTATTAAATGATGTAACGGTTTACTCACGCGTATTTATCGGGGTAGCCCGACTAGTTTCGGACCCAACCGGAGTCCTTAATCATGAGCAGACGCGGCGGGATCGCGATCCCGATAAATACGCGTGAGTAAACCGTTACATCATTTAATAATGAATCAGTCTCACGATAGTTATTATAAAAATTACCTAATTGTTAATTTGCCAACCAATAATACAATAAGCATTTTAATGCCTGAAGCACAAGTTGTACCTATTTCAGATATGAGGAAAATTCGTAAGAATTTTCAAAATTCAAAAAATGTTGAATGATGGAATTTGTGTTCATCAAATAAGGTAAAGAAAAAAATACACAGCATAATATCGTGTCTATGTTTTTAGGTTAACTCACTACATAAATATTTTAATCTACCATAAGATAGGAAAGTAGTATTATATACCGTAAAGTTTTTTAGTTATAATATTAGTTATTTTATGTAACAACTATCAAAAGGATCTTGAATCAGACATAGCGTTACAATACATACCAATTTCTTCCAGCTCAATTCTAGGTATCCTTTGACCACTTTTCTTTAATTGAATTCTGTATGATCTGAAATATATCATATTCTCTGCAGTGGCCGTAAAACTGATGACGTGTTCTAATCCTTGCAGCCTGATACAGTCAACCTGTAACACAAAAATATTTTCAATATTAGCCTTTAGAACCATAAATCAACAAACAACGAATAAATTTGTATTACAATACTTTAAGTAACTTGCAATAGATCAATCTAGTACCAGTAGAAAATATGTTACAGCATTAGTAAATTAGCATTATTAGTTCAATCAAACTGATCTGATGATGGAGGGAGCAAATGGCCATAGAAACTCTGTTTTCCATTTAGTTTTGTTTTCAGTGACCTGCTTGTTCGATTTGACTTTGACTGTACTTTAAACGCAGCATAATATTTTTACCAATAAAGTTATTCAATTAAGGCTCAGAGATTTGGACTCAAAATTGCCATAAACAAAATGAAAATAATACAAACCTTTTCTCTACAGAAGAAATCTGTGAATAGTGATTTCAATCTTTTTAAATCTTGGTTCAAATCCCAGGCAGGTCCATTGAATATAAGACATGGTTTTAGTCCTGCCATAACTTTCATATTGTGGAACTCTGACATGGCTTTGTACTTATCTGCTCCAAGTTCTATCATATCCAGTATTCCATAGTCAAATGTACGTCCGAGAATAATGTTGTGTGGCCTCTTTTTTGAGTGAGAACCAACTCCAAATAAAGCAGCTTCTTTTTTGTAACATAACCTGTAATGTTAAGCAGGGTAGATTAAATGACATGTTTAATGAATTATAGCACTTATTTTTATCTGTTACTTTTAGGGATTACAATAATATATGTCAATAAAAATATTGTATAATGTCTTAATTAATTAGGTAGTCCACACACGCACATTAACCAATGTTATACAACATTATCACAATTAACCAATCACTGTTTTCTTACAACTGCTTTGCATGATAGAATAATAACATTTTATTGTCACATAACACTTACTTTTCAATCAGAGTAGCATCTTCAAATGGAACAAAATCATTTTTGCGACTTAGATACGCAGCGTCGGGTTTCTTCAAGTCATAAATGTCTTTCAATAGTTTTCTTGTGAGGTCTGAAGGGTTACGACCCTGAAGGAAAAGGCTCTGTTTAGGACCTTCTATGGGTTTTGGTTCCTTAGACTGTAATACCTTTTTACCCTTTCTTGTTGTGGGTTTTCTGAAAGACAAAACAATGGGTTAATTCGTGACACTGCTGACAAATAGTTTATCCGTTTAACGCCAGTAGCTTATAATCACTCTTACTTTACTCTCTGTATAATACCCATCGTGAGTACTTTATTTTAATAAACTAAAAGCAGAAGATCAAACTTTAACAGCGTAAACACGTGGTTTTTAAGAAACATGCAACTAAAATGACAGATTGAAGTTGTCAGACAAATTTGACAGGCTTCGACAACCACTCTCCACAGGTTAATAAAGCACAAAAAAATAATCAAGCTAAGGTTCCATAAATTAAATAAAAAAATATAATTTGACGCCACGGCCAAAAAAAAAATTTCAGTATTATAATCAAAACTAATAATATTTTTAGTAATTCTGCTTTTATTTTGTTTGTACTTATGTGTGTGCAAAGAGATGGCGCTGAAGCCAGCTTTGTATTCACTCTTTATTTGTCTTCTAAATTAAATATGATTATGCTTTATGCCTAACATTGCTTCTACGTTAGATAATTAATGTACATAAACATATTTAGGGTTGGGACTGGGCGGGTCTCGTCAGACGCACGGACAGCCGGAACCGATGGACCACACAATTTAATGAGAGCCCGCAGATTGTCGGCGCCACCGGCGCAGTGTTCGGCCTGGGAAGCAGTGGCGAGATTAAACAGTTGACTAGCTTTTGTGCCGTAGTTTTCGTAATGTTTATATTCGCGTTCTTTTTTTTTCGCGTTACCGACCTAGGATTAATAAATAAACGCACGATTTTCAAAACCTACTTTCACCATTCACGTAGGTTTTTATACTATTGCATTCCTTTAATCTAGTACTTATCTGGTACACACCGAAAGGTAGACTTTATTAAACGTGTTAGAATCTACACGTTATTATACAGATGCGATGGTTTCACACCCATCAAGCACTAACTCATGTCATGAGTGGAAACTTAATCAGTCGTAAAGTTCATAACACAGCTTGTAAGATGTAATAGAAAGTGAAATCAAGCCATTTTATTTCCAGGAACAGTGTACTAATCAATTACGTTAATGTTTTTTTATTACATATTTTTATTGCCATAATTTCTAGCTTTAGAACAAAGGCATTTCAAATATTTCAATACACAAAATTCTCGAAATAAATCTTCTTTCTTGAACTGCTTTCCGCACGTTGACTAGTTTGTCATAAAGTAATATTGGCTGTGGATGGGGATAGGCATTTCTTATACAGGTTTGTGCTTATTATCATGTTATCTCATCGACCGACAAGTGAATATGTAATATAATATCATATGTAATATCATTCAAAATCGAAATAGTTTTACTGGCAACAGTTACCTATAACCTGCTTCAGACAATGAATTAATCGAACGAGTTTTGTCCAGCGGACATTTTTTGCGAGACAGTCTTTTTAAATGTTACGAGAGGACAGGGGTCGTCCCGCCTCATCGTGTGGTTGTGGAAACGAGATGACACTCTACATGGTGCAGAACGTAGAGGTATCTACACCTGCAAAACAATTTAACTTGCAGTTGTTATGATAGACCTTTTTCCGGGTGCTAAATCATCAAAAGCTTTACTGGGTATAGCAGAAGAGAGTACTGAATAAAATCGTCCCATATTTCTTCCTTGGCCTTTTTCGCACCCTTTTGGATAATCCCGCTGGCGTGATATTCCTTCTGAGGCAATTTTTATTTGGTCCAGGAAAAACAGATCGCGTTCCCCTCTTCCTACTCATAAGAAACCCATTTTTATGAATGTTTCCTAAACATGAGAGATGTGCTATCGCTAAGGTAATTATGAAGTCACAATTAATGGTTTAGTGGTATTTTTACAACTATAACAGGCCTGTTACGGTTATTAGTCATCAGATAAACATCGGACAAAATATTGTTGCCAGGGTATTCCCAGCGCGAAGCCTGTAATTCGCAAGGAAAACCAGTTGGTTAACATAAGGTTCCTACGTATTTTGTATCGCATCAGATTTTTATTTATGCTTTTGTACTTTATTTTTTCCGGTTCACACGGCTTACGTAAATGTTTTCCCATATACCAACGTTTTAGTAATTAATTTATGATTATATTTTTTATTTCAACCCAATCTAGAAAGGTTTTTCCTCCAAATTATATCAAATCACTTCTCTATCTTGGAGGAAAAGATTTATTCATCGTCCGGTGAAACCGACTGAGCCTGAACCCAGACAAAAGGTATTAGAAATGCACCACTGTACTTTTGCAGTCGTTTGACAGCTGTTTATAACAACATTGATAGCGCACATGCCTCCACAGCCACCCCAATTACGGTACACTTCACTGACTTCGATTTTATGTATCTGGGCAGTCGCGTCGGTCGAACGCACTATTATTTCTTGGGGTGTCCGGGCTCCTACGCTGAACCCATATTCAGCTAGGTCGGATATCTCACTTGCTTACTGATGAAAAATCATTATTTATGTACGATAGGAAATTTGACGTGATGACTTTGTTCAGGAATGGGGATGCTGTTGATCTTGTCTTGAAATGAGGTATGTAGGTATTAGGTTGTAGGCATGTACACCGTACCCACAACGGTAGATGACGGTAGATCCGCGCTTGGCCGGTGTCCTCACTACATATGAGCAGGGGTACATACTATTTAACATCTATTCACCTTTAATCTTTGTTCATTGCCTCAAAAATCATGATCTAGAGGTTTCAGTCATTAGATCTCTCGTTTTCACAGAAGTCACATATTAATAAGAAACCCCAAGGCAAAGGCTTTTGTGCAGTGATGAGAGCTTATATATAAAAATAAGTACCTTATTACCGAAAATAGACTTGTGCCTTTTCCTTATATCACAGGTTTTTCTTTTAATTTCGGCACAAAAGCTATTAACTTTATTTTTAAGTCACATTAATTATGATGATCACAGATTTTATCGTCTTATTTAGTACATGGTCCGTAGAAGTTTGTATACCTAACTCTTAATCATTTTATTGTTTCGTGTTTCCAAAAATGATACATGGTGTTCCCCGATGAGCAGTTAGATTACAGTTCAGACAAGCTAAGAATAAATACGTCCAAAATCGGCATCGTATCAGTCGAAAATACACGTTGTTTTAGAATAGAAAGAAAGTACATATGACATTGATAGTCATATTGGTTCTTGCCTTGGTTTAAATCTTTCAACCTTGCATACAAATCCGGTTAGTTAATCAAAACGATTGTTTCGTTCGATCTTTTGGTTATCAGGAAACGTAGTCTAAACTTATCAAAGAAGGGTGATTTAGAGTTATAAGTAATAATGGAAAATTGAGATCGTTGATGGTGGTGTTTATTTCATGAAATTTTGGTAGTAGAAACGTGAAAGAGGATGACGTGTTAACATTTTTAATCAACAGTTTTTGGTGGTGTTCGGACGTTTCTATCAAAAGAATGTTTTTTTTAGCACAACGTAATGTGTTACACAATAAACGTCTCAAGCGAAGTTTAAGATTCAAATATTCTAAAAAACCGGTTTGTTTCCTGTAACTGCGAATCAAGACTGCGGTTGTCATTGTCATGCATGAAGCTGTGCGTCTGTTATTGCGTTCGAGCTTTGGATACTGTGTTACATTATACGTCAGAGTTTCGTCAGGAGGAGTGTCTATCTATATACTTTCACACGTGCGTGTGTTTGTCAATTCGTGTTGGAGCGCGGCGCCGAACGCTGCTGCCTACGGTGCGACCGCTCGCCACAACCATCTCCTATCTCGCCGTTTGTGTGTTTTGAAGTTATCAGTTAAATCAGGCCAATACTGAAGATTACACAAAAGTAAGTGACATTTATTACCTTTTTTGTGTATTATGCTTAGAGAGAATTGTTTATTTACATAAAAATATAAGTTTCATGATGTTCAATGTTTCTTTGATATGCTGAACGAATGAATAGATGTAGGTATGTTTCTTAAATGGAACAGTTTTTGAAATAGAATAAATAAAATAGATAGGTACTTTTCCTTATCAAATGAAAGTAACTGAAATTACAAAAATAATATGAAGATCCATGGTGTACAGAATATTCTAATCTAATCTAATCCAGAGACTTTCAGTTTTAATTCGATTCGAAATTTTGACAGCTTTGCTAATTGCTTCTTCACTTACTTATAGATAATGAAAAATAGTTACTAAATCAACCAGTTGCACTATAGTCTACAATATAAAAATAAAATAGTTTACTATCAACTTTCATTCCGACTGAAATTAAAGAAACCAAACCAATAAAGAGCGACAATTATCGAAGGTTGTCCTCGCTCGCCGCTCGATGATCGTGCATCCCAGGAAATGTTCCTGTCACATTACACCGAGGCAGTTTCCGCAAAAATATCCGCAATTGTAAACATATTTTTCTCACCTTTTTAAGAAATTACTCGGTTGTATACAAAAGCTTGAATAATAACGCATTGTTCGACACGCGAGAATTTAAGACTTCCGAGTTACCAGGAAGCTTTAATTTATATTTTTATTTAGAATTTTTTCGTCTGACCTGCCTGACTTGTTACCTCTTTGACTTTTGATGAGCAATTCTGACATTTAATTACATCATTCCATATAAGTTATCATTAAGATTAAATAGGTATGCACATAAACATCGATATTATAGTGCGACAAAGAACAATCCATTCTGATAAACATTTCTTCTTAAAAGCATATTCTTTTAAATTACTTTATGACAAAAGCAAAAAAAAACACATTAAAGTCTTCTTCAAAAACCGGTCATAACGGAGCGAGAATAATTTTAGGAATTCACTATTAAGCGTACAAAAAGTAATTTGGTCGAAGATTGCATATAATGTACCCTCCAAGGGTTAATGTCCTCCTTGTACTTTTCCGCCCTGGCACGCACATTATATCAGTAACTATAGATGTGCTATAGACTCAAGCTACAGCACGCGGCGACAGTTTTCAAAGCTAACATTGATTACTTAGTTCTTACGCACACTGGGCCCCGATTCTGCTATTTACAACGGCCGATAAATAAATAGCAGTTGGATTAAATTTGAAACTATTATTTTCGTAACCATTTTGCCAACACAATAATTGTAAATGTAAATGTACAGATGTGAGAAACGTGCTTACAATAACACGAATAGTGATAATTTAATCCATTTGTCATTCATTCATCGGCCATTGTAAATAGCAAAATCGGGTCCCTGTACAGTGCAACGTTACAGAAAAATTGTTCTTAGTTTTGATAAACATTGATTACAACACTGCAACGAAACTTTCATTCTGTCTCGCAGATCCTATTCATGTCAGGTATTTAGTACTATGTCCCGTGTGGTGCCGGGCTAGAATGTCCCGTGTGGTGCCGGGCTAGAATTGCACCACCCCATTTCTTCTCGTGGGTGTCGTAGGAGGCGACTAAGGGACAAAACAACACCGGGGGCGGGCAGCAGCGCCCCACGGAGAATAACTATACCACAGAACTGCGGTCACCAACCCGCATGCCAAGCGTGGTGACTACGGCAAATCCCCCCCTTATGCAGCACAATTTAAATTCACGGCCCCCAGTTCCCGGTAGCTGCACTATTCCTGGCCATGGTACCGGCCACGGTAACGGTGCAGTGGGGGGTGCTAAGAATCCCCGGGTGACGGCTGGGTACCTACGCAAATTGACTTTGGCGACGTATAACGGACGTACACTACGGCTGAACGAGCACGTTGCCGAATTGGAAGTAGAGTTAAGTCGTATTAACTGGCATATCGTAGGGTTATCAGAACTTCGAAGACAGGGGGAGGAGACGATAACTCTCGAGGCTGGTCACTTACTCTATTTCCGAGAAGGACACCAACCATCTCAAGGTGGCGTCGGTTTTATGATCCACAAGTCACTCAAGGGCAGCATTGTGGAAGTTGGCAGTGTGTCGGCAAGGGTGGCATACCTTGTTCTTAAAATAACGGAGCGTTACACTTTGAAGGTCATTCAAGTGTATGCCCCAACGTCTTCGCACCCAGACGACGAAGTCGAGGCCATGTACGAAGACATAGTGAAAGCTATGTCTCGTACCAAAACATTCTACACTGTTGTCATGGGTGACTTCAACGCCAAAGTAGGAGTACAAGAGAATGGCGAGTCGAGAGTGGGTCCCTTCGGCTTTGGGCGCAGAAATCACAGGGGGCAAATGCTGGTAAACTTCCTCGAGGCTCAGGGGCTCTTCCTGATGAACTCATTCTTTCAGAAGAAGCCCCAAAGGAAGTGGACCTGGCGGAGCCCCGATAACGTGACGAGGAACGAGATAGACTTCATTATGTCAAACAAGCGCCAGATATTCAGAGATGTCTCTGTGATTAACAGGGTCAATACCGGTAGTGATCACCGACTGGTAAGAGGCACTCTGAGTATAAATCTCAAAATCGAGCGAGCGCGATTGATGAAGTCAACTCTCAGACCAACCCTGCCCCAGGTCGAGGCTGGCTGCGAAAGCTTCCAGTTGGAGCTACGAAATCGATTCGCTATGTTGGAAACTACTCAGGATATTAACGACGCCACCGATTGTCTGGTACGGGTTGTCCGTGAGGTGGGCTATAAGTATTTTCGACCGATGAGTAATGGACGCAAGTCGGCACTCACCAGCGAGACCCTGGAATTGATGAGGAAACGGCGAGAAAACATAAACGCAACACCGTCTGAGCGTCAGGTACTTAACAGGGAGATAAAAAAGCTGATAAGACGCGATACTCGGCGTGCGAATACCCGATCCATTGAGCAAGCTATAGAGCGGAACCAAGGCTCAAAAGTATTTTCCAAGGCTCATATCTCCCGTTGTCACCTGACAAAACTCAGTACGTCACAGGGCACTACCGTTACCTCGAAGCCAGAGATACTCGCTGAAGTCGAAAAGTATTATGGGGACTTATACTCACCAAAATCGCGCCCGCCCCAAGCACACAGCGCGGATGACCCACGAGCCAGACTTACACGCCACCTTACAGACGAGCTTCCCGACATTGACATGGGTGAGATTAGAATAGCTCTCGGACAGCTACACAACAACAAAGCTCCGGGAGATGACGGAATAACCACTGAGCTGCTCAAGGCAGGTGGAACACCTGTCTTGACAGAGCTTGTTAAGCTCTTCAATTCCGTCATCCATACTGGCATAACACCGGAGGCATGGAGCAGAAGCGTGGTGGTATTATTTTTCAAAAAAGGCGATAATACGCGGCTTGAAAATTACCGCCCCATTTCACTTCTGAGCCATGTGTATAAGCTGTTCTCGAGGGTTATCTCGAATCGTCTCGCCCAAAAGTTCGATGACTTCCAGCCACCGGAGCAGGCCGGGTTTCGAAAAGGCTACAGCACCGTGGACCACATACATACGCTAAGGCAAATTATACAGAAGACAGAGGAGTATAATCAACCTCTATGCCTAGCGTATGTGGACTACGAAAAAGCCTTCGACACCGTCGAGACCTGGGCTGTGATGGAATCCATGCAGAGATGTCTCGTGGACTGCCGATATGTCGAGGTGCTGAGGTGTTTGTACAAGGCCGCGACAATGACCGTTCAAGTACAAGAACAGAGCACAAAACCAATTCAATTGCGTCGAGGAGTAAGACAGGGAGACGTAATCTCTCCGAAACTGTTTACAAACGCATTGGAGGACGTTTTTAAAACGCTTGATTGGAAAGGACGGGGATTGAACATCAACGGTCAGTACATCTCACACCTGCGATTTGCAGATGACATAGTCATCATGGCGGAATCTCTGCAGGAGTTGGAGCTGATGCTTAACGGCCTAAGCGATTCTTCGCGACGTGTGGGTCTCGGAATGAACCTAAATAAAACTAAAGTCATGTACAATGGCCTTGTTCTTCCGAGACCCGTGGTCGTAAATGGCGCTGCTCTCGAGGTTGTGCAAGAATACATATATCTTGGCCAAACCATCCAACTGGGGCGACACAACTTCGAGAAGGAAGCGAGCAGAAGAATACGTTTGGGCTGGGCAGCATTCGGGAAGCTACGTCATATCTTTGAATCGTCGATACCACAATCCCTTAAGACCAGGGTCTTTAACCAGTGCGTCCTACCCGTAATGACGTATGGAGCTGAAACGTGGACACTCACCGTGGGCCTGGTCCATAAATTCAAGGTTGCTCAGCGTGCGATGGAGAGAGCGATGCTCGGGGTATCTCTGGTGGATAAAATTCGTAACGAAGTCATCCGCCAGAGAACCAAAGTTACCGATATTGCTCGCAGAATCAGCACGCTGAAGTGGAAATGGGCCGGCCATGTCTGCAGAAGGACAGACGGTCGATGGAGCAGACACGTGTTAGAGTGGAGACCACGTTTAGGCAAACGTAGTGTAGGACGTCCTGCGGCACGATGGACCGATGATTTGAAGAAGGTGGCTGGCAGCGGATGGATGCGGGCTGCCCAGGACCGGGATGGTTGGCGCTCTTTGGGGGAGGCCTACGTTCAGCAGTGGACGGCGATAGGCTGAGATGATGATGATGATTTAGTACTATTGCGTTTACATGTAAGTTAGTACTTTCCTTTTATTTCTTAGTCAGTTGTAGTAGTCATGTATATGCATTGCACAGCTATTAGCAAGTAGATACTTCTTATCCGCAACGGCCATAAAACTATAACTCGCGTGTTTCTATGTTACACAGTTTTATGCGTATTCACAATTTATTAGCTCTTAATCATCTGTAAATATATCATTATAACATACATTATAATTATGGTAGTAATAAACTTAGCTAAATAAGAGGAATTTAAGTCAACTGCAGTTTAATAAATCTACAAATATTTTTATTTCAGTTTGTTATCAAAGTTAATTGGCAATTACCTAGTACTGATAGTAGATAGAGATCTTTTTATGAAGCTAAGTCAACAGTGCAACTATATGTATTTTATGTGCATTTGTGTATACAGATATGTCGCGCGACTTAGTCCGCGTGAAGATATTTTCTCTTAGGTTTATATCTTCATAGTTTTCACATCTTAAACATAATCTACTCCTTGTTTTGTAATGAATTTAATTACTCTCCGCTTCTATGAATCATAGCTCGTTCCTATATATCCTATAGCATTCCGCATTAATTCAACTAGCGCCGAAATATTTTTTCAAATCAGACTAGTAGTTCCTAAGATTAGCGCGTTCAAATAAACAAATTTACAACAAAGAAAAAAACAAACAAACTAAGAAACAGTTTTACGAGAACTTAGCAACCGAATAACTAAATTTATCGTTTTATAATATAGCATTAATGCTCCATCCATTATTGCTTATTAACAAAGAATACTTGATAACTCGAGTTAATTAATTAAAGTCGCTCGTTTAACCTTGACCTTTTGTGAGTGACGGCAGTGGAATGGCATGGCACGTGCTATCACTACACACTTTTAAAATACTGAAATAAATTTACAAAGCTAACTTTTACAAAAATCATGTCCAGGCGTTCGCCAAGTCCTTTAAACTGAATCTTCGTGACGTCTCCAAGTAATGTCAGATATTAATAATAATAATAATAATAATAAATCTTTATTTCAGACCAGGTCCATATTAAAAGTAGGTAACACAAAACATCAAAGAAATAAAATAAAATACAAATTACAACACAGTGTGAAGGCTTAACCAGTGTCTAAGCAACTGAGAGTCCCACCTATCAGTCAATACGTTTAGGACGCTATTGGTGCTAGTCCGCACTCGGTGAAGAAGTGAAGCACTGCGTTTTCTGATGATGGCATTAAAACCATCAGTGTGCGCGTCAGCAAACATGCCCGAGGCACTGCAGAACCGCGGCAACCTGAGCAGCGTCCTAAATGTATTGTTGTATTGTACACGCAGGGCGTTGTACGTCATCCGCGTATAGTTTACCCACAGAGAACACGTATACAATGACTGGCAATAGGCTTTAAACAAAGTCACTTTTACCGAATCACTGCATCGCCGAAACCTGCGGGCCAACATATTGCTTCTGACCGCCAGCGCCCTACGTTCCCTCTCCAAGTCTTTATCATCCTTCAAGTCCTCGGAGACCCAGTGACCGAGATACTTGAAATTCGAGACTTGCTTCAACTCGCTACCACTTAAGGTGACAGGAACTGTTGCATAACTTTTGTTGCTAGCCTTAAATATCATAATCTCACTCTTTCTCGAATTGTATTTCAGTCCATGAGCCTCCGCATACACTTCACATATTCTAACTAACTTTTTTAACGCTGCCATTGAAGGGCTCAACAGTACCATGTCGTCTGCGTAGCTTATGTTGTTAACACAAACACCGTCTATGTGACATCCGACGCCGGTACTGTTGAGCTCACCAATAAGTCCGTTCATATACAGGTTGAAGAGTCTGGGTGAGGTCAGGCCACCCTGTCTCACTCCACAATTCAACCTGTACTGTACACTGCTGATGACGCCCCAGCCCATTTCACTACATTAGTCTGATTGTTGTACCAATGTTTCAATAAGGACACAACCTCCTGGTTACAAGACGTTTCATCTTCCAACTTTTCCCATAACTTTCTGTAAGAAACGAGGTCGAACGCCCTTGACAGGTCCAAAAAGCAAG